>NC_090832.1:86966369-87277369 GCF_028021215.1 Eschrichtius robustus
ACCCGTGAAGCAAAGACAGTGAAAGAGAGAGAAATTCTTACAAAATTCGTTCAGGGGCTGTGATGCCACCTGGATCGACCATATCTAGACCCACAGGTGATTGAGACATAAGGGTGGACACTCCTGGGGCTGAGAGGTTTGGTGAGGTTGGGTGAGCAAACGCAGACCCTTTAAAGTAATACTGCGTGGTACCCATCCCATGGGTCCCAAATCTCCAGGTTCAAGGGCACCTTCCTACATCGAAAACATGCATGAGAAACCCAGAAGATGGTACACCGTGTGATCGGGAAAGGTTTCTAAAACGCACCTCATTTCTCATCTCCTTGTGCTCGGGTTCGCCATTCCAGCCGCTTTCCTAGCAATCTCCCTCCTTGGAGAATCAGCACCTTTAACCTCCTGTTCCGTACAGGTTGCAATTTGTCCTGAGGAGGAACGGGAAGAGGGGGAACCAATGAGAGACTAGCTCTATGTCTTGGGACAGGCACAGCTCACTCTATTTTCCCGTCAGAAGAAGAATTAACCACAGGCTCAGCCTGCCGCCTGGAAGGAGAATAGGGCCTGAAGCAATCCTGCGCTTTTGCGGCCAGCTCCCAAGAAAGCGAGTTGAAAAATGAAGCTCAGGGGCACTGCAATTCACAAACCTGCAGAGTTATAAATGATAACTCTCGTCCACAAATATACTGAGGGAAGGCAACGAAGAGGATTTGAAAACAAGGCAGAATTGCAGGAAACAGGTTTCAGGAGGGAGATTCGAATCGCCTTTAAAGCACAGGAAAAGCGGCAAAACCTCGACAATGATGCCCTTGGCCAAAAAGGGCGTATGCGTTTTTTCCTGAATATATTCAGGAAAAAACGCATACGCCCTTTTTGGCCAACCAAGCAACCTGCAAAGGCAAATCAGCGCTACAAAGAAGTCTCGCTTCCCATCGGTCAAAAGGGCCATGCTGAATAAAGTGTCAAAACCAGAAATGCAGGACAGGCCATGGAGAAACGGGAGCCTTGCTACGCTGATGGGCGGGATGTAAATTGCCAACAGCCACTCTGGAGAGGTGTACGGTGTGTCTTGAAACATCTAAAAAACTCAGCTTAGAGAGCATAGGGCACTTCCACTCATGGGCGTATAAACTGGGAAAACTAAAAATCAGCAAGACACAGGCACCCCAAAGTTTAGGGCTGCTCTGTTGACAAGAACCTCCACTTCGTTACACCTTAAATATCCCAGAAAAAGAAAAATGGATAAAGAAGTTGTGGTCCTTATGTACAATGGAATATCACTCAGCCATGAAATCTACGTCATAAGGCTCGTAGCAGCATGATGAGTGGATTTAGGTACGACGATTCTACGTGAAATAAGTCACACATAAAAAGAAACTTATCATAAGATATCACTTATAGAGGGAATGTAAAAACCGCTACACTTGAACTGAATTACAAAACAGAAGAGAGTCACACGTTTAGAAAACACACTATGGCTGCTTAACGGGAAAGGTGAGGTGGGGTGATGCATAAAACCAGTGTTTCAAATTAGCTCAGATACCGTTCCATTAACCCAATATGTGATAGACAGGACCTACTCCTTGCTCAGTGAACGGGACTCAACACCCCCTATTCACCGCCCAAGAATATATCTGACTAGTAAGAATCTTAAAACCTATGTGTTGATATCTCTCTGTAAGGGAGTCAAGTGGGTGTAAAGCGGCATAAACACAGCAGTGAAAAGCAGCTAAACCCCATTATAAAAATCAATTACTTTTAAAAACCCGTGAAGCAAAGACAGTGAAAGAGAGAGAAATTCTTACAAAATTCGTTCAGGGGCTGTGATGCCACCTGGATCGACCATATCTAGACCCACAGCTGATTGAGACATAAGGGTAGACACTCCTGGGGCTGAGAGGTTTGGTGAGGTTGGGTGAGCAAACGCAGACCCTTTAAAGTAATACTGCGTGGTACCCATCCCATGGGTCCCAAATCTCCAGGTTCAAGGGCACCTTCCTACATCGAAAACATGCATGAGAAACCCAGAAGATGGTACACCGTGTGATCGGGAAAGGTTTCTAAAATGCACCTCATTTCTCATCTCCTTGTGCTCGGGTTCGCCATTCCAGCCGCTTTCCTAGCAATCTCCCTCCTTGGAGAATCAGCACCTTTAACCTCCTGTTCCGTACAGGTTGCAATTTGTCCTGAGGAGGAACGGGAAGAGGGGGAACCAATGAGAGACTAGCTCTAGGTCCTGGGACAGGCACAGGTCACTCTATTTTCCCAACAGGAAGAAGAATTAACCACAGGCTCAGCCTGCCGCCCGGAAGGAGAATAGGGCCTGAAGCAATCCTGCGCTTTTGCGGCCAGCTCCCAAGAAAGCGAGTTGAAAAATGGAGCCCAGGGGCACTGCAATTCACAAACCTGCAGAGTTATAAATGATAACTCTCGTCCACAAATATACTGAGGAAAGGCAATGAAGAGGATTTGAAAGCAAGGCAGAATTGCAGGAAACAGGTTTCAGGAGGGAGATTCGAATTGCCTTTAAAGCACAGGAAAAGCGGCAAAACCTCGACAATGATGCCCTTGGCCAAAAAGGGCGTATGCGTTTTTTCCTGAATATATTCAGGAAAAAACGCATACGCCCTTTTTGGCCAACCAAGCAACCTGCAAAGGCAAATCAGCGCTACAAAGAAGTCTCGCTTCCCATCGGTCAAAAGGGCCATGCTGAATAAAGTGTCAAAACCAGAAATGCAGGACAGGCCATGGAGAAACGGGAGCCTTGCTACGCTGTTGGGCGGGATGTAAATTGCCAACAGCCACTCTGGAGAGGTGTACGGTGTGTCTTGAAACATCTAAAAATCTCAGCTAAGAGACCATAGAGCACTTCCACTCGTGGGCGTATAAATTGGGAAAACTAAAAATCAGCAAGACACAGGCACCCCAAAGTTTAGGGCTGCTCTGTTGACAAGAACCTCCACTTCGTTACACCTTAAATATCCCAGGAAAGAGAAAAATGGATAAAGAAGTTGTGGTCCTTATGTACAATGGAATATCACTCAGCCATGAAATCTACGTCATAAGGCTCATAGCAGCATGATGAGTGGATTTAGGTACGACGATTCTACATGAAATAAGTCACACAGAAAAAGACACTTATCATAAGATATCACATATAGAGGGAATGTAAAAACCGCTACACTTGAATTGAATTACAAAACAGAAGACAGTCACACGTTTAGAAAACACACTATGGCTGCTTAACGGGAAAGGTGAGGTGGGGTGATGCATAAAACAAGGGTTTCAAATTAGCTCAGATACCGTTCCATAAACCCAATATGTAATAGACAAGACCTACTCCTTGCTCAGTGGACGGGACTCAACACCCCCTATTCACCGCCCAAGAATATATCTGACTAGTAAGAATCTTAAAACCTATGTGTTGATATCTCTCTGTAAGGGACTCAAGTGGGTGTAAAGCGGCATAAACACAGCAGTGAAAAGCAGCTAAACCCCATTATAAAAATCAATTACTTTTAAAAACCCGTGAAGCAAAGACAGTGAAAGAGAGAGAAATTCTTACAAAATTCGTTCAGGGGCTGTGATGCCACCTGGATCGACCATATCTAGACCCACAGGTGATTGAGACATAAGGGTGGACACTCCTGGGGCTGAGAGGTTTGGTGAGGTTGGGTGAGCAAACGCAGACCCTTTAAAGTAATACTGCGTGGTACCCATCCCATGGGTCCCAAATCTCCAGGTTCAAGGGCACCTTCCTACATCGAAAACATGCATGAGAAACCCAGAAGATGGTACACCGTGTGATCGGGAAAGGTTTCTAAAACGCACCTCATTTCTCATCTCCTTGTGCTCGGGTTCGCCATTCCAGCCGCTTTCCTAGCAATCTCCCTCCTTGGAGAATCAGCACCTTTAACCTCCTGTTCCGTACAGGTTGCAATTTGTCCTGAGGAGGAACGGGAAGAGGGGGAACCAATGAGAGACTAGCTCTATGTCTTGGGACAGGCACAGCTCACTCTATTTTCCCGTCAGAAGAAGAATTAACCACAGGCTCAGCCTGCCGCCTGGAAGGAGAATAGGGCCTGAAGCAATCCTGCGCTTTTGCGGCCAGCTCCCAAGAAAGCGAGTTGAAAAATGAAGCTCAGGGGCACTGCAATTCACAAACCTGCAGAGTTATAAATGATAACTCTCGTCCACAAATATACTGAGGGAAGGCAACGAAGAGGATTTGAAAACAAGGCAGAATTGCAGGAAACAGGTTTCAGGAGGGAGATTCGAATCGCCTTTAAAGCACAGGAAAAGCGGCAAAACCTCGACAATGATGCCCTTGGCCAAAAAGGGCGTATGCGTTTTTTCCTGAATATATTCAGGAAAAAACGCATACGCCCTTTTTGGCCAACCAAGCAACCTGCAAAGGCAAATCAGCGCTACAAAGAAGTCTCGCTTCCCATCGGTCAAAAGGGCCATGCTGAATAAAGTGTCAAAACCAGAAATGCAGGACAGGCCATGGAGAAACGGGAGCCTTGCTACGCTGATGGGCGGGATGTAAATTGCCAACAGCCACTCTGGAGAGGTGTACGGTGTGTCTTGAAACATCTAAAAAACTCAGCTTAGAGAGCATAGGGCACTTCCACTCATGGGCGTATAAACTGGGAAAACTAAAAATCAGCAAGACACAGGCACCCCAAAGTTTAGGGCTGCTCTGTTGACAAGAACCTCCACTTCGTTACACCTTAAATATCCCAGAAAAAGAAAAATGGATAAAGAAGTTGTGGTCCTTATGTACAATGGAATATCACTCAGCCATGAAATCTACGTCATAAGGCTCGTAGCAGCATGATGAGTGGATTTAGGTACGACGATTCTACGTGAAATAAGTCACACATAAAAAGACACTTATCATAAGATATCACTTATAGAGGGAATGTAAAAACCGCTACACTTGAACTGAATTACAAAACAGAAGAGAGTCACACGTTTAGAAAACACACTATGGCTGCTTAACGGGAAAGGTGAGGTGGGGTGATGCATAAAACCAGTGTTTCAAATTAGCTCAGATACCGTTCCATTAACCCAATATGTGATAGACAGGACCTACTCCTTGCTCAGTGAACGGGACTCAACACCCCCTATTCACCGCCCAAGAATATATCTGACTAGTAAGAATCTTAAAACCTATGTGTTGATATCTCTCTGTAAGGGAGTCAAGTGGGTGTAAAGCGGCATAAACACAGCAGTGAAAAGCAGCTAAACCCCATTATAAAAATCAATTACTTTTAAAAACCCGTGAAGCAAAGACAGTGAAAGAGAGAGAAATTCTTACAAAATTCGTTCAGGGGCTGTGATGCCACCTGGATCGACCATATCTAGACCCACAGCTGATTGAGACATAAGGGTAGACACTCCTGGGGCTGAGAGGTTTGGTGAGGTTGGGTGAGCAAACGCAGACCCTTTAAAGTAATACTGCGTGGTACCCATCCCATGGGTCCCAAATCTCCAGGTTCAAGGGCACCTTCCTACATCGAAAACATGCATGAGAAACCCAGAAGATGGTACACCGTGTGATCGGGAAAGGTTTCTAAAATGCACCTCATTTCTCATCTCCTTGTGCTCGGGTTCGCCATTCCAGCCGCTTTCCTAGCAATCTCCCTCCTTGGAGAATCAGCACCTTTAACCTCCTGTTCCGTACAGGTTGCAATTTGTCCTGAGGAGGAACGGGAAGAGGGGGAACCAATGAGAGACTAGCTCTAGGTCCTGGGACAGGCACAGGTCACTCTATTTTCCCAACAGGAAGAAGAATTAACCACAGGCTCAGCCTGCCGCCCGGAAGGAGAATAGGGCCTGAAGCAATCCTGCGCTTTTGCGGCCAGCTCCCAAGAAAGCGAGTTGAAAAATGGAGCCCAGGGGCACTGCAATTCACAAACCTGCAGAGTTATAAATGATAACTCTCGTCCACAAATATACTGAGGAAAGGCAATGAAGAGGATTTGAAAGCAAGGCAGAATTGCAGGAAACAGGTTTCAGGAGGGAGATTTGAATTGCCTTTAAAGCACAGGAAAAGCGGCAAAACCTCGACAATGATGCACTTGGCCAAAAAGGGCGTATGCGTTTTTTCCTGAATATATTCAGGAAAAAACGCATACGCCCTTTTTGGCCAACCAAGCAACCTGCAAAGGCAAATCAGCGCTACAAAGAAGTCTCGCTTCCCATCGGTCAAAAGGGCCATGCTGAATAAAGTGTCAAAACCAGAAATGCAGGACAGGCCATGGAGAAACGGGAGCCTTGCTACGCTGTTGGGCGGGATGTAAATTGCCAACAGCCACTCTGGAGAGGTGTACGGTGTGTCTTGAAACATCTAAAAATCTCAGCTAAGAGACCATAGAGCACTTCCACTCGTGGGCGTATAAATTGGGAAAACTAAAAATCAGCAAGACACAGGCACCCCAAATTTTAGGGCTGCTCTGTTGACAAGAACCTCCACTTCGTTACACCTTAAATATCCCAGGAAAGAGAAAAATGGATAAAGAAGTTGTGGTCCTTATGTACAATGGAATATCACTCAGCCATGAAATCTACGTCATAAGGCTCATAGCAGCATGATGAGTGGATTTAGGTACGACGATTCTACATGAAATAAGTCACACAGAAAAAGACACTTATCATAAGATATCACATATAGAGGGAATGTAAAAACCGCTACACTTGAATTGAATTACAAAACAGAAGACAGTCACACGTTTAGAAAACACACTATGGCTGCTTAACGGGAAAGGTGAGGTGGGGTGATGCATAAAACAAGGGTTTCAAATTAGCTCAGATACCGTTCCATAAACCCAATATGTAATAGACAAGACCTACTCCTTGCTCAGTGGACGGGACTCAACACCCCCTATTCACCGCCCAAGAATATATCTGACTAGTAAGAATCTTAAAACCTATGTGTTGATATCTCTCTGTAAGGGACTCAAGTGGGTGTAAAGCGGCATAAACACAGCAGTGAAAAGCAGCTAAACCCCATTATAAAAATCAATTACTTTTAAAAACCCGTGAAGCAAAGACAGTGAAAGAGAGAGAAATTCTTACAAAATTCGTTCAGGGGCTGTGATGCCACCTGGATCGACCATATCTAGACCCACAGGTGATTGAGACATAAGGGTGGACACTCCTGGGGCTGAGAGGTTTGGTGAGGTTGGGTGAGCAAACGCAGACCCTTTAAAGTAATACTGCGTGGTACCCATCCCATGGGTCCCAAATCTCCAGGTTCAAGGGCACCTTCCTACATCGAAAACATGCATGAGAAACCCAGAAGATGGTACACCGTGTGATCGGGAAAGGTTTCTAAAACGCACCTCATTTCTCATCTCCTTGTGCTCGGGTTCGCCATTCCAGCCGCTTTCCTAGCAATCTCCCTCCTTGGAGAATCAGCACCTTTAACCTCCTGTTCCGTACAGGTTGCAATTTGTCCTGAGGAGGAACGGGAAGAGGGGGAACCAATGAGAGACTAGCTCTATGTCTTGGGACAGGCACAGCTCACTCTATTTTCCCGTCAGAAGAAGAATTAACCACAGGCTCAGCCTGCCGCCTGGAAGGAGAATAGGGCCTGAAGCAATCCTGCGCTTTTGCGGCCAGCTCCCAAGAAAGCGAGTTGAAAAATGAAGCTCAGGGGCACTGCAATTCACAAACCCGCAGAGTTATAAATGATAACTCTCGTCCACAAATATACTGAGGGAAGGCAACGAAGAGGATTTGAAAACAAGGCAGAATTGCAGGAAACAGGTTTCAGGAGGGAGATTCGAATCGCCTTTAAAGCACAGGAAAAGCGGCAAAACCTCGACAATGATGCCCTTGGCCAAAAAGGGCGTATGCGTTTTTTCCTGAATATATTCAGGAAAAAACGCATACGCCCTTTTTGGCCAACCAAGCAACCTGCAAAGGCAAATCAGCGCTACAAAGAAGTCTCGCTTCCCATCGGTCAAAAGGGCCATGCTGAATAAAGTGTCAAAACCAGAAATGCAGGACAGGCCATGGAGAAACGGGAGCCTTGCTACGCTGATGGGCGGGATGTAAATTGCCAACAGCCACTCTGGAGAGGTGTACGGTGTGTCTTGAAACATCTAAAAAACTCAGCTTAGAGAGCATAGGGCACTTCCACTCATGGGCGTATAAACTGGGAAAACTAAAAATCAGCAAGACACAGGCACCCCAAAGTTTAGGGCTGCTCTGTTGACAAGAACCTCCACTTCGTTACACCTTAAATATCCCAGAAAAAGAAAAATGGATAAAGAAGTTGTGGTCCTTATGTACAATGGAATATCACTCAGCCATGAAATCTACGTCATAAGGCTCGTAGCAGCATGATGAGTGGATTTAGGTACGACGATTCTACGTGAAATAAGTCACACATAAAAAGACACTTATCATAAGATATCACTTATAGAGGGAATGTAAAAACCGCTACACTTGAACTGAATTACAAAACAGAAGAGAGTCACACGTTTAGAAAACACACTATGGCTGCTTAACGGGAAAGGTGAGGTGGGGTGATGCATAAAACCAGTGTTTCAAATTAGCTCAGATACCGTTCCATTAACCCAATATGTGATAGACAGGACCTACTCCTTGCTCAGTGAACGGGACTCAACACCCCCTATTCACCGCCCAAGAATATATCTGACTAGTAAGAATCTTAAAACCTATGTGTTGATATCTCTCTGTAAGGGAGTCAAGTGGGTGTAAAGCGGCATAAACACAGCAGTGAAAAGCAGCTAAACCCCATTATAAAAATCAATTACTTTTAAAAACCCGTGAAGCAAAGACAGTGAAAGAGAGAGAAATTCTTACAAAATTCGTTCAGGGGCTGTGATGCCACCTGGATCGACCATATCTAGACCCACAGCTGATTGAGACATAAGGGTAGACACTCCTGGGGCTGAGAGGTTTGGTGAGGTTGGGTGAGCAAACGCAGACCCTTTAAAGTAATACTGCGTGGTACCCATCCCATGGGTCCCAAATCTCCAGGTTCAAGGGCACCTTCCTACATCGAAAACATGCATGAGAAACCCAGAAGATGGTACACCGTGTGATCGGGAAAGGTTTCTAAAATGCACCTCATTTCTCATCTCCTTGTGCTCGGGTTCGCCATTCCAGCCGCTTTCCTAGCAATCTCCCTCCTTGGAGAATCAGCACCTTTAACCTCCTGTTCCGTACAGGTTGCAATTTGTCCTGAGGAGGAACGAGAAGAGGGGGAACCAATGAGAGACTAGCTCTAGGTCTTGGGACAGGCACAGGTCACTCTATTTTCCCAACAGGAAGAAGAATTAACCACAGGCTCAGCCTGCCGCCCGGAAGGAGAATAGGGCCTGAAGCAATCCTGCGCTTTTGCGGCCAGCTCCCAAGAAAGCGAGTTGAAAAATGGAGCTCAGGGGCACTGCAATTCACAAACCTGCAGAGTTATAAATGATAACTCTCTTCCACAAATATACTGAGGAAAGGCAATGAAGAGGATTTGAAAGCAAGGCAGAATTGCAGGAAACAGGTTTCAGGAGGGAGATTCGAATCGCCTTTAAAGCACAGGAAAAGCGGCAAAACCTCGACAATGATGCCCTTGGCCAAAAAGGGCGTATGCGTTTTTTCCTGAATATATTCAGGAAAAAACGCATACGCCCTTTTTGGCCAACCAAGCAACCTGCAAAGGCAAATCAGCGCTACAAAGAAGTCTCGCTTCCCATCGGTCAAAAGGGCCATGCTGAATAAAGTGTCAAAACCAGAAATGCAGGACAGGCCATGGAGAAACGGGAGCCTTGCTCCGCTGTTGGGCGGGATGTAAATTGCCAACAGCCACTCTGGAGAGGTGTACGGTGTGTCTTGAAACATCTAAAAAACTCAGCTAAGAGAGCATAGAGCACTTCCACTCGTGGGCGTATAAATTGGGAAAACTAAAAATCAGCAAGACACAGGCACCCCAAAGTTTAGGGCTGCTCTGTTGACAAGAACCTCCACTTCGTTACACCTTAAATATCCCAGGAAAGAGAAAAATGGATAAAGAAGTTGTGGTCCTTATGTACAATGGAATATCACTCAGCCATGAAATCTACGTCATAAGGCTCATAGCAGCATGATGAGTGGATTTAGGTACGACGATTCTACATGAAATAAGTCACACAGAAAAAGACACTTATCATAAGATATCACATATAGAGGGAATGTAAAAACCGCTACACTTGAATTGAATTACAAAACAGAAGACAGTCACACGTTTAGAAAACACACTATGGCTGCTTAACGGGAAAGGTGAGGTGGGGTGATGCATAAAACAAGGGTTTCAAATTAGCTCAGATACCGTTCCATAAACCCAATATGTAATAGACAAGACCTACTCCTTGCTCAGTGGACGGGACTCAACACCCCCTATTCACCGCCCAAGAATATATCTGACTAGTAAGAATCTTAAAACCTATGTGTTGATATCTCTCTGTAAGGGACTCAAGTGGGTGTAAAGCGGCATAAACACAGCAGTGAAAAGCAGCTAAACCCCATTATAAAAATCAATTACTTTTAAAAACCCGTGAAGCAAAGACAGTGAAAGAGAGAGAAATTCTTACAAAATTCGTTCAGGGGCTGTGATGCCACCTGGATCGACCATATCTAGACCCACAGGTGATTGAGACATAAGGGTGGACACTCCTGGGGCTGAGAGGTTTGGTGAGGTTGGGTGAGCAAACGCAGACCCTTTAAAGTAATACTGCGTGGTACCCATCCCATGGGTCCCAAATCTCCAGGTTCAAGGGCACCTTCCTACATCGAAAACATGCATGAGAAACCCAGAAGATGGTACACCGTGTGATCGGGAAAGGTTTCTAAAACGCACCTCATTTCTCATCTCCTTGTGCTCGGGTTCGCCATTCCAGCCGCTTTCCTAGCAATCTCCCTCCTTGGAGAATCAGCACCTTTAACCTCCTGTTCCGTACAGGTTGCAATTTGTCCTGAGGAGGAACGGGAAGAGGGGGAACCAATGAGAGACTAGCTCTAGGTCTTGGGACAGGCACAGCTCACTCTATTTTCCCGTCAGAAGAAGAATTAACCACAGGCTCAGCCTGCCGCCTGGAAGGAGAATAGGGCCTGAAGCAATCCTGCGCTTTTGCGGCCAGCTCCCAAGAAAGCGAGTTGAAAAATGAAGCTCAGGGGCACTGCAATTCACAAACCTGCAGAGTTATAAATGATAACTCTCGTCCACAAATATACTGAGGGAAGGCAACGAAGAGGATTTGAAAACAAGGCAGAATTGCAGGAAACAGGTTTCAGGAGGGAGATTCGAATCGCCTTTAAAGCACAGGAAAAGCGGCAAAACCTCGACAATGATGCCCTTGGCCAAAAAGGGCGTATGCGTTTTTTCCTGAATATATTCAGGAAAAAACGCATACGCCCTTTTTGGCCAACCAAGCAACCTGCAAAGGCAAATCAGCGCTACAAAGAAGTCTCGCTTCCCATCGGTCAAAAGGGCCATGCTGAATAAAGTGTCAAAACCAGAAATGCAGGACAGGCCATGGAGAAACGGGAGCCTTGCTACGCTAATGGGCGGGATGTAAATTGCCAACAGCCACTCTGGAGAGGTGTACGGTGTGTCTTGAAACATCTAAAAAACTCAGCTTAGAGAGCATAGGGCACTTCCACTCATGGGCGTATAAACTGGGAAAACTAAAAATCAGCAAGACACAGGCACCCCAAAGTTTAGGGCTGCTCTGTTGACAAGAACCTCCACTTCGTTACACCTTAAATATCCCAGAAAAAGAAAAATGGATAAAGAAGTTGTGGTCCTTATGTACAATGGAATATCACTCAGCCATGAAATCTACGTCATAAGGCTCGTAGCAGCATGATGAGTGGATTTAGGTACGACGATTCTACGTGAAATAAGTCACACATAAAAAGACACTTATCATAAGATATCACTTATAGAGGGAATGTAAAAACCGCTACACTTGAACTGAATTACAAAACAGAAGAGAGTCACACGTTTAGAAAACACACTATGGCTGCTTAACGGGAAAGGTGAGGTGGGGTGATGCATAAAACCAGTGTTTCAAATTAGCTCAGATACCGTTCCATTAACCCAATATGTGATAGACAGGACCTACTCCTTGCTCAGTGAACGGGACTCAACACCCCCTATTCACCGCCCAAGAATATATCTGACTAGTAAGAATCTTAAAACCTATGTGTTGATATCTCTCTGTAAGGGAGTCAAGTGGGTGTAAAGCGGCATAAACACAGCAGTGAAAAGCAGCTAAACCCCATTATAAAAATCAATTACTTTTAAAAACCCGTGAAGCAAAGACAGTGAAAGAGAGAGAAATTCTTACAAAATTCGTTCAGGGGCTGTGATGCCACCTGGATCGACCATATCTAGACCCACAGCTGATTGAGACATAAGGGTAGACACTCCTGGGGCTGAGAGGTTTGGTGAGGTTGGGTGAGCAAACGCAGACCCTTTAAAGTAATACTGCGTGGTACCCATCCCATGGGTCCCAAATCTCCAGGTTCAAGGGCACCTTCCTACATCGAAAACATGCATGAGAAACCCAGAAGATGGTACACCGTGTGATCGGGAAAGGTTTCTAAAATGCACCTCATTTCTCATCTCCTTGTGCTCGGGTTCGCCATTCCAGCCGCTTTCCTAGCAATCTCCCTCCTTGGAGAATCAGCACCTTTAACCTCCTGTTCCGTACAGGTTGCAATTTGTCCTGAGGAGGAACGGGAAGAGGGGGAACCAATGAGAGACTAGCTCTAGGTCCTGGGACAGGCACAGGTCACTCTATTTTCCCAACAGGAAGAAGAATTAACCACAGGCTCAGCCTGCCGCCCGGAAGGAGAATAGGGCCTGAAGCAATCCTGCGCTTTTGCGGCCAGCTCCCAAGAAAGCGAGTTGAAAAATGGAGCCCAGGGGCACTGCAATTCACAAACCTGCAGAGTTATAAATGATAACTCTCGTCCACAAATATACTGAGGAAAGGCAATGAAGAGGATTTGAAAGCAAGGCAGAATTGCAGGAAACAGGTTTCAGGAGGGAGATTCGAATTGCCTTTAAAGCACAGGAAAAGCGGCAAAACCTCGACAATGATGCCCTTGGCCAAAAAGGGCGTATGCGTTTTTTCCTGAATATATTCAGGAAAAAACGCATACGCCCTTTTTGGCCAACCAAGCAACCTGCAAAGGCAAATCAGCGCTACAAAGAAGTCTCGCTTCCCATCGGTCAAAAGGGCCATGCTGAATAAAGTGTCAAAACCAGAAATGCAGGACAGGCCATGGAGAAACGGGAGCCTTGCTACGCTGTTGGGCGGGATGTAAATTGCCAACAGCCACTCTAGAGAGGTGTACGGTGTGTCTTGAAACATCTAAAAATCTCAGCTAATAGACCATAGAGCACTTCCACTCGTGGGCGTATAAATTGGGAAAACTAAAAATCAGCAAGACACAGGCACCCCAAAGTTTAGGGCTGCTCTGTTGACAAGAACCTCCACTTCGTTACACCTTAAATATCCCAGGAAAGAGAAAAATGGATAAAGAAGTTGTGGTCCTTATGTACAATGGAATATCACTCAGCCATGAAATCTACGTCATAAGGCTCATAGCAGCATGATGAGTGGATTTAGGTACGACGATTCTACATGAAATAAGTCACACAGAAAAAGACACTTATCATAAGATATCACTTACAGAGGGAATGTAAAAACCGCTACACTTGAACTGAATTACAAAACAGAAGAGAGTCACACGTTTAGAAAACACACTATGGCTGCTTAACGGGAAAGGTGAGGTGGGGTGATGCATAAAACCAGTGTTTCAAATTAGCTCAGATACCGTTCCATTAACCCAATATGTGATAGACAAGACCTACTCCTTGCTCAGTGAACGGGACTCAACACCCCCTATACACCGCCCAAGAATATATCTGACTAGTAAGAATCTTAAAACCTATGTGTTGATATCTCTCTGTAAGGGACTCAAGTGGGTGTAAAGCGTCATCAACACAGCAGTGAAAAGCAGCTAAACCCCATTATAAAAATCAATTACTTTTTAAAACCCGTGAAGCAAAGACAGTGAAAGAGAGAGAAATTCTTACAAAATTCGTTCAGGGGCTGTGATGCCACCTGGATTGTCCATATCTAGACCCACAGCTGATTGAGACATAAGGGTGGACACTTTTGGGGCTGAGAGGTTTGGTGAGGTTGGGTGAGCAAACGCAGACACTTTATAGTAATACTGCGTGGTACACATCCCATGGGTCCCAAATCTCCAGGTTCAAGGGCACCTTCCTACATCGAAAACATGCATGAGAAACCCAGAAGATGGTACACCGTGTGATCGGGAAAGGTTTCTAAAACGCACCTCATTTCTCATCTCCTTGTGCTCGGGTTCGCCATTCCAGCCGCTTTCCTAGCAATCTCCCTCCTTGGAGAATCAGCACCTTTAACCTCCTGTTCCGTACAGGTTGCAATTTGTCCTGAGGAGGAACGGGAAGAGGGGGAACCAATGAGAGAGTAGCTCTAGGTCTTGGGACAGGCACAGCTCACTCTATTTTCCCATCAGGAAGAAGAATTAACCACAGGCTCAGCCTGCCGCCCGGAAGGAGAATAGGGCCTGAAGCAATCCTGCGCTTTTGCGGCCAGCTCCCAAGAAAGCGAGTTGAAAAATGGAGCCCAGGGGCACTGCAATTCACAAACCTGCAGAGTTATAAATGATAACTCTCGTCCACAAATATACTGAGGGAAGGCAACGAAGAGGATTTGAAAGCAAGGCAGAATTGCAGGAAACAGGTTTCAGGAGGGAGATTCGAATTGCCTTTAAAGCACAGGAAAAGCGGCAAAACCTCGACAATGATGCCCTTGGCCAAAAAGGGCGTATGCGTTTTTTCCTGAATATATTCAGGAAAAAACGCATACGCCCTTTTTGGCCAACCAAGCAACCTGCAAAGGCAAATCAGCGCTACAAAGAAGTCTCGCTTCCCATCGGTCAAAAGGGCCATGCTGAATAAAGTGTCAAAACCAGAAATGCAGGACAGGCCATGGAGAAACGGGAGCCTTTCTACGCTGATGGGCGGGATGTAAATTGCCAACAGCCACTCTGGAGAGGTGTACGGTGTGTCTTAAAACATCTAAAAAACTCAGCTTAGAGAGCATAGGGCACTTCCACTCATGGGCGTATATATTGGGAAAACTAAAAATCAGCAAGACACAGGCACCCCAAAGTTTAGGGCTGCTCTGTTGACAAGAACCTCCACTTCGTTACACCTTAAATATCCCAGGAAAGAGAAAAATGGATAAAGAAGTTGTGGTCCTTATGTACAATGGAATATCACTCAGCCATGAAATCTACGTCATAAGGCTCGTAGCAGCATGATGAGTGGATTTGGTATGACGATTCTACGTGAAATAAGTCACACAGAAGAAGACACTTATCATAAGATATCACTTATAGAGGGAATGTAAAAACCACTACACTTGAATTGAATTACAAAACAGAAGACAGTCACACGTTTAGAAAACACACTATGGCTGCTTAACGGGAAAGGTGAGGTGGGGTGATGCATAAAACAAGGGTTTCAAATTAGCTCAGATACCGTTCCATAAACCCAATTTGTAATAGACAAGACCTACTCCTTGCTCAGTGGACGGGACTCAACACCCCCTATTCACCGCCCAAGAATATATCTGACTAGTAAGAATCTTAAAACCTATGTGTTGATATCTCTCTGTAAGGGAGTCAAGTGGGTGTAAAGCGGCATAAACCCAGCAGTGAAAAGCAGCTAAACCCCATTATAAAAATCAATTACTTTTAAAAACCCGTGAAGCAAAGACAGTGAAAGAGAGAGAAATTCTTACAAAATTCGTTCAGGGGCTGTGATGCCACCTGGATCGACCATATCTAGACCCACAGCTGATTGAGACATAAGGGTGGACACTCCTGGGGCTGAGAGGTTTGGTGAGGTTGGGTGAGCAAACGCAGACCCTTTAAGTAATACTGCGTGGTACCCATCCCATGGGTCCCAAATCTCCAGGTTCAAGGGCACCTTCCTACATCGAAAACATGCATGAGAAACCCAGAAGATGGTACACCGTGTGATCGGGAAAGGTTTCTAAAACGCACCTCATTTCTCATCTCCTTGTGCTCGGGTTCGCCATTCCAGCCGCTTTCCTAGCAATCTCCCTCCTTGGAGAATCAGCACCTTTAACCTCCTGTTCCGTACAGGTTGCAATTTGTCCTGAGGAGGAACGGGAAGAGGGGGAACCAATGAGAGACTAGCTCTAGGTCTTGGGACAGGCACAGGTCACTCTATTTTCCCAACAGGACGAAGAATTAACCACAGGCTCAGCCTGCGCCCGGAAGGAGAATAGGGCCTGAAGCAATCCTGCGCTTTTGCGGCCAGCTCCCAAGAAAGCGAGTTGAAAAATGGAGCTCAGGGGCACTGCAATTCACAAACCTGCAGAGTTATAAATGATAACTCTCTTCCACAAATATACTGAGGAAAGGCAACGAAGAGGATTTGAAAGCATGGCAGAATTGCAGGAAACAGGTTTCAGGAGGGAGATTCGAATCGCCTTTAAAGCACAGGAAAAGCGGCAAAACCTCGACAATGATGCCCTTGGCCAAAAAGGGCGTATGCGTTTTTTCCTGAATATATTCAGGAAAAAACGCATACGCCCTTTTTGGCCAACCAAGCAACCTGCAAAGGCAAATCAGCGCTACAAAGAAGTCTCGCTTCCCATCGGTCAAAAGGGCCATGCTGAATAAAGTGTCAAAACCAGAAATGCAGGACAGGCCATGGAGAAACGGGAGCCTTGCTACGCTGTTGGGCGGGATGTAAATTGCCAACAGCCACTCTGGAGAGGTGTACGGTGTGTCTTGAAACATCTAAAAAACTCAGCTTAGAGAGCATAGGGCACTTCCACTCGTGGGTGTATAAATTGGGAAAACTAAAAATCAGCAAGACACAGGCACCCCAAAGTTTAGGGCTGCTCTGTTGACAAGAACCTCCACTTCGTTACACCTTAAATATCCCAGGAAAAAGAAAAATGGATAAAGAAGTTGTGGTCCTTATGTACAATGGAATATCACTCAGCCATGAAATCTACGTCATAAGGCTCGTAGCAGCATGATGAGTGGATTTAGGTACGACGATTCTACGTGAAATAAGTCACACAGAAAAAGACACCTATCATAAGATATCACTTAATGAGGGAATGTAAAAACCGCTACACTTGAACTGAATTGCAAAACAGAATAGAGTCACACGTTTAGAAAACACACTATGGCTGCTTAACGGGAAAGGTGAGGTGGGGTGATGCATAAAACCAGGGTTTCAAATTAGCTCAGATACCGTTCCATAAACCCAATATGTAATAGACAGGAACTCCTCCTTGCTCAGTGAACGGGACTCAAGACCCCCTATTCACCGGCCAAGAATATATCTGACTAGTAAGAATCTTAAAACCTATGTGTTGATATCTCTCTGTAAGGGAGTCAAGTGGGTGTAAAACGGCATAAACACAGCAGTGAAAAGCAGCTAAACCCCATTATAAAAATCAATTACTTTTAAAAACCCGTGAAGCAAAGACAGTGAAAGAGAGAAAAATTCTTACAAAATTCGTTCAGGGGCTGTGATGCCACCTGGATCGACCATATCTAGACCCACAGCTGATTGAGACATAAGGGTAGACACTCCTGGGGCTGAGAGGTTTGGTGAGGTTGGGTGAGCACACGCAGACCCTTTAAAGTAATACTGCGTGGTACCCATCCCATGGGTCCCAAATCTCCAGGTTCAAGGGCACCTTCCTACATCGAAAACATGCATGAGAAACCCAGAAGATGGTACACCGTGTGATCGGGAAAGGTTTCTAAAATGCACCTCATTTCTCATCTCCTTGTGCTCGGGTTCGCCATTCCAGCCGCTTTCCTAGCAATCTCCCTCCTTGGAGAATCAGCACCTTTAACCTCCTGTACCGTACAGGTTGCAATTTGTCCTGAGGAGGAACGGGAAGAGGGGGAACCAATGAGAGACTAGCTCTAGGTCTTGGGACAGGCACAGGTCACTCTATTTTCCCAACAGGAAGAAGAATTAACCACAGGCTCAGCCTGCCGGCCGGAAGGAGAATAGGGCCTGAAGCAATCCTGCGCTTTTGCGGCCAGCTCCCAAGAAAGCGAGTTGAAAAATGGAGCTCAGGGGCACTGCAATTCACAAACCTGCAGAGTTATAAATGATAACTCTCTTCCACAAATATACTGAGGAAAGGCAATGAAGAGGATTTGAAAGCAAGGCAGAATTGCAGGAAACAGGTTTCAGGAGGGAGATTCGAATCGCCTTTAAAGCACAGGAAAAGCGGCAAAACCTCGACAATGATGCCCTTGGCCAAAAAGGGCGTATGCGTTTTTTCCTGAATATATTCAGGAAAAAACGCATACGCCCTTTTTGGCCAACCAAGCAACCTGCAAAGGCAAATCAGCGCTACAAAGAAGTCTCGCTTCCCATCGGTCAAAAGGGCCATGCTGAATAAAGTGTCAAAACCAGAAATGCAGGACAGGCCATGGAGAAACGGGAGCCTTGCTACGCTGTTGGGCGGGATGTAAATTGCCAACAGCCACTCTGGAGAGGTGTACGGTGTGTCTTGAAACATCTAAAAAACTCAGCTAAGAGAGCATAGAGCACTTCCACTCGTGGGCGTATAAATTGGGAAAACTAAAAATCAGCAAGACACAGGCACCCCAAAGTTTAGGGCTGCTCTGTTGACAAGAACCTCCACTTCGTTACACCTTAAATATCCCAGGAAAGAGAAAAATGGATAAAGAAGTTGTGGTCCTTATGTACAATGGAATATCACTCAGCCATGAAATCTACGTCATAAGGCTCATAGCAGCATGATGAGTGGATTTAGGTACGACGATTCTACATGAAATAAGTCACACAGAAAAAGACACTTATCATAAGATATCACATATAGAGGGAATGTAGAAACCGCTACACTTGAATGAATTACAAAACAGAAGAGAGTCACACGTTTAGAAAACACACTATGGCTGCTTAACGGGAAAGGTGAGGTGGGGTGATGCATAAAACAAGGGTTTCAAATTAGCTCAGATACCGTTCCATAAACCCAATATATAATAGACAAGACCTACTCCTTGCTCAGTGAACGGGATTCAGCACCCCCTATTCACCGCCCAAGAATATATCTGACTAGTAAGAATCTTAAAACCTATGTGTTGATATCTCTCTGTAAGGGACTCAAGTGGGTGTAAAGCGGCATAAACACAGCAGTGAAAAGCAGCTAAACCCCATTATAAAAATCAATTACTTTTAAAAACCCGTGAAGCAAAGACAGTGAAAGAGAGAGAAATTCTTACAAAATTCGTTCAGGGGCTGTGATGCCACCTGGGTTGACCATATCTAGACCCACAGCTGATTGAGACATAAGGGTGGACACTCCTGGGGCTGAGAGGTTTGGTGAGGTTGGGTGAGCAAACGCAGACCCTTTAAAGTAATACTGCGTGGTACCCATCCCATGGGTCCCAAATCTCCAGGTTCAAGGGCACCTTCCTACATCGAAAACATGCATGAGAAACCCAGAAGATGGTACACCGTGTGATCGGGAAAGGTTTCTAAAACGCACCTCATTTCTCATCTCCTTCTGCTCGGGTTCGCCATTCCAGCCGCTTTCCTAGCAATCTCCCTCCTTGGAGAATCAGCACCTTTAACCTCCTGTTCCGTACAGGTTGCAATTTGTCCTGAGGAGGAACGGGAAGAGGGGGAACCAATGAGAGACTAGCTCTAGGTCTTGGGACAGGCACAGGTCACTCTATTTTCCCAACAGGAAGAAGAATTAACCACAGGCTCAGCCTGCGCCCGGAAGGAGAATAGGGCCTGAAGCAATCCTGCGCTTTTGCGGCCAGCTCCCAAGAAAGCGAGTTGAAAAATGGAGCTCAGGGGCACTGCAATTCACAAACCTGCAGAGTTATAAATGATAACTCTCTTCCACAAATATACTGAGGAAAGGCAATGAAGAGGATTTGAAAGCAAGGCAGAATTGCAGGAAACAGGTTTCAGGAGGGAGATTCGAATCGCCTTTAAAGCACAGGAAAAGCGGCAAAACCTCGACAATGATGCCCTTGGCCAAAAAGGGCGTATGCGTTTTTTCCTGAATATATTCAGGAAAAAACGCATACGCCCTTTTTGGCCAAGCAAGCAACCTGGAAAGGCAAATCAGCGCTACAAAGAAGACTCGCTTCCCATTGGTCAAAAGGGCCATGCTGAAAAAAGTGTCAAAACCAGAAATGCAGGACAGGCCATGGAGAAACGGGAGCCTTGCTACGCTGATGGGCGGGATGTAAATTGCCCACAGCCACTCTGGAGAGGTGTACGGTGTGTCTTGAAACATCTAAAAAACTCAGCTTAGAGAGCATAGGGCACTTCCACTCATGGGCGTATAAATTGGGAAAACTAAAAATCAGCAAGACACAGGCACCCCAAAGTTTAGGGCTGCTCTGTTGACAAGAACCTCCACTTCGTTACACCTTAAATATCCCAGGAAAGAGAAAAATGGATAAAGAAGTTGTGGTCCTTATGTACAATGGAATATCACTCAGCCATGAAATCTACGTCATAAGGCTCGTAGCAGCATGATGAGTGGATTTAGGTACGACGATTCTACGTGAAATAAGTCACACAGAAAAAGACACTTATCATAAGATATCACTTATAGAGGGAATGTAAAAACCGCTACACTTGAACTGAATTACAAAACAGAAGAGAGTCACACGTTTAGAAAACACACTATGGCTGCTTAACGGGAAAGGTGAGGTGGGGTGATGCATAAAACAAGGGTTTCAAATTAGCTCAGATACCGTTCCATAAACCCAATATGTAATAGACAAGACCTACTCCTTGCTCAGTGAACGGGACTCAACACCCCCTATTCACCGCCCAAGAATATATCTGACTAGTAAGAATCTTAAAACCTATGTGTTGATATCTCTCTGTAAGGGAGTCAAGTGGGTGTAAAGCGGCATAAACACAGCAGTGAAAAGCAGCTAAACCCCATTATAAAAATCAATTACTTTTAAAAACCCGTGAAGCAAAGACAGTGAAAGAGAGAGAAATTCTTACAAAATTTGTTCAGGGGCTGTGATGCCACCTGGATCGACCATATCTAGACCCACAGCTGATTGAGACATAAGGGTAGACACTCCTGGGGCTGAGAGGTTTGGTGAGGTTGGGTGAGCAAACGCAGACCCTTTAAAGTAATACTGCGTGGTACCCATCCCATGGGTCCCAAATCTCCAGGTTCAAGGGCACCTTCCTACATCGAAAACATGCATGAGAAACCCAGAAGATGGTACACCGTGTGATCGGGAAAGGTTTCTAAAACGCACCTCATTTCTAATCTCCTTGTGCTCGGGTTCGCCATTCCAGCCGCTTTCCTAGCAATCTCCCTCCTTGGAGAATCAGCACCTTTAACCTCCTGTTCCGTACAGGTTGCAATTTGTCCTGAGGAGGAACGGGAAGAGGGGGAACCAATGAGAGACTAGCTCTAGGTCTTGGGACAGGCACAGGTCACTCTATTTTCCCAACAGGAAGAAGAATTAACCACAGGCTCTGCCTGCCGCCCGGAAGGAGAATAGGGCCTGAAGCAATCCTGCGCTTTTGCGGCCAGCTCCCAAGAAAGCGAGTTGAAAAATGGAGCTCAGGGGCACTGCAATTCACAAACCTGCAGAGTTATAAATGATAACTCTCGTCCACAAATATACTGAGGAAAGGCAACGAAGAGGATTTGAAAGCATGGCAGAATTGCAGGAAACAGGTTTCAGGAGGGAGATTCGAATCGCCTTTAAAGCACAGGAAAAGCGGCAAAACCTCGACAATGATGCCCTTGGCCAAAAAGGGCGTATGCGTTTTTTCCTGAATATATTCAGGAAAAAACGCATACGCCCTTTTTGGCCAACCAAGCAACCTGCAAAGGCAAATCAGCGCTACAAAGAAGTCTCGCTTCCCATCGGTCAAAAGGGCCATGCTGAATAAAGTGTCAAAACCAGAAATGCAGGACAGGCCATGGAGAAACGGGAGCCTTGCTACGCTGTTGGGCGGGATGTAAATTGCCAACAGCCACTCTGGAGAGGTGTACGGTGTGTCTTGAAACATCTAAAAAACTCAGCTTAGAGAGCATAGGGCACTTCCACTCGTGGGTGTATAAATTGGGAAAACTAAAAATCAGCAAGACACAGGCACCCCAAAGTTTAGGGCTGCTCTGTTGACAAGAACCTCCACTTCGTTACACCTTAAATATCCCAGGAAAAAGAAAAATGGATAAAGAAGTTGTGGTCCTTATGTACAATGGAATATCACTCAGCCATGAAATCTACGTCATAAGGCTCGTAGCAGCATGATGAGTGGATTTAGGTACGACGATTCTACGTGAAATAAGTCACACAGAAAAAGACACCTATCATAAGATATCACTTATAGAGGGAATGTAAAAACCGCTACACTTGAACTGAATTGCAAAACAGAATAGAGTCACACGTTTAGAAAACACACTATGGCTGCTTAACGGGAAAGGTGAGGTGGGGTGATGCATAAAACCAGGGTTTCAAATTAGCTCAGATACCGTTCCATAAACCCAATATGTAATAGACAGGACCTCCTCCTTGCTCAGTGAACGGGACTCAAGACCCCCTATTCACCGGCCAAGAATATATCTGACTAGTAAGAATCTTAAAACCTATGTGTTGATATCTTTCTGTAAGGGAGTCAAGTGGGTGTAAAACGGCATAAACACAGCAGTGAAAAGCAGCTAAACCCCATTATAAAAATCAATTACTTTTAAAAACCCGTGAAGCAAACACAGTGAAAGAGAGAAAAATTCTTACAAAATTCGTTCAGGGGCTGTGATGCCACCTGGATCGACCATATCTAGACCCACAGCTGATTGAGACATAAGGGTAGACACTCCTGGGGCTGAGAGGTTTGGTGAGGTTGGGTGAGCACACGCAGACCCTTTAAAGTAATACTGCGTGGTACCCATCCCATGGGTCCCAAATCTCCAGGTTCAAGGGCACCTTCCTACATCGAAAACATGCATGAGAAACCCAGAAGATGGTACACCGTGTGATCGGGAAAGGTTTCTAAAATGCACCTCATTTCTCATCTCCTTGTGCTCGGGTTCGCCATTCCAGCCGCTTTCCTAGCAATCTCCCTCCTTGGAGAATCAGCACCTTTAACCTCCTGTACCGTACAGGTTGCAATTTGTCCTGAGGAGGAACGGGAAGAGGGGGAACCAATGAGAGACTAGCTCTAGGTCTTGGGACAGGCACAGGTCACTCTATTTTCCCAACAGGAAGAAGAATTAACCACAGGCTCAGCCTGCCGGCCGGAAGGAAAATAGGGCCTGAAGCAATCCTGCGCTTTTGCGGCCAGCTCCCAAGAAAGCGAGTTGAAAAATGGAGCTCAGGGGCACTGCAATTCACAAACCTGCAGAGTTATAAATGATAACTCTCTTCCACAAATATACTGAGGAAAGGCAATGAAGAGGATTTGAAAGCAAGGCAGAATTGCAGGAAACAGGTTTCAGGAGGGAGATTCGAATCGCCTTTAAAGCACAGGAAAAGCGGCAAAACCTCGACAATGATGCCCTTGGCCAAAAAGGGCGTATGCGTTTTTTCCTGAATATATTCAGGAAAAAACGCATACGCCCTTTTTGGCCAACCAAGCAACCTGCAAAGGCAAATCAGCGCTACAAAGAAGTCTCGCTTCCCATCGGTCAAAAGGGCCATGCTGAATAAAGTGTCAAAACCAGAAATGCAGGACAGGCCATGGAGAAACGGGAGCCTTGCTACGCTGTTGGGCGGGATGTAAATTGCCAACAGCCACTCTGGAGAGGTGTACGGTGTGTCTTGAAACATCTAAAAAACTCAGCTAAGAGAGCATAGAGCACTTCCACTCGTGGGCGTATAAATTGGGAAAACTAAAAATCAGCAAGACACAGGCACCCCAAAGTTTAGGGCTGCTCTGTTGACAAGAACCTCCACTTCGTTACACCTTAAATATCCCAGGAAAGAGAAAAATGGATAAAGAAGTTGTGGTCCTTATGTACAATGGAATATCACTCAGCCATGAAATCTACGTCATAAGGCTCATAGCAGCATGATGAGTGGATTTAGGTACGACGATTCTACATGAAATAAGTCACACAGAAAAAGACACTTATCATAAGATATCACATATAGAGGGAATGTAGAAACCGCTACACTTGAATGAATTACAAAACAGAAGAGAGTCACACGTTTAGAAAACACACTATGGCTGCTTAACGGGAAAGGTGAGGTGGGGTGATGCATAAAACAAGGGTTTCAAATTAGCTCAGATACCGTTCCATAAACCCAATATATAATAGACAAGACCTACTCCTTGCTCAGTGAACGGGATTCAGCACCCCCTATTCACCGCCCAAGAATATATCTGACTAGTAAGAATCTTAAAACCTATGTGTTGATATCTCTCTGTAAGGGACTCAAGTGGGTGTAAAGCGGCATAAACACAGCAGTGAAAAGCAGCTAAACCCCATTATAAAAATCAATTACTTTTAAAAACCCGTGAAGCAAAGACAGTGAAAGAGAGAGAAATTCTTACAAAATTCGTTCAGGGGCTGTGATGCCACCTGGGTTGACCATATCTAGACCCACAGCTGATTGAGACATAAGGGTGGACACTCCTGGGGCTGAGAGGTTTGGTGAGGTTGGGTGAGCAAACGCAGACCCTTTAAAGTAATACTGCGTGGTACCCATCCCATGGGTCCCAAATCTCCAGGTTCAAGGGCACCTTCCTACATCGAAAACATGCATGAGAAACCCAGAAGATGGTACACCGTGTGATCGGGAAAGGTTTCTAAAACGCACCTCATTTCTCATCTCCTTGTGCTCGGGTTCGCCATTCCAGCCGCTTTCCTAGCAATCTCCCTCCTTGGAGAATCAGCACCTTTAACCTCCTGTTCCGTACAGGTTGCAATTTGTCCTGAGGAGGAACGGGAAGAGGGGGAACCAATGAGAGACTAGCTCTAGGTCTTGGGACAGGCACAGGTCACTCTATTTTCCCAACAGGAAGAAGAATTAACCACAGGCTCAGCCTGCGCCCGGAAGGAGAATAGGGCCTGAAGCAATCCTGCGCTTTTGCGGCCAGCTCCCAAGAAAGCGAGTTGAAAAATGGAGCCCAGGGGCACTGCAATTCACAAACCTGCAGAGTTATAAATGATAACTCTCGTCCACAAATATACTGAGGAAAGGCAACGAAGAGGATTTGAAAGCAAGGCAGAATTGCAGGAAACAGGTTTCAGGAGGGAGATTCGAATCGCCTTTAAAGCACAGGAAAAGCGGCAAAACCTCGACAATGATGCCCTTGGCCAGAAAGGGCGTATGCGTTTTTTCCTGAATATATTCAGGAAAAAACGCATACGCCCTTTTTGGCCAAGCAAGCAACCTGGAAAGGCAAATCAGCGCTACAAAGAAGACTCGCTTCCCATTGGTCAAAAGGGCCATGCTGAAAAAAGTGTCAAAACCAGAAATGCAGGACAGGCCATGGAGAAACGGGAGCCTTGCTACGCTGATGGGCGGGATGTAAATTGCCCACAGCCACTCTGGAGAGGTGTACGGTGTGTCTTGAAACATCTAAAAAACTCAGCTTAGAGAGCATAGGGCACTTCCACTCATGGGCGTATAAATTGGGAAAACTAAAAATCAGCAAGACACAGGCACCCCAAAGTTTAGGGCTGCTCTGTTGACAAGAACCTCCACTTCGTTACACCTTAAATATCCCAGGAAAGAGAAAAATGGATAAAGAAGTTGCGGTCCTTATGTACAATGGAATATCACTCAGCCATGAAATCTACGTCATAAGGCTCGTAGCAGCATGATGAGTGGATTTAGGTACGACGATTCTACGTGAAATAAGTCACACAGAAAAAGACACTTATCATAAGATATCACTTATAGAGGGAATGTAAAAACCGCTACACTTGAACTGAATTACAAAACAGAAGAGAGTCACACGTTTAGAAAACACACTATGGCTGCTTAACGGGAAAGGTGAGGTGGGGTGATGCATAAAACCAGGGTTTCAAATTAGCTCAGATACCGTTCCATAAACCCAATATGTAATAGACAAGACCTCCTCCTTGCTCAGTGAACGGGACTCAACACCCCCTATTCACCGCCCAAGAATATATCTGACTAGTAAGAATCTTAAAACCTATGTATTGAAATCTCTCTGTAAGGGAGTCAAGTGGGTTTAAAACGGCATAAACACAGCATTGAAAAGCAGCTAAACCCCATTATAAAAATCAATTACTTATAAAAACCCGTGAAGCAAAGACAGTGAGAGAGAAATTCTTACAAAATTCGTTCAGGGGCTGTGATGCCACCTGGATCGACCATATCTAGACCCACAGCTGATTGAGACATAAGGGTGGACACTCCTGGGGCTGAGAGGTTTGGTGAGGTTGGGTGAGCAAACGCAGACCCTTTAAAGTAATACTGCGTGGTACCCATCCCATGGGTCCCAAATCTCCAGGTTCAAGGGCACCTTCCTACATCGAAAACATGCATGAGAAACCCAGAAGATGGTACACCGTGTGATCGGGAAAGGTTTCTAAAACGCACCTCATTTCTCATCTCCTTGTGCTCGGGTTCGCCATTCCAGCCGCTTTCCTAGCAATCTCCCTCCTTGGAGAATCAGCACCTTTAACCTCCTGTTCCGTACAGGTTGCAATTTGTCCTGAGGAGGAACGGGAAGAGGGGGAACCAATGAGAGACTAGCTCTAGGTCTTGGGACAGGCACAGGTCACTCTATTTTCCCATCAGGAAGAAGAATTAACCACAGGCTCAGCCTGCCGCCTGGAAGCAGTATAGGGCCTGAAGCAATCCTGCGCTTTTGCGGCCAGCTCCCAAGAAATCGAGTTGAAAAATGGAGCTCAGGGGCACTGCAATTCACAAACCTGCAGAGTTATAAATGATAACTCTCGTCCACAAATATACTGAGGAAAGGCAACGAAGAGGATTTGAAAGCAAGGCAGAATTGCAGGAAACAGATTTCAGGAGGGAGATTCGAATCGCCTTTAAAGCACACGAAAAGCGGCAAAACCTCGACAATGATGCCCTTGGCCAAAAAGGGCGTATGCGTTTTTTCCTGAATATATTCAGGAAAAAACGCATACGCCCTTTTTGGCCAACCAAGCAACCTGCAAAGGCAAATCAGCGCTACAAAGAAGTCTCGCTTCCCATCGGTCAA
The DNA here is from genome assembly GCF_028021215.1 of Eschrichtius robustus. Taxonomy (NCBI): domain Eukaryota; kingdom Metazoa; phylum Chordata; class Mammalia; order Artiodactyla; family Eschrichtiidae; genus Eschrichtius; species Eschrichtius robustus. Next base: position 86,993,686 of record NC_090832.1, read on the forward strand.
AAGGGCCATGCTGAATAAAGTGTCAAAACCAGAAATGCAGGACAGGCCATGGAGAAACGGGAGCCTTGCTACGCTGTTGGGCGGGGTGTAAATTGCCAACAGCCACTCTGGAGAGGTGTACGGTGTGTCTTGAAACATCTAAAAAACTCAGCTAAGAGAGCATAGAGCACTTCCACTCGTGGGCGTATAAATTGGGAAAACTAAAAATCAGCAAGACACAGGCACCCCAAAGTTTAGGGCTGCTCTGTTGACAAGAACCTCCACTTCGTTACACCTTAAATATCCCAGGAAAGAGAAAAATGGATAAAGATGTTGTGGTCCTTATGTACAATGGAATATCACTCAGCCATGAAATCTACGTCATAAGGCTCGTAGCAGCATGATGAGTGGATTTAGGTACGACGATTCTACGTGAAATAAGTCACACAGAAAAAGACACCTATCATAAGATATCACTTATAGAGGGAATGTAAAAACCGCTACACTTGAACTGAATTGCAAAACAGAATAGAGTCACACGTTTAGAAAACACACTATGGCTGCTTAACGGGAAAGGTGAGGTGGGGTGATGCATAAAACCAGGGTTTCAAATTAGCTCAGATACCGTTCCATAAACCCAATATGTAATAGACAGGACCTCCTCCTTGCTCAGTGAACGGGACTCAAGACCCCCTATTCACCGGCCAAGAATATATCTGACTAGTAAGAATCTTAAAACCTATCTGTTGATATCTCTCTGTAAGGGAGTCAAGTGGGTGTAAAACGGCATAAACACAGCAGTGAAAAGCAGCTAAACCCCATTATAAAAATCAATTACTTTTAAAAACCCGTGAAGCAAAGACAGTGAAAGAGAGAGAAATTCTTACAAAATTCGTTCAGGGGCTGTGATGCCACCTGGATTGACCATATCTAGACCCACAGCTGATTGAGACATAAGGGTGGACACTTTTGGGGCTGAGAGGTTTGGTGAGGTTGGGTGAGCAAACGCAGACCCTTTATAGTAATACTGCGTGGTACCCATCCCATGGGTCCCAAATCTCCAGGTTCAAGGGCACCTTCCTACATCGAAAACATGCATGAGAAACCCAGAAGATGGTACACCGTGTGATCGGGAAAGGTTTCTAAAACGCACCTCATTTCTCATCTCCTTGTGCTCGGGTTCGCCATTCCAGCCGCTTTCCTAGAAATCTCCCTCCTTGGAGAATCAGCACCTTTAACCTCCTGTTCCGTACAGGTTGCAATTTGTCCTGAGGAGGAACGGGAAGAGGGGGAACCAATGAGAGAGTAGCTCTAGGTCTTGGGACAGGCACAGCTCACTCTATTTTCCCATCAGGAAGAAGAATTAACCACAGGCTCAGCCTGCCGCCCGGAAGGAGAATAGGGCCAGAAGCAATCCTGCGCTTTTGCGGCCAGCTCCCAAGAAAGCGAGTTGAAAAATGGAGCCCAGGGGCACTGCAATTCACAAACCTGCAGAGTTATAAATGATAACTCTCGTCCACAAATATACTGAGGGAAGGCAACGAAGAGGATTTGAAAGCAAGGCAGAATTGCAGGAAACAGATTTCAGGAGGGAGATTCGAATTGCCTTTAAAGCACAGGAAAAGCGGCAAAACCTCGACAATGATGCCCTTGGCCAAAAAGGGCGTATGCGTTTTTTCCTGAATATATTCAGGAAAAAACGCATACGCCCTTTTTGGCCAACCAAGCAACCTGCAAAGGCAAATCAGCGCTACAAAGAAGTCTCGCTTCCCATCGGTCAAAAGGGCCATGCTGAATAAAGTGTCAAAACCAGAAATGCAGGACAGGCCATGGAGAAACGGGAGCCTTGCTACGCTGTTGGGCGGGGTGTAAATTGCCAACAGCCACTCTGGAGAGGTGTACGGTGTGTCTTGAAACATCTAAAAAACTCAGCTAAGAGAGCATAGAGCACTTCCACTCGTGGGCGTATAAATTGGGAAAACTAAAAATCAGCAAGACACAGGCACCCCAAAGTTTAGGGCTGCTCTGTTGACAAGAACCTCCACTTCGTTACACCTTAAATATCCCAGGAAAGAGAAAAATGGATAAAGAAGTTGTGGTCCTTATGTACAATGGAATATCACTCAGCCATGAAATCTACGTCATAAGGCTCGTAGCAGCATGATGAGTGGATTTAGGTACGACGATTCTACGTGAAATAAGTCACACAGAAAAAGACACCTATCATAAGATATCACTTATAGAGGGAATGTAAAAACCGCTACACTTGAACTGAATTGCAAAACAGAATAGAGTCACACGTTTAGAAAACACACTATGGCTGCTTAACGGGAAAGGTGAGGTGGGGTGATGCATAAAACCAGGGTTTCAAATTAGCTCAGATACCGTTCCATAAACCCAATATGTAATAGACAGGACCTCCTCCTTGCTCAGTGAACGGGACTCAAGACCCCCTATTCACCGGCCAAGAATATATCTGACTAGTAAGAATCTTAAAACCTATGTGTTGATATCTCTCTGTAAGGGAGTCAAGTGGGTGTAAAACGGCATAAACACAGCAGTGAAAAGCAGCTAAACCCCATTATAAAAATCAATTACTTTTAAAAACCCGTGAAGCAAAGACAGTGAAAGAGAGAGAAATTCTTACAAAATTCGTTCAGGGGCTGTGATGCCACCTGGATTGACCATATCTAGACCCACAGCTGATTGAGACATAAGGGTGGACACTTTTGGGGCTGAGAGGTTTGGTGAGGTTGGGTGAGCAAACGCAGACCCTTTATAGTAATACTGCGTGGTACCCATCCCATGGGTCCCAAATCTCCAGGTTCAAGGGCACCTTCCTACATCGAAAACATGCATGAGAAACCCAGAAGATGGTACACCGTGTGATCGGGAAAGGTTTCTAAAACGCACCTCATTTCTCATCTCCTTGTGCTCGGGTTCGCCATTCCAGCCGCTTTCCTAGCAATCTCCCTCCTTGGAGAATCAGCACCTTTAACCTCCTGTTCCGTACAGGTTGCAATTTGTCCTGAGGAGGAACGGGAAGAGGGGGAACCAATGAGAGAGTAGCTCTAGGTCTTTGGACAGGCACAGCTCACTCTATTTTCCCATCAGGAAGAAGAATTAACCACAGGCTCAGCCTGCCGCCCGGAAGGAGAATAGGGCCTGAAGCAATCCTGCGCTTTTGCGGCCAGCTCCCAAGAAAGCGAGTTGAAAAATGGAGCCCAGGGGCACTGCAATTCACAAACCTGCAGAGTTATAAATGATAACTCTCGTCCACAAATATACTGAGGGAAGGCAACGAAGAGGATTTGAAAGCAAGGCAGAATTGCAGGAAACAGATTTCAGGAGGGAGATTCGAATTGCCTTTAAAGCACAGGAAAAGCGGCAAAACCTCGACAATGATGCCCTTGGCCAAAAAGGGCGTATGCGTTTTTTCCTGAATATATTCAGGAAAAAACGCATACGCCCTTTTTGGCCAAGCAAGCAACCTGGAAAGGCAAATCAGCGCTACAAAGAAGACTCGCTTCCCATTGGTCAAAAGGGCCATGCTGAAAAAAGTGTCAAAACCAGAAATGCAGGACAGGCCATGGAGAAACGGGAGCCTTGCTACGCTGATGGGCGGGATGTAAATTGCCCACAGCCACTCTGGAGAGGTGTACGGTGTGTCTTGAAACATCTAAAAAACTCAGCTTAGAGAGCATAGGGCACTTCCACTCATGGGCGTATAAATTGGGAAAACTAAAAATCAGCAAGACACAGGCACCCCAAAGTTTAGGGCTGCTCTGTTGACAAGAACCTCCACTTCGTTACACCTTAAATATCCCAGGAAAGAGAAAAATGGATAAAGATGTTGTGGTCCTTATGTACAATGGAATATCACTCAGCCATGAAATCTACGTCATAAGGCTCGTAGCAGCATGATGAGTGGATTTAGGTACGACGATTCTACGTGAAATAAGTCACACAGAAAAAGACACTTATCATAAGATATCACTTATAGAGGGAATGTAAAAACCGCTACACTTGAACTGAATTACAAAACAGAAGAGAGTCACACGTTTAGAAAACACACTATGGCTGCTTAACGGGAAAGGTGAGGTGGGGTGATGCATAAAACAAGGGTTTCAAATTAGCTCAGATACCGTTCCATAAACCCAATATGTAATAGACAAGACCTACTCCTTGCTCAGTGAACGGGACTCAACACCCCCTATTCACCGCCCAAGAATATATCTGACTAGTAAGAATCTTAAAACCTATGTGTTGATATCTCTCTGTAAGGGAGTCAAGTGGGTTTAAAGCGGCATAAACACAGCAGTGAAAAGCAGCTAAACCCCATTATAAAAATCAATTACTTTTAAAAACCCGTGAAGCAAAGACAGTGAAAGAGAGAGAAATTCTTACAAAATTTGTTCCGGGGCTGTGATGCCACCTGGATCGACCATATCTAGACCCACAGCTGATTGAGACATAAGGGTAGACACTCCTGGGGCTGAGAGGTTTGGTGAGGTTGGGTGAGCAAACGCAGACCCTTTAAAGTAATACTGCGTGGTACCCATCCCATGGGTCCCAAATCTCCAGGTTCAAGGGCACCTTCCTACATCGAAAACATGCATGAGAAACCCAGAAGATGGTACACCGTGTGATCGGGAAAGGTTTCTAAAACGCACCTCATTTCTAATCTCCTTGTGCTCGGGTTCGCCATTCCAGCCGCTTTCCTAGCAATCTCCCTCCTTGGAGAATCAGCACCTTTAACCTCCAGTTCCGTACAGGTTGCAATTTGTCCTGAGGAGGAACGGGAAGAGGGGGAACCAATGAGAGACTAGCTCTAGGTCTTGGGACAGGCACAGGTCACTCTATTTTCCCAACAGGAAGAAGAATTAACCACAGGCTCAGCCTGCCGCCCGGAAGGAGAATAGGGCCTGAAGCAATCCTGCGCTTTTGCGGCCAGCTCCCAAGGAAGCGAGTTGAAAAATGGAGCTCAGGGGCACTGCAATTCACAAACCTGCAGAGTTATAAATGATAACTCTCGTCCACAAATATACTGAGGGAAGGCAACGAAGAGAATTTGAAAGCAAAGCAGAATTGCAGGAAACAGGTTTCAGGAGGGAGATTCGAATCGCCTTTAAAGCACAGGAAAAGCGGCAAAACCTCGACAATGATGCCCTTGGCCAAAAAGGGCGTATGCGTTTTTTCCTGAATATATTCAGGAAAAAACGCATACGCCCTTTTTGGCCAACCAAGCAACCTGCAAAGGCAAATCAGCACTACAAAGAAGTCTCGCTTCCCATCGGTCAAAAGGGCCATGCTGAATAAAGTGTCAAAACCAGAAATGCAGGACAGGCCATGGAGAAACGGGAGCCTTGCTACGCTGATGGGCGGGATGTAAATTGCCATCAGCCACTCTGGAGAGGTGTACGGTGTGTCTTGAAACATCTAAAAAACTCAGCTTAGAGAGCATAGGGCACTTCCACTCATGGGCATAAAAACTGGGAAAACTAAAAATCAGCAAGACACAGGCACCCCAAAGTTTAGGGCTGCTCTGTTGACAAGAACCTCCACTTCGTTACACCTTAAATATCCCAGGAAAAAGAAAAATGGATAAAGAAGTTGTGGTCCTTATGTACAATGGAATATCACTCAGCCATGAAATCTACATCATAAGGCTCGTAGCAGCATGATGAGTGGATTTAGGTACGACGATTCTACGTGAAATAAGTCACACAGAAAAAGACACTTATCATAAGATATCACTTATACAGGGAATGTAAAAACCGCTACACTTGAACTGAATTACAAAACAGAAGAGAGTCACACGTTTAGAAAACACACTATGGCTGCTTAACGGGAAAGGTGAGGTGGGGTGATGCATAAAACAAGGGTTTCAAATTAGCTCAGATACCGTTCCATAAACCCAATATGTAATAGACAAGACCTACTCCTTGCTCAGTGAACGAGACTCAAGACCCCCTATTCACCGGAGAAGAATATATCTGACTAGTAAGAATCTTAAAACCTATGTGTTGATATCTCTCTGTAAGGGAGTCAAGTGGGTGTAAAACGGCATAAACACAGCAGTGAAAAGCAGCTAAACCCCATTATAAAAATCAATTACTTTTAAAAACCCGTGAAGCAAAGACAGTGAAAGAGAGAGAAATTCTTACAAAATTCGTTCAGGGGCTGTGATGCCACCTGGATTGACCATATCTAGACCCACAGCTGATTGAGACATAAGGGTGGACACTTTGGGGGCTGAGAGGATTGGTGAGGTTGGGTGAGCAAACGCAGACCCTTTATAGTAATACTGCGTGGTACCCATCCCATGGGTCCCAAATCTCCAGGTTCAAGGGCACCTTCCTACATCGAAAACATGCATGAGAAACCCAGAAGATGGTACACCATGTGATCGGGAAAGGTTTCTAAAACGCACCTCATTTCTCATCTCCTTGTGCTCGGGTTCGCCATTCCAGCCGCTTTCCTAGAAATCTCCCTCCTTGGAGAATCAGCACCTTTAACCTCCTGTTCCGTACAGGTTGCAATTTGTCCTGAGGAGGAACGGGAAGAGGGGGAACCAATGAGAGAGTAGCTCTATGTCTTGGGACAGGCACAGCTCACTCTATTTTCCCATCAGGAAGAAGAATTAACCACAGGCTCAGCCTGCCACCCGGAAGGAGAATAGGGCCTGAAGCAATCCTGCGCTTTTGCGGCCAGCTCCCAAGAAAGCGAGTTGAAAAATGGAGCCCAGGGGCACTGCAATTCACAAACCTGCAGAGTTATAAATGATAACTCTCGTCCACAAATATACTGAGGGAAGGCAACGAAGAGGATTTGAAAGCAAGGCAGAATTGCAGGAAACAGATTTCAGGAGGGAGATTCGAATTGCCTTTAAAGCACAGGAAAAGCGGCAAAACCTCGACAATGATGCCCTTGGCCAAAAAGGGCGTATGCGTTTTTTCCTGAATATATTCAGGAAAAAACGCATACGCCCTTTTTGGCCAAGCAAGCAACCTAGAAAGGCAAATCAGCGCTACAAAGAAGTCTCGCTTCCCATCGGTCAAAAGGGCCATGCTGAATAAAGTGTCAAAACCAGAAATGCAGGACAGGCCATGGAGAAACGGGAGCCTTGCTACGCTGTTGGGCGGGGTGTAAATTGCCAACAGCCACTCTGGAGAGGTGTACGGTGTGTCTTGAAACATCTAAAAAACTCAGCTAAGAGAGCATAGAGCACTTCCACTCGTGGGCGTATAAATTGGGAAAACTAAAAATCAGCAAGACACAGACACCCCAAAGTTTAGGGCTGCTCTGTTGACAAGAACCTCCACTTCGTTACACCTTAAATATCCCAGGAAAGAGAAAAATGGATAAAGAAGTTGTGGTCCTTATGTACAATGGAATATCACTCAGCCATGAAATCTACGTCATAAGGCTCGTAGCAGCATGATGAGTGGATTTAGGTACGACGATTCTACGTGAAATAAGTCACACAGAAAAAGACACTTATCATAAGATATCACTTATAGAGGGAATGTAAAAACCGCTACACTTGAACTGAATTACAAAACAGAAGAGAGTCACACGTTTAGAAAACACACTATGGCTGCTTAACGGGAAAGGTGAGGTGGGGTGATGCATAAAACAAGGGTTTCAAATTAGCTCAGATACCGTTCCATAAACCCAATATGTAATAGACAAGACCTACTCCTTGCTCAGTGAACGGGACTCAACACCCCCTATTCACCGCCCAAGAATATATCTGACTAGTAAGAATCTTAAAACCTATGTGTTGATATCTCTCTGTAAGGGAGTCAAGTGGGTGTAAAGCGGCATAAACACAGCAGTGAAAAGCAGCTAAACCCCATTATAAAAATCAATTACTTTTAAAAACCCGTGAAGTAAAGACAGTGAAAGAGAGAGAAATTCTTACAAAATTCGTTCAGGGGCTGTGATGCCACCTGGATCGACCATATCTAGACCCACAGCTGATTGAGACATAAGGGTAGACACTCCTGGGGCTGAGAGGTTTGGTGAGGTTGGGTGAGCAAACGCAGACCCTTTAAAGTAATACTGCGTGGTACCCATCCCATGGGTCCCAAATCTCCAGGTTCAAGGGCACCTTCCTACATCGAAAACATGCATGAGAAACCCAGAAGATGTTACACTGTGTGATCGGGAAAGGTTTCTAAAACGCACCTCATTTCTCATCTCCTTGTGCTCGGGTTCGCCATTCCAGCCGCTTTCCTAGCAATCTCCCTCCTTGGAGAATCAGCACCTTTAACCTCCTGTTCCGTACAGGTTGCAATTTGTCCTGAGGAGGAACGGGAAGAGGGGGAACCAATGAGAGACTAGCTCTAGGTCTTGGCACAGGCACAGGTCACTCTATTTTCCCAACAGGAAGAAGAATTAACCACAGGCTCAGCCTGCGGCCCGGAAGGAGAATAGGGCCTGAAGCAATCCTGCGCTTTTGCGGCCAGCTCCCAAGAAAGCGAGTTGAAAAATGGAGCTCAGGGGCACTGCAATTCACAAACCTGCAGAGTTATAAATGATAACTCTCGTCCACAAATATACTGAGGAAAGTCAACGAAGAGGATTTGAAAGCAAGGCAGAATTGCAGGAAACAGGTTTCAGGAGGGAGATTCGAATCGCCTTTAAAGCACAGGAAAAGCGGCAAAACCTCGACAATGATGCCCTTGGCCAAAAAGGGCGTATGCGTTTTTTCCTGAATATATTCAGGAAAAAACGCATACGCCCTTTTTGGCCAACCAAGCAACCTGCAAAGGCAAATCAGCGCTACAAAGAAGTCTCGCTTCCCATCGGTCAAAAGGCCAATGCTGAATAAAGTGTCAAAACCAGAAATGCAGGACAGGCCATGGAGAAACGGGAGCCTTGCTACGCTGATGGGCGGGATGTAAATTGCCATCAGCCACTCTGGAGAGGTGTACGGTGTGTCTTGAAACATCTAAAAAACTCAGCTTAGAGAGCATAGGGCACTTCCACTCATGGGCGTAAAAACTGGGAAAACTAAAAATCAGCAAGACACAGGCACCCCAAAGTTTAGGGCTGCTCTGTTGACAAGAACCTCCACTTCGTTACACCTTAAATATCCCAGGAAAAAGAAAAATGGATAAAGAAGTTGTGGTCCTTATGTACAATGGAATATCACTCAGCCATGAAATCTACATCATAAGGCTCGTAGCAGCATGATGAGTGGATTTAGGTACGACGATTCTACGTGAAATAAGTCACACAGAAAAAGACACTTATCATAAGATATCACTTATAGAGGGAATGTAAAAACCGCTACACTTGAACTGAATTACAAAACAGAAGAGAGTCACACGTTTAGAAAACACACTATGGCTGCTTAACGGGAAAGGTGAGGTGGGGTGATGCATAAAACCAGGGTTTCAAATTAGCTCAGATACCGTTCCATAAACCCAATATGTAATAGACAAGACCTACTCCTTGCTCAGTGAACGGGACTCAACACCCCCTATTCACCGCCCAAGAATATATCTGACTAGTAAGAATCTTAAAACCTATGTATTGAAATCTCTCTGTAAGGGAGTCAAGTGGGTTTAAAACGGCATAAACACAGCATTGAAAAGCAGCTAAACCCCATTATAAAAATCAATTACTTATAAAAACCCGTGAAGCAAAGACAGTGAGAGAGAAATTCTTACAAAATTCGTTCAGGGGCTGTGATGCCACCTGGATCGACCATATCTAGACCCACAGCTGATTGAGACATAAGGGTGGACACTGCTGGGGCTGAGAGGTTTGGTGAGGTTGGGTGAGCAAACGCAGACCCTTTAAAGTAATACTGCGTGGTACCCAACCCATGGGTCCCAAATCTCCAGGTTCAAGGGCACCTTCCTACATCGAAAACATGCATGAGAAACCCAGAAGATGGTACACCGTGTGATCGGGAAAGGTTTCTAAAACGCACCTCATTTCTCATCTCCTTGTGCTCGGGTTCGCCATTCCAGCCGCTCTCCTAGCAATCTCCCTCCTTGGAGAATCAGCACCTTTAACCTCCTGTTCCGTACAGGTTGCAATTTGTCCTGAGGAGGAACGGGAAGAGGGGGAACCAATGAGAGAGTAGCTCTAGGTCTTGGGACAGGCACAGCTCACTCTATTTTCCCATCAGGAAGAAGAATTAACCACAGGCTCAGCCTGCCACCCGGAAGGAGAATAGGGCCTGAAGCAATCCTGCGCTTTTGCGGCCAGCTCCCAAGAAAGCGAGTTGAAAAATGGAGCCTAGGGGCACTGCAATTCACAAACCTGCAGAGTTATAAATGATAACTCTCGTCCACAAATATACTGAGGGAAGGCAACGAAGAGGATTTGAATGCAACGCAGAATTGCAGGAAACAGATTTCAGGAGGGAGATTCGAATTGCCTTTAAAGCACAGGAAAAGCGGCAAAACCTCGACAATGATGCCCTTGGCCAAAAAGGGCGTATGCGTTTTTTCCTGAATATATTCAGGAAAAAACGCATACGCCCTTTTTGGCCAAGCAAGCAACCTGGAAAGGCAAATCAGCGCTACAAAGAAGACTCGCTTCCCATTGGTCAAAACGGCCATGCTGAAAAAAGTGTCAAAACCAGAAATGCAGGACAGGCCATGGAGAAACGGGAGCCTTGCTACGCTGATGGGCGGGATGTAAATTGCCCACAGCCACTCTGGAGAGGTGTACGGTGTGTCTTGAAACATCTAAAAAACTCAGCTTAGAGAGCATAGGGCACTTCCACTCATGGGCGTATAAATTGGGAAAACTAAATATCAGCAAGACACAGGCACCCCAAAGTTTAGGGCTGCTCTGTTGACAAGAACCTCCACTTCGTTACACCTTAAATATCCCAGGAAAGAGAAAAATGGATAAAGAAGTTGTGGTCCTTATGTACAATGGAATATCACTCAGCCATGAAATCTACGTCAAAAGGCTCGTAGCGGCATGATGAGTGGATTTAGGTACGACGATTCTACGAGAAATAAGTCACACAGAAAAAGACACTTATCATAAGATATCACTTATAGAGGGAATGTAAAAACCGCTACACTTGAACTGAATTACAAAACAGAAGAGAGTCACACGTTTAGAAAACACACTATGGCTGCTTAACGGGAAAGGTGAGGTGGGGTGATGCATAAAACCAGGGTTTCAAATTAGCTCAGATACCGTTCCATAAACCCAATATGTAATAGACAAGACCTACTCCTTGCTCAGTGAACGGGACTCAACACCCCCTATTCACCGCCCAAGAATATATCTGACTAGTAAGAATCTTAAAACCTATGTATTGAAATCTCTCTGTAAGGGAGTCAAGTGGGTTTAAAACGGCATAAACACAGCATTGAAAAGCAGCTAAACCCCATTATAAAAATCAATTACTTATAAAAACCCGTGAAGCAAAGACAGTGAGAGAGAAATTCTTACAAAATTCGTTCAGGGGCTGTGATGCCACCTGGATCGACCATATCTAGACCCACAGCTGATTGAGACATAAGGGTGGACACTGCTGCGGCTGAGAGGTTTGGTGAGGTTGGGTGAGCAAACGCAGACCCTTTAAAGTAATACTGCGTGGTACCCATTCCATGGGTCCCAAATCTCCAGGTTCAAGGGCACCTTCCTACATCGAAAACATGCATGAGAAACCCAGAAGATGGTACACCGTGTGATCGGGAAAGGTTTCTAAAACGCACCTCATTTCTCATCTCCTTGTGCTCGGGTTCGCCATTCCAGCCGCTTTCCTAGCAATCTCCCTCCTTGCAGAATCAGCACCTTTAACCTCCTGTTCCGTACAGGTTGCAATTTGTCCTGAGGAGGAATGGGAAGAGGGGGAACCAATGAGAGACTAGCTCTAGGTCTTGGGACAGGCACAGGTCACTCTATTTTCCCAACAGGAAAAAGAATTAACCACAGGCTCAGCCTGCCGCCCGGAAGGAGAATAGGGCCTGAAGCAATCCTGTGCTTTTGCGGCCAGCTCCCAAGAAAGCGAGTTGAAAAATGGAGCTCAGGGGCACTGCAATTCACAAACCTGCAGAGTTATAAATGATAACTCTCGTCCACAAATATACTGAGGAAAGGCAATGAAGAGGATTTGAAAGCAAGGCAGAATTGCAAGAAACAGGTTTCAGGAGGGAGATTCGAATCGCCTTTAAAGCACAGGAAAAGCGGCAAAACCTCGACAATGATGCCCTTGGCCAAAAAGGGCGTATGCGTTTTTTCCTGAATATATTCAGGAAAAAACGCATACGCCCTTTTTGGCCAACCAAGCAACCTGCAAAGGCAAATCAGCGCTACAAAGAAGTCTCGCTTCCCATCGGTCAAAAGGGCCATGCTGAATAAAGTGTCAAAACCAGAAATGCAGGACAGGCCATGGAGAAACGGGAGCCTTGCTGCGCTGTTGGGCGGGATGTAAATTGCCAACAGCCACTCTGGAGAGGTGTACGGTGTGTCTTGAAACATCTAAAAAACTCAGCTAAGAGAGCATAGAGCACTTCCACTCGTGGGCGTATAAATTGGGAAAACTAAAAATCAGCAAGACACAGGCTCCCCAAAGTTTAGGGCTGCTCTGTTGACAAGAACCTCCACTTCGTTACACCTTAAATATCCCAGGAAAGAGAAAAATGGATAAAGAAGTTGTGGTCCTTATGTACAATGGAATATCACTCAGCCATGAAATCTACGTCATAAGGCTCGTAGCAGCATGATGAGTGGATTTAGGTACGACGATTCTACATGAAATAAGTCACACAGAAAAAGACACTTATCATAAGATATCACATATAGAGGGAATGTAGAAACCGCTACACTTGAATGAATTACAAAACAGAAGAGAGTCACACGTTTAGAAAACACACTATGGTTGCTTAACGGGAAAGGTGAGGTTGGGTGATGCATAAAACAAGGGTTTCAAATTAGCTCAGATACCGTTCCATAAACCCAATATATAATAGACAAGACCTACTCCTTGCTCAGTGAACGGGATTCAGCACCCCCTATTCACCGCCCAAGAATATATCTGACTAGTAAGAATCTTAAAACCTATCTGTTGATATCTCTCTGTAAGGGACTCAAGTGGGTGTAAAGCGGCATAAACACAGCAGTGAAAAGCAGCTAAACCGCATTATAAAAATCAAATACTTTTAAAAACCCGTGAAGCAAAGACAGTGAAAGAGAGAGAAATTCTTACAAAATTCGTTCAGGGGCTGTGATGCCACCTGGGTTGACCATATCTAGACCCACAGCTGATTGAGACATAAGGGTGGACCCCTTTGGGTGCTGAGAGGTTTGGTGAGGTTGGGTGAGCAAACGCAGACCCTTGAAAGTAATACTGCGTGGTACCCAACCCATGGGTCCCAAATCTCCAGGTTCAAGGGCACCTTCCTACATCGAAAACATGCATGAGAAACCCAGAAGATGGTACACCGTGTGATCGGGAAAGGTTTCTAAAACGCACCTCATTTCTCATCTCCTTGTGCTCGGGTTCGCCATTCCAGCCGCTCTCCTAGCAATCTCCCTCCTTGGAGAATCAGCACCTTTAACCTCCTGTTCCGTACAGGTTGCAATTTGTCCTGAGGAGGAACGGGAAGAGGGGGAACCAATGAGAGAGTAGCTCTAGGTCTTGGGACAGGCACAGCTCACTCTATTTTCCCATCAGGAAGAAGAATTAACCACAGGCTCAGCCTGCCACCCGGAAGGAGAATAGGGCCTGAAGCAATCCTGCGCTTTTGCGGCCAGCTCCCAAGAAAGCGAGTTGAAAAATGGAGCCTAGGGGCACTGCAATTCACAAACCTGCAGAGTTATAAATGATAACTCTCGTCCACAAATATACTGAGGGAAGGCAACGAAGAGGATTTGAATGCAACGCAGAATTGCAGGAAACAGATTTCAGGAGGGAGATTCGAATTGCCTTTAAAGCACAGGAAAAGCGGCAAAACCTCGACAATGATGCCCTTGGCCAAAAAGGGCGTATGCGTTTTTTCCTGAATATATTCAGGAAAAAACGCATACGCCCTTTTTGGCCAAGCAAGCAACCTGGAAAGGCAAATCAGCGCTACAAAGAAGACTCGCTTCCCATTGGTCAAAACGGCCATGCTGAAAAAAGTGTCAAAACCAGAAATGCAGGACAGGCCATGGAGAAACGGGAGCCTTGCTACGCTGATGGGCGGGATGTAAATTGCCCACAGCCACTCTGGAGAGGTGTACGGTGTGTCTTGAAACATCTAAAAAACTCAGCTTAGAGAGCATAGGGCACTTCCACTCATGGGCGTATAAATTGGGAAAACTAAATATCAGCAAGACACAGGCACCCCAAAGTTTAGGGCTGCTCTGTTGACAAGAACCTCCACTTCGTTACACCTTAAATATCCCAGGAAAGAGAAAAATGGATAAAGAAGTTGTGGTCCTTATGTACAATGGAATATCACTCAGCCATGAAATCTACGTCAAAAGGCTCGTAGCGGCATGATGAGTGGATTTAGGTACGACGATTCTACGAGAAATAAGTCACACAGAAAAAGACACTTATCATAAGATATCACTTATAGAGGGAATGTAAAAACCGCTACACTTGAACTGAATTACAAAACAGAAGAGAGTCACACGTTTAGAAAACACACTATGGCTGCTTAACGGGAAAGGTGAGGTGGGGTGATGCATAAAACCAGGGTTTCAAATTAGCTCAGATACCGTTCCATAAACCCAATATGTAATAGACAAGACCTACTCCTTGCTCAGTGAACGGGACTCAGCACCCCCTATTCACCGCCCAAGAATATATCTGACTAGTAAGAATATTAAAACCCATGTGTTGATATCTCTCTGTAAGGGAGTCAAGTGGGTTTAAAACGGCATAAACACAGCATTGAAAAGCAGCTAAACCCCATTATAAAAATCAATTACTTTTAAAAACCCGTGAAGCAAAGACAGTGAGAGAGAAATTCTTACAAAATTCGTTCGGGGGCTGTGATGCCACCTGGATCGACCATATCTAGACCCACAGCTGATTGAGACATAAGGGTGGACACTCCTGGGGCTGAGAGGTTTGGTGAGGTTGGGTGAGCAAACGCAGACCCTGTAAAGTAATACTGCGTGGTACCCATCCCATGGGTCCCAAATCTCCAGGTTCAAGGGCACCTTCCTACATCGAAAACATGCATGAGAAACCCAGAAGATGGTACACCGTGTGATCGGGAAAGGTTTCTAAAACGCACCTCATTTCTCATCTCCTTGGGCTCGGGTTCGCCATTCCAGCCGCTTTCCTAGCAATCTCCCTCCTTGGAGAATCAGCACCTTTAACCTCCTGTTCCGTACAGGTTGCAATTTGTCCTGAGGAGGAACGGGAAGAGGGGGAACCAATGAGAGACTAGCTCTAGGTCTTGGGACAGGCACAGGTCACTCTATTTTCCCAACAGGAAGAAGAATTAACCACAGGCTCAGCCTGCGGCCCGGAAGGAGAATAGGGCCTGAAGCAATCCTGCGCTTTTGCGGCCAGCTCCCAAGAAAGCGAGTTGAAAAATGGAGCTCAGGGGCACTGCAATTCACAAACCTGCAGAGTTATAAATGATAACTCTCGTCCACAAATATACTGAGGGAAGGCAACGAAGAGGATTTGAAAGCAAGGCAGAATTGCAGGAAACAGGTTTCAGGAGGGAGATTCGAATCGCCTTTAAAGCACAGGAAAAGCGGCAAAACCTCGAAAATGATGCCCTTGGCCAAAAAGGGCGTATGCGTTTTTTCCTGAATATATTCAGGAAAATACGCATACGCCCTTTTTGGCCAACCAAGCAACCTGCAAAGGCAAATCAGCGCTACAAAGAAGTCTCGCTTCCCATCGGTCAAAAGGACCATGCTGAATAAAGTGTCAAAACCAGAAATGCAGGACAGGCCATGGAGAAACGGGAGCCTTGCTACGCTGATGGGCGGGATGTAAATTGCCCACAGCCACTCTGGAGAAGTGTACGGTGTGTCTTGAAACATCTAAAAAACTCAGCTTAGAGAGCATAGGGCACTTCCACTCATGGGCGTATAAATTGGGAAAACTAAATATCAGCAAGACACAGGCACCCCAAAGATTAGGGCTGCTCTGTTGACAAGAACCTCCACTTCGTTACACCTTAAATATCCCAGGAAAAAGAAAAATGGATAAAGAAGTTGTGGCCCTTATGTACAATGGAATATCACTCATCCATGAAATCTACGTCATAATTCTCCTAGCAGCATGATGAGTGGATTTAGATACGACGATTCTACGTGAAATAAGTCATACAGAAAAAGACACTTATCATAAGATATCACTTATAGAGGGAAGGTAAAAACCGCTACACTTGAACTGAATTACAAAACAGAAGAGAGTCACACGTTTAGGAAACACACTATGGCTGCTTAACGGGAAAGGTGAGGTGGGGTGATGCATAAAACAAGGGTTTCAAATTAGCTCAGATACCGTTCCATAAACCCAATATGTAATAGACAAGACCTACTCCTTGCTCAGT
The DNA here is from genome assembly GCF_028021215.1 of Eschrichtius robustus. Taxonomy (NCBI): domain Eukaryota; kingdom Metazoa; phylum Chordata; class Mammalia; order Artiodactyla; family Eschrichtiidae; genus Eschrichtius; species Eschrichtius robustus. The sequence continues at coordinate 87,010,167 of NC_090832.1, forward strand.
GAACGGGACTCAACACCCCCTATTCACCGCCCAAGAATATATCTGACTAGTAAGAATCTTAAAACCTATGTATTGAAATCTCTCTGTAAGGGAGTCAAGTGGGTTTAAAACGGCATAAACACAGCATTGAAAAGCAGCTAAACCCCATTATAAAAATCAATTACTTATAAAAACCCGTGAAGCAAAGACAGTGAGAGAGAAATTCTTACAAAATTCGTTCAGGGGCTGTGATGCCACCTGGATCGACCATATCTAGACCCACAGCTGATTGAGACATAAGGGTGGACACTGCTGCGGCTGAGAGGTTTGGTGAGGTTGGGTGAGCAAACGCAGACCCTTTAAAGTAATACTGCGTGGTACCCATTCCATGGGTCCCAAATCTCCAGGTTCAAGGGCACCTTCCTACATCGAAAACATGCATGAGAAACCCAGAAGATGGTACACCGTGTGATCGGGAAAGGTTTCTAAAACGCACCTCATTTCTCATCTCCTTGTGCTCGGGTTCGCCATTCCAGCCGCTTTCCTAGCAATCTCCCTCCTTGCAGAATCAGCACCTTTAACCTCCTGTTCCGTACAGGTTGCAATTTGTCCTGAGGAGGAATGGGAAGAGGGGGAACCAATGAGAGACTAGCTCTAGGTCTTGGGACAGGCACAGGTCACTCTATTTTCCCAAAAGGAAAAAGAATTAACCACAGGCTCAGCCTGCCGCCCGGAAGGAGAATAGGGCCTGAAGCAATCCTGTGCTTTTGCGGCCAGCTCCCAAGAAAGCGAGTTGAAAAATGGAGCTCAGGGGCACTGCAATTCACAAACCTGCAGAGTTATAAATGATAACTCTCGTCCACAAATATACTGAGGAAAGGCAATGAAGAGGATTTGAAAGCAAGGCAGAATTGCAAGAAACAGGTTTCAGGAGGGAGATTCGAATCGCCTTTAAAGCACAGGAAAAGCGGCAAAACCTCGACAATGATGCCCTTGGCCAAAAAGGGCGTATGCGTTTTTTCCTGAATATATTCAGGAAAAAACGCATACGCCATTTTTGGCCAACCAAGCAACCTGCAAAGGCAAATCAGCGCTACAAAGAAGTCTCGCTTCCCATCGGTCAAAAGGGCCATGCTGAATAAAGTGTCAAAACCAGAAATGCAGGACAGGCCATGGAGAAACGGGAGCCTTGCTGCGCTGTTGGGCGGGATGTAAATTGCCAACAGCCACTCTGGAGAGGTGTACGGTGTGTCTTGAAACATCTAAAAAACTCAGCTAAGAGAGCATAGAGCACTTCCACTCGTGGGCGTATAAATTGGGAAAACTAAAAATCAGCAAGACACAGGCTCCCCAAAGTTTAGGGCTGCTCTGTTGACAAGAACCTCCACTTCGTTACACCTTAAATATCCCAGGAAAGAGAAAAATGGATAAAGAAGTTGTGGTCCTTATGTACAATGGAATATCACTCAGCCATGAAATCTACGTCATAAGGCTTGTAGCAGCATGATGAGTGGATTTAGGTACGACGATTCTACATGAAATAAGTCACACAGAAAAAGACACTTATCATAAGATATCACATATAGAGGGAATGTAGAAACCGCTACACTTGAATGAATTACAAAACAGAAGAGAGTCACACGTTTAGAAAACACACTATGGTTGCTTAACGGGAAAGGTGAGGTTGGGTGATGCATAAAACAAGGGTTTCAAATTAGCTCAGATACCGTTCCATAAACCCAATATATAATAGACAAGACCTACTCCTTGCTCAGTGAACGGGATTCAGCACCCCCTATTCACCGCCCAAGAATATATCTGACTAGTAAGAATCTTAAAACCTATCTGTTGATATCTCTCTGTAAGGGACTCAAGTGGGTGTAAAGCGGCATAAACACAGCAGTGAAAAGCAGCTAAACCGCATTATAAAAATCAATTACTTTTAAAAACCCGTGAAGCAAAGACAGTGAAAGAGAGAGAAATTCTTACAAAATTCGTTCAGGGGCTGTGATGCCACCTGGGTTGACCATATCTAGACCCACAGCTGATTGAGACATAAGGGTGGACCCCTTTGGGTGCTGAGAGGTTTGGTGAGGTTGGGTGAGCAAACGCAGACCCTTGAAAGTAATACTGCGTGGTACCCAACCCATGGGTCCCAAATCTCCAGGTTCAAGGGCACCTTCCTACATCGAAAACATGCATGAGAAACCCAGAAGATGGTACACCGTGTGATCGGGAAAGGTTTCTAAAACGCACCTCATTTCTCATCTCCTTGTGCTCGGGTTCGCCATTCCAGCCGCTCTCCTAGCAATCTCCCTCCTTGGAGAATCAGCACCTTTAACCTCCTGTTCCGTACAGGTTGCAATTTGTCCTGAGGAGGAACGGGAAGAGGGGGAACCAATGAGAGAGTAGCTCTAGGTCTTGGGACAGGCACAGCTCACTCTATTTTCCCATCAGGAAGAAGAATTAACCACAGGCTCAGCCTGCCACCCGGAAGGAGAATAGGGCCTGAAGCAATCCTGCGCTTTTGCGGCCAGCTCCCAAGAAAGCGAGTTGAAAAATGGAGCCTAGGGGCACTGCAATTCACAAACCTGCAGAGTTATAAATGATAACTCTCGTCCACAAATATACTGAGGGAAGGCAACGAAGAGGATTTGAATGCAACGCAGAATTGCAGGAAACAGATTTCAGGAGGGAGATTCGAATTGCCTTTAAAGCACAGGAAAAGCGGCAAAACCTCGACAATGATGCCCTTGGCCAAAAAGGGCGTATGCGTTTTTTCCTGAATATATTCAGGAAAAAACGCATACGCCCTTTTTGGCCAAGCAAGCAACCTGGAAAGGCAAATCAGCGCTACAAAGAAGACTCGCTTCCCATTGGTCAAAACGGCCATGCTGAAAAAAGTGTCAAAACCAGAAATGCAGGACAGGCCATGGAGAAACGGGAGCCTTGCTACGCTGATGGGCGGGATGTAAATTGCCCACAGCCACTCTGGAGAGGTGTACGGTGTGTCTTGAAACATCTAAAAAACTCAGCTTAGAGAGCATAGGGCACTTCCACTCATGGGCGTATAAATTGGGAAAACTAAATATCAGCAAGACACAGGCACCCCAAAGTTTAGGGCTGCTCTGTTGACAAGAACCTCCACTTCGTTACACCTTAAATATCCCAGGAAAGAGAAAAATGGATAAAGAAGTTGTGGTCCTTATGTACAATGGAATATCACTCAGCCATGAAATCTACGTCAAAAGGCTCGTAGCGGCATGATGAGTGGATTTAGGTACGACGATTCTACGAGAAATAAGTCACACAGAAAAAGACACTTATCATAAGATATCACTTATAGAGGGAATGTAAAAACCGCTACACTTGAACTGAATTACAAAACAGAAGAGAGTCACACGTTTAGAAAACACACTATGGCTGCTTAACGGGAAAGGTGAGGTGGGGTGATGCATAAAACCAGGGTTTCAAATTAGCTCAGATACCGTTCCATAAACCCAATATGTAATAGACAAGACCTACTCCTTGCTCAGTGAACGGGACTCAGCACCCCCTATTCACCGCCCAAGAATATATCTGACTAGTAAGAATATTAAAACCCATGTGTTGATATCTCTCTGTAAGGGAGTCAAGTGGGTTTAAAACGGCATAAACACAGCATTGAAAAGCAGCTAAACCCCATTATAAAAATCAATTACTTTTAAAAACCCGTGAAGCAAAGACAGTGAGAGAGAAATTCTTACAAAATTCGTTCGGGGGCTGTGATGCCACCTGGATCGACCATATCTAGACCCACAGCTGATTGAGACATAAGGGTGGACACTCCTGGGGCTGAGAGGTTTGGTGAGGTTGGGTGAGCAAACGCAGACCCTGTAAAGTAATACTGCGTGGTACCCATCCCATGGGTCCCAAATCTCCAGGTTCAAGGGCACCTTCCTACATCGAAAACATGCATGAGAAACCCAGAAGATGGTACACCGTGTGATCGGGAAAGGTTTCTAAAACGCACCTCATTTCTCATCTCCTTGGGCTCGGGTTCGCCATTCCAGCCGCTTTCCTAGCAATCTCCCTCCTTGGAGAATCAGCACCTTTAACCTCCTGTTCCGTACAGGTTGCAATTTGTCCTGAGGAGGAACGGGAAGAGGGGGAACCAATGAGAGACTAGCTCTAGGTCTTGGGACAGGCACAGGTCACTCTATTTTCCCAACAGGAAGAAGAATTAACCACAGGCTCAGCCTGCGGCCCGGAAGGAGAATAGGGCCTGAAGCAATCCTGCGCTTTTGCGGCCAGCTCCCAAGAAAGCGAGTTGAAAAATGGAGCTCAGGGGCACTGCAATTCACAAACCTGCAGAGTTATAAATGATAACTCTCGTCCACAAATATACTGAGGAAAGGCAACGAAGAGGATTTGAAAGCAAGGCAGAATTGCAGGAAACAGGTTTCAGGAGGGAGATTCGAATCGCCTTTAAAGCACAGGAAAAGCGGGAAAACCTCGACAATGATGCCCTTGGCCAAAAAGGGCGTATGCGTTTTTTCCTGAATATATTCAGGAAAAAACGCATACGCCCTTTTTGGCCAACCAAGCAACCTGTAAAGGCAAATCAGCGCTACAAAGAAGTCTCGCTTCCCATCGGTCAAAAGGGCCATGCTGAATAAAGTGTCAAAACCAGAAATGCAGGACAGGCCATGGAGAAACGGGAGCCTTGCTACGCTGTTGGGCGGGATGTAAATTGCCAACAGCCACTCTGGAGAGGTGTACGGTGTGTCTTGAAACATCTAAAAAACTCAGCTTAGAGAGCATAGGGCACTTCCACTCGTGGGCGTATAAATTGGGAAAACTAAAAATCAGCAAGACACAGGCACCCCAAAGTTTAGGGCTGCTCTGTTGACAAGAACCTCCACTTCGTTACACCTTAAATATCCCAGGAAAGAGAAAAATGGATAAAGAAGTTGTGGTCTTTATGTACAATGGAATATCACTCAGCCATGAAATCTACGTCATAAGGCTCGTAGCAGCATGATGAGTGGATTTAGGTACGACGATTCTACATGAAATAAGTCACACAGAAAAAGACACTTATCATAAGATATCACTTATAGAGGGAATGTAAAAACCGCTACACTTGAATGAATTACAAAACAGAAGAGAGTCACACGTTTAGAAAACACACTATTGCTGCTTAACGGGAAAGGTGAGGTGGGGTGATGCATAAAACAAGGGTTTCAAATTAGCTCAGATACCGTTCCATAAACCCAATATATAATAGACAAGACCTACACCTTGCTCAGTGAACGAGACTCAGCACCCCCTATTCATCGCCCAAGAATATATCTGACTAGTAAGAATCTTAAAACCTATGTGTTGATATCTCTCTGTAAGTGACTCAAGTGGGTGTAAAGCGGCATAAACACAGCAGTGAAAAGCAGCTAAACCCCATTATAAAAATCAATTACTTTTAAAAACCCGTGAAGTAAAGACAGTGAAAGAGAGAGAAATTGTTACAAAATTCGTTCAGGGGCTGTGATGCCACCTGGATTGACCATATCTAGACCCACAGCTGATTGAGACATAAGGGTGGACACTTTTGGGGCTGAGAGGTTTGGTGAGGTTGGGTGAGCAAACGCAGACCCTTTAAAGTAATACTGCGTGGTACCCATCCCATGGGTCCCAAATCTCCAGGTTCAAGGGCATCTTCCTACATCGAAAACATGCATGAGAAACCCAGAAGATGATACACCGTGTGATCGAGAAAGGTTTCTAAAACACACCTCATTTCTCATCTCCTTGTGCTCGGGTTCGCCGTTCCAGCCGCTTTCCTAGCAATCTCCCTCCTTGGAGAATCAGCACCTTTAACCTCCTGTTCCGTACAGGTTGCAATATGTCCTGAGGAGGAACGGGAAGAGGGGGAACCAATGAGAGACTAGCTCTATGTCTTGGGACAGGCACAGCTCACTCTATTTTCCCGTCAGGAAGAAGAATTAACCACAGGCTCAGCCTGCCGCCCGGAACCAAAATAGGGCCTGAAGCAATCCTGCGCTTTTGCGGCCAGGTCCCATGAAAGCGAGTTGAAAAATGGAGCTCAGGGGCACGGCAATTCACAAACCTGCAGAGTTATAAATGATAACTCTCGTCCACAAATTTACTGAGGGAAGGCAACGAAGAGGATTTGAAAGCAAGGCAGAATTGCAGGAAACAGGTTTCAGGAGGGAGATTCGAATCGCCTTTAAAGCACAGGAAAAGCGGCAAAACCTCGACAATGATGACCTTGGCCAAAAAGGGCGTATGCGTTATTTCCTGAATATATTCAGGAAAAAACGCATACGCCCTTTTTGGCCAACCAAGCAACCTGCAAAGGCAAATCAGCGCTACAAAGAAGTCTCGCTTCCCATCGGTCGAAAGGGCCATGCTGAATAAACTGTCAAAACCAGAAATGCAGGACAGGCCATGGAGAAACGGGAGCCTTGCTACGCTGTTGGGCGGGATGTAAATTGCCAACAGCCACTCTGGAGAGGTGTACGGTGTGTCTTGAAACATCTAAAAAACTCAGCTTAGAGAGCATAGGGCACTTCCACTCGTGGGCGTATAAATTGGGAAAACTAAAAATCAGCAAGACACAGGCACCCCAAAGTTTAGGGCTGCTCTGTTGACAAGAACCTCCACTTCGTTACACCTTAAATATCCCAGGAAAGAGAAAAATGGATAAAGAAGTTGTGGTCCTTATGTACAATGGAATATCACTCAGCCATGAAATCTACGTCATAAGGCTCGTAGCAGCATGATGAGTGGATTTAGGTACGACGATTCTACATGAAATAAGTCACACAGAAAAAGACACTTATCATAAGATATCACTTATAGAGGGAATGTAAAAACCGCTACACTTGAATGAATTACAAAACAGAAGAGAGTCACACGTTTAGAAAACACACTATGGCTGCTTAACGGGAAAGGTGAGGTGGGGTGATGCATAAAACAAGGGTTTCAAATTAGCTCAGATACCGTTCCATAAACCCAATATATAATAGACAAGACCTACTCCTTGCTCAGTGAACGGGACTCAGCACCCCCTATTCACCGCCCAAGAATATATCTGACTAGTAGGAATCTTAAAACCTATGTGTTGATATCTCTCTGTAAGTGACTCAAGTGGGTGTAAAGCGGCACACACACAGCTCTGAAAAGCAGCTAAACCCCATTATAAAAATCAATTACTTTTAAAAACCCGTGAAGCAAAGACAGTGAAAGAGAGAGAAATTGTTACAAAATTCGTTCAGGGGCTGTGATGCCACCTGGATTGACCATATCTAGACCCACAGCTGATTGAGACATAAGGGTGGACACTTTTGGGGCTGAGAGGTTTGGTGAGGTTGGGTGAGCAAACGCAGACCCTTTAAAGTAATACTGCGTGGTACCCATCCCATGGGTCCCAAATCTCCAGGTTCAAGGGCATCTTCCTACATCGAAAACATGCATGAGAAACCCAGAAGATGATACACCGTGTGATCGAGAAAGGTTTCTAAAACACACCTCATTTCTCATCTCCTTGTGCTCGGGTTCGCCGTTCCAGCCGCTTTCCTAGCAATCTCCCTCCTTGGAGAATCAGCACCTTTAACCTCCTGTTCCGTACAGGTTGCAATTTGTCCTGAGGAGGAACGGGAAGAGGGGGAACCAATGGGAGACTAGCTCTAGGGCTTGGGACAGGCACAGCTCACTCTATTTTCCCGTCAGGAAGAAGAATTAACCACAGGCTCAGCCTGCCTGCCGGAAGCCGAATAGGGCCTGAAGCATTCCTGCGCTTTTGCGGCCAGCTCCCAAGGAAGCGAGTTGAAAAATGGAGCTCAGGGGCACTGCAATTCACAAACCTGCAGAGTTATAAATGATAACTCTCGTCCACAAATATACTGAGGGAAGGCAACGAAGAGGATTTGAAAGCAAGGCAGAATTGCAGGAAACAGGTTTCAGGAGGGAGATTCGAATCGCCTTTAAAGCACAGGAAAAGCGGCAAAACCTCGAAAATGATGCCCTTGGCCAAAAAGGGCGTATGCGTTTTTTCCTGAATATATTCAGGAAAATACGCATACGCCCTTTTTGGCCAACCAAGCAACCTGCAAAGGCAAATCAGCGCTACAAAGAAGTCTCGCTTCCCATCGGTCAAAAGGACCATGCTGAATAAAGTGTCAAAACCAGAAATGCAGGACAGGCCATGGAGAAACGGGAGCCTTGCTACGCTGATGGGCGGGATGTAAATTGCCCACAGCCACTCTGGAGAAGTGTACGGTGTGTCTTGAAACATCTAAAAAACTCAGCTTAGAGAGCATAGGGCACTTCCACTCATGGGCGTATAAATTGGGAAAACTAAATATCAGCAAGACACAGGCACCCCAAAGATTAGGGCTGCTCTGTTGACAAGAACCTCCACTTCGTTACACCTTAAATATCCCAGGAAAAAGAAAAATGGATAAAGAAGTTGTGGCCCTTATGTACAATGGAATATCACTCATCCATGAAATCTACGTCATAATTCTCCTAGCAGCATGATGAGTGGATTTAGATACGACGATTCTACGTGAAATAAGTCATACAGAAAAAGACACTTATCATAAGATATCACTTATAGAGGGAAGGTAAAAACCGCTACACTTGAACTGAATTACAAAACAGAAGAGAGTCACACGTTTAGGAAACACACTATGGCTGCTTAACGGGAAAGGTGAGGTGGGGTGATGCATAAAACAAGGGTTTCAAATTAGCTCAGATACCGTTCCATAAACCCAATATGTAATAGACAAGACCTACTCCTTGCTCAGTGAACGGGACTCAACATCCCCTATACACCGCCCAAGAATATATCTGACTAGTAATAATCTTAAAACCTATGTGTTGATATCTCTCTGTAAGTGACTCAAGTGGGTGTAAAGCGGCATAAACACAGCAGTGAAAAGCAGCTAAACCCCATTATAAAAATCAATTACTTTTAAAAACCCGTGAAGTAAAGACAGTGAAAGAGAGAGAAATTGTTACAAAATTCGTTCAGGGGCTGTGATGCCACCTGGATTGACCATATCTAGACCCACAGCTGATTGAGACATAAGGGTGGACACTTTTGCGGCTGAGAGGTTTGGTGAGGTTGGGTGAGCAAACGCAGACCCTTTAAACTAATACTGCGTGGTACCCATCCCATGGGTCCCAAATCTCCAGGTTCAAGGGCATCTTCCTACATCGAAAACATGCATGAGAAACCCAGAAGATGATACACCGTGTGATCGAGAAAGGTTTCTAAATCACACCTCATTTCTCATCTCCTTGTGCTCGGGTTCGCCGTTCCAGCCGCTTTCCTAGCAATCTCCCTCCTTGGAGAATCAGCACCTTTAACCTCCTGTTCCGTACAGGTTGCAATATGTCCTGAGGAGGAACGGGAAGAGGGGGAACCAATGAGAGACTAGCTCTATGTCTTGGGACAGGAACAGCTCACTCTATTTTCCCGTCAGGAAGAAGAATTAACCACAGGCTCAGCCTGCCGCCCGGAACCAAAATAGGGCCTGAAGCAATCCTGCGCTTTTGCGGCCAGGTCCCATGAAAGCGAGTTGAAAAATGGAGCTCAGGGGCACTGCAATTCACAAACCTGCAGAGTTATAAATGATAACTCTCGTCCACAAATATACTGAGGGAAGGCAACGAAGAGGATTTGAAAGCAAGGCAGAATTGCAGGAAACAGGTTTCAGGAGGGAGATTCGAATCGCCTTTAAAGCACAGGAAAAGCGGCAAAACCTCGACAATGATGCCCTTGGCCAAAAAGGGCGTATGCGTTATTTCCTGAATATATTCAGGAAAAAACGCATACGCCCTTTTTGGCCAACCAAGCAACCTGCAAAGGCAAATCAGCGCTACAAAGAAGTCTCGCTTCCCATCGGTCAAAAGGGCCATGCTGAATAAAGTGTCAAAACCAGAAATGCAGGACAGGCCATGGAGAAACGGGAGCCTTGCTACGCTGTTGGGCGGGATGTAAATTGCCAACAGCCACTCTGGAGAGGTGTACGGTGTGTCTTGAAACATCTAAAAAACTCAGCTTAGAGAGCATAGGGCACTTCCACTCGTGGGCGTATAAATTGGGAAAACTAAAAATCAGCAAGACACAGGCACCCCAAAGTTTAGGGCTGCTCTGTTGAGAAGAACCTCCACTTCGTTACACCTTAAATATCCCAGGAAAGAGAAAAATGGATAAAGAAGTTGTGGTCCTTATGTACAATGGAATATCACTCAGCCATGAAATCTACGTCATAAGGCTCGTAGCAGCATGATGAGTGGATTTAGGTACGACGATTCTACATGAAATAAGTCACACAGAAAAAGACACTTATCATAAGATATCACTTATAGAGGGTATGTAAAAACCGCTACACTTGAATGAATTACAAAACAGAAGAGAGTCACACGTTTAGAAAACACACTATGGCTGCTTAACGGGAAAGGTGAGGTGGGGTGATGCATAAAACAAGGGTTTCAAATTAGCTCAGATACCGTTCCATAAACCCAATATATAATAGACAAGACCTACTCCTTGCTCAGTGAACGGGACTCAGCACCCCCTACTCACCGCCCAAGAATATATCTGACTAGTAAGAATCTTAAAACCTATGTGTTGATATCTCTCTGTAAGTGACTCAAGTGGGTGTAAAGCGGCACACACACAGCTCTGAAAAGCAGCTAAACCCCATTATAAAAATCAATTACTTTTAAAAACCCGTGAAGCAAAGACAGTGAAAGAGAGAGAAATTCTTACAAAATTCGTTCAGGGGCTGTGATGCCACCTGGATTGACCATATCTAGACCCACAGCTGATTGAGACATAAGGGTGGACACTCCTGGGGCTGAGAGGTTTGGTGAGGTTGGGTGAGCAAACGCAGACCCTTTCAATTAATACTGCGTGGTACCCATCCCATGGGTCCCAAATCTCCAGGTTCAAGGGCACCTTCCTACATCGAAAACATGCATGAGAAACCCAGAAGATGGTACACCGTGTGATCGGGAAAGGTTTCTAAAACGCACCTCATTTCTCATCTCCTTGTGCTCAGGTTCGCCATTCCAGCCGCTTTCCTAGCAATCTCCCTCCTTGGAGAATCAGCACCTTTAACCTCCTGTTCCGTACAGGTTGCAATTTGTCCTGAGGAGGAACGGGAAGAGGGGGAACCAATGGGAGACTAGCTCTAGGGCTTGGGACAGGCACAGCTCACTCTATTTTCCCGTCAGGAAGAAGAATTAACCACAGGCTCAGCCTGCCAGCCGGAAGCGGAATAGGGCCTGAAGCATTCCTGCGCTTTTGCGGCCAGCTCCCAAGGAAGCGAGTTGAAAAATGGAGCTCAGGGGCACTGCAATTCACAAACCTGCAGAGTTGTAAATGATAACTCTCGTCCACAAATATATTGAGGGAAGGCAACAAAGAGGATTTGAAAGCAAGGCAGAATTGCAGGAAACAGATTTCAGGAGGGAGATTCGAATCGCCGTTAAAGCACAGGAAAAGCGGCAAAACCTCGACAATGATGCCCTTGGCCAAAAAGTTTGTATGCGTTTTTTCCTGAACATAATCAGGAAAAAACGCATACGCCCTTTTTGGCCAACCAAGCAACCTGGAAAAGCAAATCAGCGCTACAAAGAAGTCTCGCTTCCCATCGGTCAAAAGGGCCATGCTGAATAAAGTGTCAAAACCAGAAATGCAGGACAGGCCATGGAGAAACGGGAGCCTTGCTACGCTGTTGGGCGGGATGTAAATTGCCAACAGCCACTCTGGAGAGGTGTACGGTGTGTCTTGAAACATCTAAAAAACTCAGCTTAGAGAGCATAGGGCACTTCCACTCGTGGGCGTATAAATTGGGAAAACTAAAAATCAGCAAGACACAGGCACCCCAAAGTTTAGGGCTGCTCTGTTGACAAGAACCTCCACTTCGTTACACCTTAAATATCCCAGGAAAGAGAAAAATGGATAAAGAAGTTGTGGTCCTTATGTACAATGGAATATCACTCAGCCATGAAATCTACGTCATAAGGCTCGTAGCAGCATGATGAGTGGATTTAGGTACGACGATTCTACATGAAATAAGTCACACAGAAAAAGACACTTATCATAAGGTATCACTTATAGAGGGAATGTAAAAACCGCTACACTTGAATGAATTACAAAACAGAAGAGAGTCACACGTTTAGAAAACACACTATGGCTGCTTAACGGGAAAGGTGAGGTGGGGTGATGCATAAAACAAGGGTTTCAAATTAGCTCAGATACCGTTCCATAAACCCAATATGTAATAGACAAGACCTACTCCTTGCTCAGTGAACGGGACTCAACACCCCCTATTCACCGCCCAAGAATATATCTGACTAGTAAGAATCTTAAAACCTATGTATTGCAATCTCTCTGTAAGTGAGTCAAGTGGGTGTAAAGCGGCATAAACACAGCACTGAAAAGCAGCTAAACCCCATTATAAAAATCAATTACTTTTAAAAACCCGTGAAACAAAGACAGTGAAAGAGAGAGAAATTCTTACAAAATTCGTTCAGAGGCTGTGATGCCACCAGGATTGACCATATCTAGACCCACAGCTGATTGAGACATAAGGGTGGACACTCTTGGGGCTGAGAGTTTTGGTGAGGTTGGGTGAGCAAACGCAGACCCTTTAAAGTAATACTGCGTGGTACCCATCCCATGGGTCCCAAATCTCCAGGTTCAAGAGCACCTTCCTACATCGAAAACATGCATGAGAAACCCAGAAGATGGTACACCGTGTGATCGGGAAAGGTTTCTAAAACGCACCTCATTTCTCATCTAATTGTGCTCGGGTTCACCATTCCAGCCGCTTTCCTAGCAATCTCCCTCCTTGGAGAATCAGCACCTTTAACCTCCTGTTCCGTACAGGTTGCAATTTGTCCTGAGGATGAAAGGGAAGAGGGGGAACCAATGAGAGACTAGCTCTAGGTCTTGGGACAGGCACAGGTCACTCTATTTTCCCATCAGGAAGAAGAATTAACCACAGGCTCAGCCTGCCGCCCGGAAGGAGAATAGGGCCTGAAGCAATCCTGCGCTTTTGCGGCCAGCTCCCAAGAAAGCGAGTTGAAAAATGGAGCTCAGGGGCACTGCGATTCACAAACCTGCAGAGTTATAAATGATAACTCTCGTCCACAAATATATTGAGGGAAGGCAACAAAGAGGATTTGAAAGCAAGGCAGAATTGCAGGAAACAGATTTCAGGAGGGAGATTCGAATCGCCGTTAAAGCACAGGAAAAGCGGCAAAACCTCGACAATGATGCCCTTGGCCAAAAAGGTTGTATGCGTTTTTTCCTGAATATAATCAGGAAAAAACGCATACGCCCTTTTTGGCCAACCAAGCAACCTGGAAAGGCAAATCAGCGCTACAAAGAAGTCTCGCTTCCCATCGGTCAAAAGGGCCATGCTGAATAAAGTGTCAAAACCAGAAATGCAGGACAGGCCATGGAGAAACGGGAGCCTTGCTACGCTGATGGGCGGGATGTAAATTGCCAACAGCCACTCTGGAGAGGTGTACGGTGTGTCCTGAGACATCTAAAAAACTCAGCTTAGAGAGCATAGGGCACTTCCACTCATGGGCGTATAAATTGGGAAAACTAAAAATCAGCAAGACACAGGCACCCCAAAGTTTAGGGCTGCTCTGTTGGCAAGAATCTCCACTTCGTTACACCTTAAATATCCCAGGAAAGAGAAAAATGGATACAGAAGTTGTGGTCCTTATGTACAATGGAGTATCACTCAGCCACGAAATCTACGTCATAAGGCTCGTAGCAGCATGATGAGTGGATTTAGGTACGACGATTCTACGTGAAATAATTCACACAGAAAAAAAATAACTTATCATAAGATATCACTTATAGAGGGAATGTAAAAACCGCTACACTTGAACTGAATTACAAAACAGAAGAGAGTCACACGTTTAGGAAACACACTATGGCTCCTTAACGGGAAAGGTGAGGTGGGGTGATGCATAAAACAAGGGTTACAGATTAGCTCAGATACCGTTCCATAAACCCAATATGTAATAGACAAGACCTACACCTTGCTCATTGAACGGGACCCAACACCCCCTATTCACCGCCCAAGAATATATCTGACTAGTAAGAATCTTAAAACCTATGTATTGCAATCTCTCTGTAAGTGAGTCAAGTGGGTGTAAAGCGGCATAAACACAGCACTGAAAAGCAGCTAAACCCCATTATAAAAATCAATTACTTTTAAACACCCGTGAAACAAAGACAGTGAAAGAGAGAGAAATTCTTACAAAATTCGTTCAGAGGCTGTGATGCCACCAGGATTGACCATATCTAGACCCACAGCTGATTGAGACATAGGGGTGGACACTCTTGGGGCTGAGAGGTATGGTGAGGTTGGGTGAGCAAATGCAGACCCTTTAAAGTAATACTGCGTGGTACCCATCCCATGGGTCCCAAATCTCCAGGTTCAAGGGCATCTTCCTACATCGAAAACATGCATGAGAAACCCAGAAGATGGTACACCGTGTGATCGGGAAAGGTTTCTAAAACGCACCTCATTTCTCATCTCCTTCTGCTCGGGTTCGCCATTCCAGCCGCTTTCCTAGCAATCTCCCTCCTTGGAGAATCAGCACCTTTAACCTCCTGTTCCGTACAGGTTGCAATTGGTCCTGAGGATGAACGGGAAGACGGGGAACCAATGAGAGACTAGCTCTAGGTGTTGGGACAAGAACAGGTCACGCTATTTTCCCATCAGAAAGAAGAATTAACCAAAGGCTCAGCCTACCGCCCGGAAACAGAATAGGGCCTGAAGCAATCCTGCGCTTTTGCGGCCAGCTCCCAAGAAAGCGAGTTGAGAAATGGAGCTCAGGGGCACTGCAATTCACAAACCTGCAGAGTTATAAATGATAACTCTCGTCCACAAATATATTGAGGGAAGGCAACGAAGAGGATTTGAAAGCAAGGCAGAATTGCAGGAAACAGATTTCAGGAGGGAGATTCGAATCGCCGTTAAAGAACAGGAAAAGCGGCAAAACCTCGACAATGATGCCCTTGGCCAAAAAGGTTGTATGTGTTTTTTCCTGAATATATTCAGGAAAAAACGCATACGCCCTTTTTGGCCAACCAAGCAACCTGGAAAGGCAAATCAGCGCTACAAAGAAGTCTCGCTTCCCATCGGTCAAAAGGGCCATGCTGAATAAAGTGTCAAAACCAGAAATGCAGGACAGGCCATGGAGAAACGGGAGCCTTGCTACGCTGATGGGCGGGATGTAAATTGCCAACAGCCACTCTGGAGAGGTGTACGATGTGTCCTGAGACATCTAAAAAAC
Organism: Eschrichtius robustus; assembly: GCF_028021215.1. NCBI lineage: Eukaryota > Metazoa > Chordata > Mammalia > Artiodactyla > Eschrichtiidae > Eschrichtius > Eschrichtius robustus. The sequence goes on from NC_090832.1 coordinate 87,025,491, forward strand.
TCAGCTTAGAGAGCATAGGGCACTTCCACTCATGGGCGTATAAATTGGGAAAACTAAAAATCAGCAAGACACAGGCACCCCAAAGTTCAGGGCTGCTCTGTTGGCAAGAACCTCCACTTCGTTACACCTTAAATATCCCAGGAAAGAGAAAAATGGATACAGAAGTTGTGGTCCTTATGTACAATGGAATATCACTCAGCCATGAAATCTACGTCATAAGGCTCGTAGCAGCATGATGAGTGGATTTAGGTACGACGATTCTACGTGAAATAAGTCACACAGAAAAAAAAAAAAAACTTATCATAAGATATCACTTATAGAGGGAAAGTAAAAACCGCTACACTTGAACTGAATTACAAAACAGAAGAGAGTCACACGTTTAGAAAACACACTATGGCTGCTTAACGGGAAAGGTGAGGTGGGGTGATGCATAAAACCAGGGTTTCAAATTAGCTCAGATACCGTTCCATAAACCCAACATGTAATAGACAAGACCTACTCCTTGCTCAGTGAACGGGACTCAACACCCCCTATTCACCGCCCAAGAATATATCTCACTAGTAAGAATCTTAAAACCTATGTATTGAAATCTCTCTGTAAGTGAGTCAAGTGGGTGTAAAGCGGCATAAACACAGCATTGAAAAGCAGCTAAACCCCATTATAAAAATCAATTACTTTTAATATCCCGTGAAACAAAGACAGTGAAAGAGAGAGAAATTCTTACAAAATTCGTTCAGAGGCTGTGATGACACCTGGGTTGACCATATCTAGACCCACAGCTGATTGAGACATAAGGGTGGACACTCTTGGGGCTGAGAGGTTTGGTGAGGTTGGGTGAGCAAACGCAGACCCTTGAAAGTAATACTGCGTGGTACCCATCCCATGGGTCCCAAATCTCCAGGTTCAAGGGCATCTTCCTACATCGAAAACATGCATGAGAAACCCAGAAAATGGTACACCGTGTGATCAGGAAAGGTTTCTAAAACGCACCTCATTTCTCATCTCCTTGTGCTCGGGTTCGCCATTCCAGCCGCTTTCCTAGCAATCTCCCTCCTTGGAGAATCAGCACCTTTAACCTCCTGTTCCGTACAGGTTGCAATTAGTCCTGAGGAGGAACGGGAAGAGGGGGAACCAATGAGAGACTAGCTCTAGGTCTTGGGACAGGCACAGGTCACTCTATTTTCCCATCACGAAGAAGAATTAACCACAGGCTCAGCCTGCCACCCGGAAGCAGAATAGGGCCTGAAGCAATCCTGCGCTTTTGCGGCCAGCTCCCAAGAAAGCGAGTTGAAAAATGGAGCTCAGGGGCACTGCAATTCACAAACCTGCAGAGTTATAAATGATAACTCTCGTCCACAAATATATTGAGGGAAGGCAACCAAGAGGATTTGAAAGCAAGGCAGAATTGCAGGAAACAGATTTCAGGAGGAAGATTCGAATCGCCTTTAAAGCACAGGAAAAGCGGCAAAACCTCGACAATGATGCCCTTGGCCAAAAAGGGCGTATGCGTTTTTTCCTGAATATATTCAGGAAAAAACGCATACGCCCTTTTTGGCCAACCAAGCAACCTGGAAAGGCAAATCAGCGCTACAAAGAAGTCTCGCTTCCCATCGGTCAAAAGGGCCATGCTGAATAAAGTGTCAAAACCAGAAATGCAGGACAGGCCATGGAGAAACGGGAGCCTTGCTACGCTGATGGGCGGGATGTAAATTGCCAACAGCCACTCTGGAGAGGTGTACGGTGTGTCCTGAGACATCTAAAAAACTCAGCTTAGAGAGCATAGGGCACTTCCACTCATGGGCGTATAAATTGGGAAAACTAAAAATCAGCAAGACACAGGCACCCCAAAGTTTAGGGCTGCTCTGTTGGCAAGAATCTCCACTTCGTTACACCTTAAATATCCCAGGAAAGAGAAAAATGGATACAGAAGTTGTGGTCCTTATGTACAATGGAGTATCACTCAGCCACGAAATCTACGTCATAAGGCTCGTAGCAGCATGATGAGTGGATTTAGGTACGACGATTCTACGTGAAATAATTCACACAGAAAAAAAATAACTTATCATAAGATATCACTTATAGAGGGAATGTAAAAACCGCTACACTTGAACTGAATTACAAAACAGAAGAGAGTCACACGTTTAGGAAACACACTATGGCTCCTTAACGGGAAAGGTGAGGTGGGGTGATGCATAAAACAAGGGTTACAGATTAGCTCAGATACCGTTCCATAAACCCAATATGTAATAGACAAGACCTACACCTTGCTCATTGAATGGGACCCAACACCCCCTATTCACCGCCCAAGAATATATCTGACTAGTAAGAATCTTAAAACCTATGTATTGCAATCTCTCTGTAAGTGAGTCAAGTGGGTGTAAAGCGGCATAAACACAGCACTGAAAAGCAGCTAAACCCCATTATAAAAATCAATTACTTTTAAACACCCGTGAAACAAAGACAGTGAAAGAGAGAGAAATTCTTACAAAATTCGTTCAGAGGCTGTGATGCCACCAGGATTGACCATATCTAGACCCACAGCTGATTCAGACATAGGGGTGGACACTCTTGGGGCTGAGAGGTATGGTGAGGTTGGGTGAGCAAATGCAGACCCTTTAAAGTAATACTGCGTGGTACCCATCCCATGGGTCCCAAATCTCCAGGTTCAAGGGCATCTTCCTACATCGAAAACATGCATGAGAAACCCAGAAGATGGTACACCGTGTGATCGGGAAAGGTTTCTAAAACGCACCTCATTTCTCATCTCCTTCTGCTCGGGTTCGCCATTCCAGCCGCTTTCCTAGCAATCTCCCTCCTTGGAGAATCAGCACCTTTAACCTCCTGTTCCGTACAGGTTGCAATTGGTCCTGAGGATGAACGGGAAGACGGGGAACCAATGAGAGACTAGCTCTAGGTGTTGGGACAAGAACAGGTCACGCTATTTTCCCATCAGAAAGAAGAATTAACCAAAGGCTCAGCCTACCGCCCGGAAACAGAATAGGGCCTGAAGCAATCCTGCGCTTTTGCGGCCAGCTCCCAAGAAAGCGAGTTGAGAAATGGAGCTCAGGGGCACTGCAATTCACAAACCTGCAGAGTTATAAATGATAACTCTCGTCCACAAATATATTGAGGGAAGGCAACGAAGAGGATTTGAAAGCAAGGCAGAATTGCAGGAAACAGATTTCAGGAGGGAGATTCGAATCGCCGTTAAAGAACAGGAAAAGCGGCAAAACCTCGACAATGATGCCCTTGGCCAAAAAGGTTGTATGTGTTTTTTCCTGAATATATTCAGGAAAAAACGCATACGCCCTTTTTGGCCAACCAAGCAACCTGGAAAGGCAAATCAGCGCTACAAAGAAGTCTCGCTTCCCATCGGTCAAAAGGGCCATGCTGAATAAAGTGTCAAAACCAGAAATGCAGGACAGGCCATGGAGAAACGGGAGCCTTGCTACGCTGATGGGCGGGATGTAAATTGCCAACAGCCACTCTGGAGAGGTGTACGATGTGTCCTGAGACATCTAAAAAACTCAGCTTAGAGAGCATAGTGCACTTCCACTCATGGGCGTATAAATTGGGAAAACTAAAAATCAGCAAGACACAGGCACCCCAAAGTTTAGGGCTGCTCTGTTGGCAAGAACCTCCACTTCATTACACCTTAAATATCCCAGGAAAGAGAAAAATGGATACAGAAGTTGTGGTCCTTATGTACAATGGAATATCACTCAGCCATGAAATCTACGTCATAAGGCTCGTAGCAGCATGATGAGTGGATTTAGGTACGACGATTCTACGTGAAATAAGTCACACAGAAAAAAAAAAAAAAAACTTATCATAAGATATCACTTATAGAGGGAAAGTAAAAACCGCTACACTTGAACTGAATTACAAAACAGAAGAGAGTCACACGTTTAGAAAACACACTATGGCTGCTTAACGGGAAAGGTGAGGTGGGGTGATGCATAAAACCAGGGTTTCAAATTAGCTCAGATACCGTTCCATAAACCCAACATGTAATAGACAAGACCTACTCCTTGCTCAGTGAACGGGACTCAACACCCCCTATTCACCGCCCAAGAATATATCTCACTAGTAAGAATCTTAAAACCTATGTATTGAAATCTCTCTGTAAGTGAGTCAAGTGGGTGTAAAGCGGCATAAACACAGCATTGAAAAGCAGCTAAACCCCATTATAAAAATCAATTACTTTTAAAATCCCGTGAAACAAAGACAGTGAAAGAGAGAGAAATTCTTACAAAATTCGTTCAGAGGCTGTGATGACACCTGGGTTGACCATATCTAGACCCACAGCTGATTGAGACATAAGGGTGGACACTCTTGGGGCTGAGAGGTTTGGTGAGGTTGGGTGAGCAAATGCAGACCCTTGAAAGTAATACTGCGTGGTACCAATCCCATGGGTCCCAAATCTCCAGGTTCAAGGGCATCTTCCTACATCGAAAACATGCATGAGAAACCCAGAAAATGGTACACCGTGTGATCAGGAAAGGTTTCTAAAACGCACCTCATTTCTCATCTCCTTGTGCTCGGGTTCGCCATTCCAGCCGCTTTCCTAGCAATCTCCCCCCTTGGAGAATCAGCACCTTTAACCTCCTGTTCCGTACAGGTTGCAATTTGTCCTGAGGATGAAAGGGAAGAGGGGGAACCAATGAGAGACTAGCTCTAGGTTTTGTGACAGGCACAGGTCACTCTATTTTCCCATCAGGAAGAAGAATTAACCACAGGCTCAGCCTGCCACCCGGAAGCAGAATAGGGCCTGAAGCAATCCTGCGCTTTTGCGGCCAGCTCCCAAGAAAGCGAGTTGAAAAATGGAGCTCAGGGGCACTGCGATTCACAAACCTGCAGAGTTATAAATGATAACTCTCGTCCACAAATATATTGAGGGAAGGCAACGAAGAGGATTTGAAAGCAAGGCAGAATTGCAGGAAACAGATTTCAGGAGGGAGATTCGAATCGCCTTTAAAGCACAGGAAAAGCGGCAAAACCTCGACAATGATGCCCTTGGCCAAAAAGGGCGTATGCGTTTTTTCCTGAATATATTCAGGAAAAAACGCATACGCCCTTTGTGGCCAACCAAGCAACCTGGAAAGGCAAATCAGCGCCACAAAGAAGTCTCGCTTCCCATCGGTCAAAAGGGCCATGCTGAATAAAGTGTCAAAACCAGAAATGCCGGACAGGCCATGGAGAAACGGGAGCCTTGCTACGCTGATGGGCGGGATGTAAATTGCCAACAGCCACTCTGGAGAGGTGTACGATGTGTCCTGAGACATCTAAAAAACTCAGCTTAGAGAGCATAGGGCACTTCCACTCATGGGCGTATAAATTGGGAAAACTAAAAATCAGCAAGACACAGGCACCCCAAAGTTTAGGGCTGCTCTGTTTGCAAGAACCTCCACTTCGTTACACCTTAAATATCCCAGGAAAGAGAAAAATGGATACAGAAGTTGTGGTCCTTATGTACAATGGAATATCACTCAGCCATGAAATCTACGTCATAAGGCTCGTAGCAGCATGATGAGTGGATTTAGGTACGACGATTCTACGTGAAATAAGTCACACAGAAAAAAAAAAAAAAAACTTATCATAAGATATCACTTATAGAGGGAAAGTAAAAACCGCTACACTTGAACTGAATTACAAAACAGAAGAGAGTCACACGTTTAGAAAACACACTATGGCTGCTTAACGGGAAAGGTGAGGTGGGGTGATGCATAAAACCAGGGTTACAAATTAGCTCAGATACCGTTCCATAAACCCAATATGTAATAGACAAGACCTACTCCTTGCTCAGTGAACGGGACCCAACACCCCCTATTCACCGCCCAAGAATATATCTGACTAGTAAGAATCTTAAAACATATGTATTGAAATCTCTCTGTAAGTGAGTCAAGTGGGTGTAAAGCGTCATAAACACAGCACTGAAAAGCAGCTAAACCCCATTATAAAAATCAATTACTTTTAAAAACCCGTGAAACAAAGACAGTGAAAGAGAGAGAAATTCTTACAAAATTCGTTCAGAGGCTGTGATGCCACATGGGTTGACCATATCTAGACCCACAGCTGATTGAGACATAGGGGTGGACACTCTTGAGGCTGAGAGGTTTGGTGAGGTTGGGTGAGCAAATGCAGACCCTTTAAAGTAATACTGCATGGTACCCATCCCATGGGTCCCAAATCTCCAGGTTCAAGGGCATCTTCCTACATCGAAAACATGCATGAGAAACCCAGAAAATGGTACACCGTGTGATCGGGAAAGGTTGCTAAAACGCACCTCATTTCTCATCTCCTTGTGCTCGGGTTCGCCATTCCAGCCGCTTTCCTAGCAATCTCCCTCCTTGGAGAATCAGCACCTTTAAACTCCTGTTCCGTACAGGTTGCAATTTGTCCTGAGGAGGAACGGGAAGAGGGGGAACCAATGAGAGACTAGCTCTAGGTCTTGGGACAGGCACAGGTCACTCTATTTTCCCATCAGGAAGAAGAATTAACCACAGGCTCAGCCTGCCGCCTGGAAGCAGTATAGGGCCTGAAGCAATCCTGCGCTTTTGCGGCCAGCTCCCAAGAAATCGAGTTGAAAAATGGAGCTCAGGGGCACTGCAATTCACAAACCTGCAGAGTTATAAATGATAACTCTCGTCCACAAATATATTGAGGGAAGGCAAAGAAGAGGATTTGAAAGTAAGGCAGAATTGCAGGAAACAGATTTCAGGAGGGAGATTCGAATCGCCTTTAAAGCACAGGAAAAGCGGCATAACCTCGACAATGATGCCCTTGGCCAAAAAGGGCGTATGCGTTTTTTCCTAAATATATTCAGGAAAAAACGCATACGCCCTTTTTGGCCAACCAAGCAACCTGGAAAGGCAAATCAGCGCTACAAAGAAGTCTCGCTTCCCATCGGTCAAAAGGGCCATGCTGAATAAAGTGTCAAAACCAGAAATGCAGGACAGGCCACGGAGAAACGGGAGCCTTGCTACGCTGATGGGCGGGATGTAAATTGCCAACAGCCACTCTGGAGAAGTGTACGGTGTGTCCAGAAACATCTAAAAAACTTAGCTTAGAGAGCATAGGGCACTTCCACTCATGGGCGTATAAATTGGGAAAACTAAAAATCAGCAAGACACAGGCACCCCAAAGTTTAGGGCTGCTCTGTTGGCAAGAACCTCCACTTCGTTACACCTTAAATATCCCAGGAAAGAGAAAAATGGATAAAGAAGTTGTGCTCCTTATGTACAATGGAATATCACTCAGCCATTAAATCTACGTCATAAGGCTCGTAGCAGCATGATGAGTGGATTTAGCTACGACGATTCTACGTGAAATAAGTTACACAGAAAAAGACACTTATCATAAGATATCACTTATAGAGAGAATGTAAAAACCGCTACACTTGAGCTGAATTACAAAACAGAAGAGAGTCACACGTTTAGAAAACACACTATGGCTGCTTAACGGGAAAGGTGAGGTGGGGTGATGCATAAAACAAGGGTTACAAATTAGCTCAGATACCGTTCCAAAAACCCAATATGTAATAGACAAGACCTACTCCTTGCTCAGTGAACGGGACCCAACACCCCCTATTCACCGCCCAAGAATATATCTGACTAGTAAGAATCTTAAAACCTATGTATTGAAATCTCTCTGGAAGTGAGTCAAGTGGGTGTAAAGCGTCATAAACACAGCACTGAAAAGCAGCTAAACCCCATTATAAAAATCAATTACTTTTAAAAACCCGTGAAACAAAGACAGTGAAAGAGAGAGAAATTCTTACAAAATTCGTTCAGAGGCTCTGATGCCACCTGGGTTGACCATATCTAGACCCACAGCTGATTGAGACATAAGGGTGGACACTCTTGGGGCTGAGAGGTTTGCTGAGGTTGGGTGAGCAAATGCAGACCCTTTAAAGTAATACTGCGTGGTACCCATCACATGGGTCCCAAATCTCCAGGTTCAAGGGCATCTTCCTACCTCGAAAACATGCATGAGAAACCCAAAAAATGGTACACCGTGTGATCGGGAAAGGTTTCTAAAACGCACCTCATTTCTCATCTCCTTGTGCTCGGGTTCGCCATTCCAGCCACTTTCCTAGCAATCTCCCTCCTTGGAGAATCAGCACCTTTAACCTCCTGTTTCGTACAGGTTGCAATTTGTCCTGAGGATGAACGGGAAGAGGGGGAACCAATGAGAGACTAGCTCTAGGTCTTGGGACAGGCACAGGTCACTCTATTTTCCCATCAGGAAGAAGAATTAACCACAGGCTCAGCCTGCCGTCCGGAAGCAGAATAGGGCCTGAAGCAATCCTGCGCTTTTGCGGCCAGCTCCCAAGAAAGCGAGTTGAAAAATGGAGCTCAGGGGCACTGCAATTCACAAACCTGCAGAGTTATAAATGGTAACTCTCGTCCACAAATATATTGAGGGAAGGCAACGAAGAGGATTTGAAACCAAGGCAGAATTGCAGGAAACAGATTTCAGGAGGGAGATTCGAATCGCCTTTAAAGCACAGGAAAAGCGGCAAAACCTCGACAATGATGCCCTTGGCCAAAAAGGGCGTATGCGTTTTTTCCTGAATATATTCAGGAAAAAACGCATACGCCCTTTTTGGCCAACCAAGCAACCTGGAAAGGCAAATCAGCGCCACAAAGAAGTCTCGCTTCCCATCGGTCAAAAGGGCCATGCTGAATAAAGTGTCAAAACCAGAAATGCCGGACAGGCCATGGAGAAACGGGAGCCTTGCTACGCTGATGGACGAGATGTAAATTGCCAACAGCCACTCTGGAGAGGTGTACGGTGTGTCTTGAAACATCTAAAAAACTCAGCTTAGAGAGCATAGGGCACTTCCACTCATGGGCGTATAAATTGGGAAAACTAAAAATCAGCAAGACACAGGCACCCCAAAGTTTAGGGCTGCTCTGTTGACAAGAAGATCCACTTCGTTACACCTTAAATATCCCAGGAAAGAGAAAAATGGATAAAGAAGTTGTGGTCCTTATGTACAATGGAATATCACTGAGCCATGACATCTACGTCATAAGGCTCGTAGCAGCATGATGAGTGGATTTAGGTACGACGATTCTACGTGAAATAATTCACACAGAAAAAAAAAACTTATCATAAGATATCACTTATAGAGGGAATGTAAAAACCGCTACACTTGAACTGAATTACAAAACAGAAGAGAGTCACACGTTTAGGAAACACACTATGGCTCCTTAACGGGAAAGGTGAGGTGGGGTGATGCATAAAACAAGGGTTACAAATTAGCTCAGATACCGTTCCATAAACCCAATATGTAATAGACAAGACCTACTCCTTGCTCATTGAACGGGACCCAACACCCCCTATTTACCGCCCAAGAATATATCTGACTAGTAAGAATCTTAAAACCTATGTATTGCAATCTCTCTGTAAGTGAGTCAAGTGGGTGTAAAGCGGCATAAACACAGCACTGAAAAGCAGCTAAACCCCATTATAAAAATCAATTACTTTTAAACACCCGTGAAACAAAGACAGTGAAAGAGAGAGAAATTCTTACAAAATTCGTTCAGAGGCTGTGATGCCACCAGGATTGACCATATCTAGACCCACAGCTGATTGAGACATAGGGGTGGACACTCTTGGGGCTGAGAGGTTTGGTGAGGTTGGGTGAGCAAATGCAGACCCTTTAAAGTAATACTGCGTGGTACCCATCCCATGGGTCCCAAATCTCCAGGTTCAAGGGCATCTTCCTACATCGAAAACATGCATGAGAAACCCAGAAGATGGTACACCGTGTGATCGGGAAAGGTTTCTAAAACGCACCTCATTTCTCATCTCCTTCTGCTCGGGTTCGCCATTCCAGCCGCTTTCCTAGCAATCTCCCTCCTTGGAGAATCAGCACCTTTAACCTCCTGTTCCGTACAGGTTGCAATTAGTCCTGAGGAGGAACGGGAAGAGGGGGAACCAATGAGAGACTAGCTCTAGGTCTTGGGACAGGCACAGGTCACTCTATTTTCCCATCAGGAAGAAGAATTAACCACAGGCTCAGCCTGCCGCCCGGAAGGAGAATAGGGCCTGAAGCAATCCTGCGCTTTTGCGGCCAGCTCCCAAGAAAGCGAGTTGAAAAATGGAGCTCAGGGGCACTGCAATTCACAAACCTGCAGAGTTATAAATGATAACTCTCGTCCACAAATATATTGAGGGAAGGCAACCAAGAGGATTTGAAAGCAAGGCAGAATTGCAGGAAACAGATTTCAGGAGGGAGATTCGAATCGCCTTTAAAGCACAGGAAAAGCGGCAAAACCTCGACAATGATGCCCTGGGCCAAAAAGGGCGTATGCGTTTTTTCCTGAATATACTCAGGAAAAAACGCATACGCCCTTTTTGGCCAACCAAGCAACCTGGAAAGGCAAATCAGCGCCACAAAGAAGTCTCGCTTCCCATCGGTCAAAAGGGCCATGATGAATAAAGTGTCAAAACCAGAAATGCAGGACAGGCCATGGAGAAACGGGAGCCTTGCTACGCTGATGGGCGGAATGTAAATTGCCAACAGCCACTCTGGAGAGGTGTACGGTGTGTCTTGAAACATCTAAAAAACTCAGCTTAGAGAGCATAGGGCACTTCCACTCATGGGCGTATAAATTGGGAAAACTAAAAATCAGCAAGACACAGGCACCCCAAAGTTTAGGGCTGCTCTGTTGACAAGAACCTCCACTTCGTTACACCTTAAATATCCCAGGAAAGAGAAAAATGGATACAGAAGTTGTGGTCCTTATGTACAATGGAATATCACTGAGCCATGACATCTACGTCATAAGGCTCGTAGCAGCATGATGAGTGGATTTAGGTACGACGATTCTACGTGAAATAAGTCACACAGAAAAAAAAAAATTATCATAAGATATCACTTATAGAGGGAATGTAAAAACCGCTACACTTGAACTGAATTACAAAACAGAAGAGAGTCACACGTTTAGGAAACACACTATGGCTCCTTAACGGGAAAGGTGAGGTGGGGTGATGCATAAAACAAGGGTTACAAATTACCTCAGATACCGTTCCATAAACCCAATATGTAATAGACAAGACCTACTCCTTGCTCAGTGAACGGGACCCAACACCCCCTATTCACCGCCCAAGAATATATCTGACTAGTAAGAATCTTAAAACCTATGTATTGAAATCTCTCTGTAAGTGAGTCAAGTGGGTGTAAAGCGGCATAAACACAGCACTGAAAAGCAGCTAAACCCCATTATAAAAATCAATTACTTTTAAACACCCGTGAAACAAAGACAGTGAAAGAGAGAGAAATTCTTACAAAATTCGTTCAGAGGCTGTGATGCCACCAGGATTGACCATATCTAGACCCACAGCTGATTGAGACATAGGGGTGGACACTCTTGGGGCTGAGAGGTTTGGTGAGGTTGGGTGAGCAAATGCAGACCCTTTAAGTAATACTGCGTGGTACCCATCCCATGGGTCCCAAATCTCCAGGTTCAAGGGCATCTTCCTACATCGAAAACATGCATGAGAAACCCAGAAGATGGTACACCGTGTGATCGGGAAAGGTTTCTAAAACGCACCTCATTTCTCATCTCCTTCTGCTCGGGTTCGCCATTCCAGCCGCTTTCTTAGCAATCTCCCTCCTTGGAGAATCAGCACCTTTAACCTCCTGTTCCGTACAGGTTGCAATTGGTCCTGAGGATGAACGGGAGGACGGGGAACCAATGAGAGACTAGCTCTAGGTGTTGGGACAAGAACAAGTCACGCTATTTTCCCATCAGAAAGAAGAATTAACCAAAGGCTCAGCCTACCGCCTGGAAGCAGAATAGGGCCTGAAGCAATCCTGCGCTTTTGCGGCCAGCTCCCAAGAAAGCGAGTTGAGAAATGGAGCTCAGGGGAACTGCAATTCACAAACCTGCAGAGTTATAAATGATAACTCTCGTCCACAAATATATTGAGGGAAGGCAACGAAGAGGATTTGAAAGCAAGGCAGAATTGCAGGAAACAGATTTCAGGAGGGAGATTCGAATCACCTTTAAAGCACAGGAAAAGCGGCAAAACCTCGACAATGATGCCCTTGGCCAAAAAGATTGTATGCGTTTTTTCCTGAATATATTCAGGAAAAAACGCATACGCCCTTTTTGGCCAACCAAGCAACCTGGAAAGGCAAATCAGCGCTACAAAGAAGTCTCGCTTCCCATCGGTCAAAAGTGCCATGCTGAATAAAGTGTCAAAACCAGAAATGCAGGACAGGCCATGGAGAAACGGGAGCCTTGCTACGCTGATGGGCGGGATGTAAATTGCCAACAGCCACTCTGGAGAGGTGTACGATGTGTCCTGAGACATCTAAAAAACTCAGCTTAGAGAGCATAGGGCACTTCCACTCATGGGCGTATAAATTGGGAAAACTAAAAATCAGCAAGACACAGGCACCCCAAAGTTTAGGGCTGCTCTGTTTGCAAGAACCTCCACTTCGTTACACCTTAAATATCCCAGGAAAGAGAAAAATGGATACAGAAGTTGTGGTCCTTATGTACAATGGAATATCACTCAGCCATGAAATCTACGTCATAAGGCTCGTAGCAGCATGATGAGTGGATTTAGGTACGACGATTCTACGTGAAATAAGTCACACAGAAAAAAAAAAAAAACTTATCATAAGATATCACTTATAGAGGGAAAGTAAAAACCGCTACACTTGAACTGAATTACAAAACAGAAGAGAGTCACACGTTTAGAAAACACACTATGGCTGCTTAACGGGAAAGGTGAGGTGGGGTGATGCATAAAACCAGGGTTACAAATTAGCTCAGATACCGTTCCATAAACCCAATATGTAATAGACAAGACCTACTCCTTGCTCAGTGAACGGGACCCAACACCCCCTATTCACCGCCCAAGAATATATCTGACTAGTAAGAATCTTAAAACATATGTATTGAAATCTCTCTGTAAGTGAGTCAAGTGGGTGTAAAGCGTCATAAACACAGCACTGAAAAGCAGCTAAACCCCATTATAAAAATCAATTACTTTTAAAAACCCGTGAAACAAAGACAGTGAAAGAGAGAGAAATTCTTACAAAATTCGTTCAGAGGCTGTGATGCCACATGGGTTGACCATATCTAGACCCACAGCTGATTGAGACATAGGGGTGGACACTCTTGGGGCTGAGAGGTTTGGTGAGGTTGGGTGAGCAAATGCAGACCCTTTAAAGTAATACTGCGTGGTACCCATCCCATGGGTCCCAAATCTCCAGGTTCAAGGGCATCTTCCTACATCGAAAACATGCATGAGAAACCCAGAAAATGGTACACCGTGTGATCGGGAAAGGTTTCTAAAACGCACCTCATTTCTCATCTCCTTGTGCTCGGGTTCGCCATTCCAGCCGCTTTCCTAGCAATCTCCCTCCTTGGAGAATCAGCACCTTTAAACTCCTGTTCCGTACAGGTTGCAATTTGTCCTGAGGAGGAACGGGAAGAGGGGGAACCAATGAGAGACTAGCTCTAGGTCTTGGGACAGGCACAGGTGACTCTATTTTCCCATCAGGAAGAAGAATTAACCACAGGCTCAGCCTGCCGCCTGGAAGCAGTATAGGGCCTGAAGCAATCCTGCGCTTTTGCGGCCAGCTCCCAAGAAATCGAGTTGAAAAATGGAGCTCAGGGGCACTGCAATTCACAAACCTGCAGAGTTATAAATGATAACTCTCGTCCACAAATATATTGAGGGAAGGCAAAGAAGAGGATTTGAAAGTAAGGCAGAATTGCAGGAAACAGATTTCAGGAGGGAGATTCGAATCGCCTTTAAAGCACAGGAAAAGCGGCATAACCTCGACAATGATGCCCTTGGCCAAAAAGGGCGTATGCGTTTTTTCCTGAATATATTCAGGAAAAAACGCATACGCCCTTTTTGGCCAACCAAGCAACCTGCAAAGGCAAATCAGCGCTACAAAGAAGTCTCGCTTCCCATCGGTCAAAAGGGCCATGCTGAATAAAGTGTCAAAACCAGAAATGCAGGAGAGGCCACGGAGACACGGGAGCCTTGCTACGCTGATGGGCGGGATGTAAATTGCCAACAGCCACTCTGGAGAAGTGTACGGTGTGTCCAGAAACATCTAAAAAACTTAGCTTAGAGAGCATAGGGCACTTCCACTCATGGGCGTATAAATTGGGAAAACTAAAAATCAGCAAGACACAGGCACCCCAAAGTTTAGGGCTGCTCTGTTGGCAAGAACCTCCACTTCGTTACACCTTAAATATCCCAGGAAAGAGAAAAATGGATAAAGAAGTTGTGCTCCTTATGTACAATGGAATATCACTCAGCCATTAAATCTACGTCATAAGGCTCGTAGCAGCATGATGAGTGGATTTAGCTACGACGATTCTACGTGAAATAAGTTACACAGAAAAAGACACTTATCATAAGATATCACTTATAGAGGGAATGTAAAAACCGCTACACTTGAGCTGAATTACAAAACAGAAGAGAGTCACACGTTTAGAAAACACACTATGGCTGCTTAACGGGAAAGGTGAGGTGGGGTGATGCATAAAACAAGGGTTACAAATTAGCTCAGATACCGTTCCAAAAACCCAATATGTAATAGACAAGACCTACTCCTTGCTCAGTGAACGGGACCCAACACCCCCTATTCACCGCCCAAGAATATATCTGACTAGTAAGAATCTTAAAACCTATGTATTGAAATCTCTCTGGAAGTGAGTCAAGTGGGTGTAAAGCGTCATAAACACAGCACTGAAAAGCAGCTAAACCCCATTATAAAAATCAATTACTTTTAAAAACCCGTGAAACAAAGACAGTGAAAGAGAGAGAAATTCTTACAAAATTCGTTCAGAGGCTCTGATGCCACCTGGGTTGACCATATCTAGACCCACAGCTGATTGAGACATAAGGGTGGACACTCTTGGGGCTGAGAGGTTTGCTGAGGTTGGGTGAGCAAATGCAGACCCTTTAAAGTAATACTGCGTGGTACCCATCCCATGGGTCCCAAATCTCCAGGTTCAAGGGCATCTTCCTACCTCGAAAACATGCATGAGAAACCCAAAAAATGGTACACCGTGTGATCGGGAAAGGTTTCTAAAACGCACCTCATTTCTCATCTCCTTGTGCTCGGGTTCGCCATTCCAGCCACTTTCCTAGCAATCTCCCTCCTTGGAGAATCAGCACCTTTAACCTCCTGTTTCGTACAGGTTGCAATTTGTCCTGAGGATGAACGGGAAGAGGGGGAACCAATGAGAGACTAGCTCTAGGTCTTGGGACAGGCACAGGTCACTCTATTTTCCCATCAGGAAGAAGAATTAACCACAGGCTCAGCCTGCCGCCCGGAAGCAGAATAGGGCCTGAAGCAATCCTGCGCTTTTGCGGCCAGCTCCCAAGAAAGCGAGTTGAAAAATGGAGCTCAGGGGCACTGCAATTCACAAACCTGCAGAGTTATAAATGGTAACTCTCGTCCACAAATATATTGAGGGAAGGCAACGAAGAGGATTTGAAACCAAGGCAGAATTGCAGGAAACAGATTTCAGGAGGGAGATTCGAATCGCCTTTAAAGCACAGGAAAAGCGGCAAAACCTCGACAATGATGCCCTTGGCCAAAAAGGGCGTATGCGTTTTTTCCTGAATATATTCAGGAAAAAACGCATACGCCCTTTTTGGCCAACCAAGCAACCTGGAAAGGCAAATCAGCGCCACAAAGAAGTCTCGCTTCCCATCGGTCAAAAGGGCCATGCTGAATAAAGTGTCAAAACCAGAAATGCCGGACAGGCCATGGAGAAACGGGAGCCTTGCTACGCTGATGGACGAGATGTAAATTGCCAACAGCCACTCTGGAGAGGTGTACGGTGTGTCTTGAAACATCTAAAAAACTCAGCTTAGAGAGCATAGGGCACTTCCACTCATGGGCGTATAAATTGGGAAAACTAAAAATCAGCAAGACACAGGCACCCCAAAGTTTAGGGCTGCTCTGTTGACAAGAAGATCCACTTCGTTACACCTTAAATATCCCAGGAAAGAGAAAAATGGATAAAGAAGTTGTGGTCCTTATGTACAATGGAATATCACTGAGCCATGACATCTACGTCATAAGGCTCGTAGCAGCATGATGAGTGGATTTAGGTACGACGATTCTACGTGAAATAATTCACACAGAAAAAAAAAACTTATCATAAGATATCACTTATAGAGGGAATGTAAAAACCGCTACACTTGAACTGAATTACAAAACAGAAGAGAGTCACACGTTTAGGAAACACACTATGGCTCCTTAACGGGAAAGGTGAGGTGGGGTGATGCATAAAACAAGGGTTACAAATTAGCTCAGATACCGTTCCATAAACCCAATATGTAATAGACAAGACCTACTCCTTGCTCATTGAACGGGACCCAACACCCCCTATTTACCGCCCAAGAATATATCTGACTAGTAAGAATCTTAAAACCTATGTATTGCAATCTCTCTGTAAGTGAGTCAAGTGGGTGTAAAGCGGCATAAACACAGCACTGAAAAGCAGCTAAACCCCATTATAAAAATCAATTACTTTTAAACACCCGTGAAACAAAGACAGTGAAAGAGAGAGAAATTCTTACAAAATTCGTTCAGAGGCTGTGATGCCACCAGGATTGACCATATCTAGACCCACAGCTGATTGAGACATAGGGGTGGACACTCTTGGGGCTGAGAGGTTTGCTGAGGTTGGGTGAGCAAATGCAGACCCTTTAAAGTAATACTGCGTGGTACCCATCCCATGGGTCCCAAATCTCCAGGTTCAAGGGCATCTTCCTACATCGAAAACATGCATGAGAAACCCAAAAAATGGTACACCGTGTGATCGGGAAAGGTTTCTAAAACGCACCTCATTTCTCATCTCCTTGTGCTCGGGTTCGCCATTCCAGCCACTTTCCTAGCAATCTCCCTCCTTGGAGAATCAGCACCTTTAACCTCCTGTTTCGTACAGGTTGCAATTTGTCCTGAGGATGAACGGGAAGAGGGGGAACCAATGAGAGACTAGCTCTAGGTCTTGGGACAGGCACAGGTCACTCTATTTTCCCATCAGGAAGAAGAATTAACCACAGGCTCAGCCTGCCGCCCGGAAGCAGAATAGGGCCTGAAGCAATCCTGCGCTTTTGCGGCCAGCTCCCAAGAAAGCGAGTTGAAAAATGGAGCTCAGGGGCACTGCAATTCACAAACCTGCAGAGTTAAAATGGTAACTCTCGTCCACAAATATATTGAGGGAAGGCAACGAAGAGGATTTGAAACCAAGGCAGAATTGCAGGAAACAGATTTCAGGAGGGAGATTCGAATCGCCTTTAAAGCACAGGAAAAGCGGCAAAACCTCGACAATGATGCCCTTGGCCAAAAAGGGCGTATGCGTTTTTTCCTGAATATATTCAGGAAAAAACGCATACGCCCTTTTTGGCCAACCAAGCATCCTGGAAAGGCAAATCAGCGCCACAAAGAAGTCTCGCTTCCCATCGGTCAAAAGGGCCATGCTGAAAAAAGTGTCAAAACCAGAAATGCCGGACAGGCCATGGAGAAACGGGAGCCTTGCTACGCTGATGGACGAAATGTAAATTGCCAACAGCCACTCTGGAGAGGTGTACGGTGTGTCTTGAAACATCTAAAAAACTCAGCTTAGAGAGCATAGGGCACTTCCACTCATGGGCGTATAAATTGGGAAAACTAAAAATCAGCAAGACACAGGCACCCCAAAGTTTAGGGCTGCTCTGTTGAGAAGAAGATCCACTTCGTTACACCTTAAATATCCCAGGAAAGAGAAAAATGGATAAAGAAGTTGTGGTCCTTATGTACAATGGAATATCACTGAGCCATGACATCTACGTCATAAGGCTCGTAGCAGCATGATGAGTGGATTTAGGTACGACGATTCTACGTGAAATAATTCACACAGAAAAAAAAAAAACTTATCATAAGATATCACTTATAGAGGGAATGTAAAAACCGCTACACTTGAACTGAATTACAAAACAGAAGAGAGTCACACGTTTAGGAAACACACTATGGCTCCTTAACGGGAAAGGTGAGGTGGGGTGATGCATAAAACAAGGGTTACAAATTAGCTCAGATACCGTTCCATAAACCCAATATGTAATAGACAAGACCTACTCCTTGCTCATTGAATGGGACCCAACACCCCCTATTCACCGCCCAAGAATATATCTGACTAGTAAGAATCTTAAAACCTATGTATTGAAATCTCTCTGTAAGTGAGTCAAGTGGGTGTAAAGCGGCATAAACACAGCACTGAAAAGCAGCTAAACCCCATTATAAAAATCAATTACTTTTAAACACCCGTGAAACAAAGACAGTGAAAGAGAGAGAAATTCTTACAAAATTCGTTCAGAGGCTGTGATGCCACCAGGATTGACCATATCTAGACCCACAGCTGATTGAGACATAGGGGTGGACACTCTTGGGGCTGAGAGGTTTGATGAGGTTGGGTGAGCAAATGCAGACCCTTTAAAGTAATACTGCGTGGTACCCATCCCATGGGTCCCAAATCTCCAGGTTCAAGGGCATCTTCCTACATCGAAAACATGCATGAGAAACCCAGAAGATGGTACACCGTGTGATCGGGAAAGGTTTCTAAAACGCACCTCATTTCTCATCTCCTTCTGCTCGGGTTCGCCATTCCAGCCGCTTTCCTAGCAATCTCCCTCCTTGGAGAATCAGCACCTTTAACCTCCTGTTCCGTACAGGTTGCAATTAGTCCTGAGGAGGAACGGGAAGAGGGGGAACCAATGAGAGACTAGCTCTAGGTCTTGGGACAGGCACAGGTCACTCTATTTTCCCATCAGGAAGAAGAATTAACCACAGGCTCAGCCTGCCACCCGGAAGCAGAATAGGGCCTGAAGCAATCCTGCGCTTTTGCGGCCAGCTCCCAAGAAATCGAGTTGAAAAATGGAGCTCAGGGGCACTGCAATTCACAAACCTGCAGAGTTATAAATGATAACTCTCGTCCACAAATATATTGAGGGAAGGCAACCAAAAGGATTTGAAAGCAAGGCAGAATTGCAGGAAACAGATTTCAGGAGGGAGATTCGAATCGCCTTTAAAGCACAGGAAAAGCGGCAAAACCTCGACAATGATGCCCTGGGCCAAAAAGGGCGTATGCGTTTTTTCCTGAATATACTCAGGAAAAAACGCATACGCCCTTTTTGGCCAACCAAGCAACCTGGAAAGGCAAATCAGCGCCACAAAGAAGTCTCGCTTCCCATCGGTCAAAAGGGCCATGCTGAATAAAGTGTCAAAACCAGAAATGCAGGACAGGCCATGGAGAAACGGGAGCCTTGCTACGCTGATGGGCGGGATGTAAATTGCCAACAGCCACTCTGGAGAGGTGTACGGTGTGTCTTGAAACATCTAAAAAACTCAGCTTAGAGAGCATAGGGCACTTCCATTCATGGGCGTATAAATTGGGAAAACTAAAAATCAGCAAGACACAGGCACCCCAAAGTTTAGGGCTGCTCTGTTGACAAGAACCTCCACTTCGTTACACCTTAAATATCCCAGGAAAGAGAAAAATGGATACAGAAGTTGTGGTCCTTATGTACAATGGAATATCACTGAGCCATGACATCTACGTCATAAGGCTCGTAGCAGCATGATGAGTGGATTTAGGTACGACGATTCTACGTGAAATAAGTCACACAGAAAAAAAAAAATTATCATAAGATATCACTTATAGAGGGAATGTAAAAACCGCTACACTTGAACTGAATTACAAAACAGAAGAGAGTCACACGTTTAGGAAACACACTATGGCTCCTTAACGGGAAAGGTGAGGTGGGGTGATGCATAAAACAAGGGTTACAAATTACCTCAGATACCGTTCCATAAACCCAATATGTAATAGACAAGACCTACTCCTTGCTCAGTGAACGGGACCCAACACCCCCTATTCACCGCCCAAGAATATATCTGACTAGTAAGAATCGTAAAACCTATGTATTGAAATCTCTCTGTAAGTGAGTCAAGTGGGTGTAAAGCGGCATAAACACAGCACTGAAAAGCAGCTAAACCCCATTATAAAAATCAATTACTTTTAAACACCCGTGAAACAAAGACAGTGAAAGAGAGAGAAATTCTTACAAAATTCGTTCAGAGGCTGTGATGCCACCAGGATTGACCATATCTAGACCCACAGCTGATTGAGACATAGGGGTGGACACTCTTGGGGCTGAGAGGTTTGGTGAGGTTGGGTGAGCAAATGCAGACCCTTTAAGTAATACTGCGTGGTACCCATCCCATGGGTCCCAAATCTCCAGGTTCAAGGGCATCTTCCTACATCGAAAACATGCATGAGAAACCCAGAAGATGGTACACCGTGTGATCGGGAAAGGTTTCTAAAACGCACCTCATTTCTCATCTCCTTCTGCTCGGGTTCGCCATTCCAGCCGCTTTCTTAGCAATCTCCCTCCTTGGAGAATCAGCACCTTTAACCTCCTGTTCCGTACAGGTTGCAATTGGTCCTGAGGATGAACGGGAAGACGGGGAACCAATGAGAGACTAGCTCTAGGTGTTGGGACAAGAACAAGTCACGCTATTTTCCCATCAGAAAGAAGAATTAACCAAAGGCTCAGCCTACCGCCTGGAAGCAGAATAGGGCCTGAAGCAATCCTGCGCTTTTGCGGCCAGCTCCCAAGAAAGCGAGTTGAGAAATGGAGCTCAGGGGAACTGCAATTCACAAACCTGCAGAGTTATAAATGATAACTCTCGTCCACAAATATATTGAGGGAAGGCAACGAAGAGGATTTGAAAGCAAGGCAGAATTGCAGGAAACAGATTTCAGGAGGGAGATTCGAATCACTTTTAAAGCACAGGAAAAGCGGCAAAACCTCGACAATGATGCCCTTGGCCAAAAAGGTTGTATGCGTTTTTTCCTGAATATATTCAGGAAAAAACGCATACGCCCTTTTTGGCCAACCAAGCAACCTGGAAAGGCAAATCAGCGCTACAAAGAAGTCTCGCTTCCCATCGGTCAAAAGGGCCATGCTGAATAAAGTGTCAAAACCAGAAATGCAGGACAGGCCATGGAGAAACGGGAGCCTTGCTACGCTGATGGGCGGGATGTAAATTGCCAACAGCCACTCTGGAGAGGTGTACGATGTGTCCTGAGACATCTAAAAAACTCAGCTTAGAGAGCATAGGGCACTTCCACTCATGGGCGTATAAATTGGGAAAACTAAAAATCAGCAAGACACAGGCACCCCAAAGTTTAGGGCTGCTCTGTTTGCAAGAACCTCCACTTCGTTACACCTTAAATATCCCAGGAAAGAGAAAAATGGATACAGAAGTTGTGGTCCTTATGTACAATGGAATATCACTCAGCCATGAAATCTACGTCATAAGGCTCGTAGCAGCATGATGAGTGGATTTAGGTACGACGATTCTACGTGAAATAAGTCACACAGAAAAAAAAAAAAAAACTTATCATAAGATATCACTTATAGAGGGAAAGTAAAAACCGCTACACTTGAACTGAATTACAAAACAGAAGAGAGTCACACGTTTAGAAAACACACTATGGCTGCTTAACGGGAAAGGTGAGGTGGGGTGATGCATAAAACCAGGGTTACAAATTAGCTCAGATACCGTTCCATAAACCCACTATGTAATAGACAAGACCTACTCCTTGCTCAGTGAACGGGACCCAACACCCCCTATTCACCGCCCAAGAATATATCTGACTAGTAAGAATCTTAAAACCTATGTATTGAAATCTCTCTGTAAGTGAGTCAAGTGGGTGTAAAGCGTCATAAACACAGCACTGAAAAGCAGCTAAACCCCATTATAAAAATCAATTACTTTTAAAAACCCGTGAAACAAAGACAGTGAAAGAGAGAGAAATTCTTACAAAATTCGTTCAGAGGCTGTGATGCCACATGGGTTGACCATATCTAGACCCACAGCTGATTGAGACATAGGGGTGGACACTCTTGGGGCTGAGAGGTTTGGTGAGGTTGGGTGAGCAAATGCAGACCCTTTAAAGTAATACTGCGTGGTACCCATCCCATGGGTCCCAAATCTCCAGGTTCAAGGGCATCTTCCTACATCGAAAACATGCATGAGAAACCCAGAAAATGGTACACCGTGTGATCGGGAAAGGTTTCTAAAACGCACCTCATTTCTCATCTCCTTGTGCTCGGGTTCGCCATTCCAGCCGCTTTCCTAGCAATCTCCCTCCTTGGAGAATCAGCACCTTTAAACTCCTGTTCCGTACAGGTTGCAATTTGTCCTGAGGAGGAACGGGAAGAGGGGGAACCAATGAGAGACTAGCTCTAGGTCTTGGGACAGGCACAGGTCACTCTATTTTCCCATCAGGAAGAAGAATTAACCACAGGCTCAGCCTGCCGCCTGGAAGCAGTATAGGGCCTGAAGCAATCCTGCGCTTTTGCGGCCAGCTCCCAAGAAATCGAGTTGAAAAATGGAGCTCAGGGGCACTGCAATTCACAAACCTGCAGAGTTATAAATGATAACTCTCGTCCACAAATATATTGAGGGAAGGCAAAGAAGAGGATTTGAAAGTAAGGCAGAATTGCAGGAAACAGATTTCAGGAGGGAGATTCGAATCGCCTTTAAAGCACAGGAAAAGCGGCATAACCTCGACAATGATGCCCTTGGCCAAAAAGGGCGTATGCGTTTTTTCCTAAATATATTCAGGAAAAAACGCATACGCCCTTTTTGGCCAACCAAGCAACCTGGAAAGGCAAATCAGCGCTACAAAGAAGTCTCGCTTCCCATCGGTCAAAAGGGCCATGCTGAATAAAGTTTCAAAACCAGAAATGCAGGACAGGCCACGGAGAAACGGGAGCCTTGCTACGCTGATGGGCGGGATGTAAATTGCCAACAGCCACTCTGGAGAAGTGTACGGTGTGTCCAGAAACATCTAAAAAACTTAGCTTAGAGAGCATAGGGCACTTCCACTCATGGGCGTATAAATTGGGAAAACTAAAAATCAGCAAGACACAGGCACCCCAAAGTTTAGGGCTGCTCTGTTGGCAAGAACCTCCACTTCGTTACACCTTAAATATCCCAGGAAAGAGAAAAATGGATAAAGAAGTTGTGCTCCTTATGTACAATGGAATATCACTCAGCCATTAAATCTACGTCATAAGGCTCGTAGCAGCATGATGAGTGGATTTAGCTACGACGATTCTACGTGAAATAAGTTACACAGAAAAAGACACTTATCATAAGATATCACTTATAGAGAGAATGTAAAAACCCCTACACTTGAGCTGAATTACAAAACAGAAGAGAGTCACACGTTTAGAAAACACACTATGGCTGCTTAACGGGAAAGGTGAGGTGGGGTGATGCATAAAACAAGGGTTACAAATTAGCTCAGATACCGTTCCAAAAACCCAATATGTAATAGACAAGACCTACTCCTTGCTCAGTGAACGGGACCCAACACCCCCTATTCACCGCCCAAGAATATATCTGACTAGTAAGAATCTTAAAACCTATGTATTGAAATCTCTCTGGAAGTGAGTCAAGTGGGTGTAAAGCGTCATAAACACAGCACTGAAAAGCAGCTAAACCCCATTATAAAAATCAATTACTTTTAAAAACCCGTGAAACAAAGACAGTGAAAGAGAGAGAAATTCTTACAAAATTCGTTCAGAGGCTCTGATGCCACCTGGGTTGACCATATCTAGACCCACAGCTGATTGAGACATAAGGGTGGACACTCTTGGGGCTGAGAGGTTTGCTGAGGTTGGGTGAGCAAATGCAGACCCTTTAAAGTAATACTGCGTGGTACCCATCCCATGGGTCCCAAATCTCCAGGTTCAAGGGCATCTTCCTACCTCGAAAACATGCATGAGAAACCCAAAAAATGGTACACCGTGTGATCGGGAAAGGTTTCTAAAACGCACCTCATTTCTCATCTCCTTGTGCTCGGGTTCGCCATTCCAGCCACTTTCCTAGCAATCTCCCTCCTTGGAGAATCAGCACCTTTAACCTCCTGTTTCGTACAGGTTGCAATTTGTCCTGAGGATGAACGGGAAGAGGGGGAACCAATGAGAGACTAGCTCTAGGTCTTGGGACAGGCACAGGTCACTCTATTTTCCCATCAGGAAGAAGAATTAACCACAGGCTCAGCCTGCCGCCCGGAAGCAGAATAGGGCCTGAAGCAATCCTGCGCTTTTGCGGCCAGCTCCCAAGAAAGCGAGTTGAAAAATGGAGCTCAGGGGCACTGCAATTCACAAACCTGCAGAGTTATAAATGGTAACTCTCGTCCACAAATATATTGAGGGAAGGCAACGAAGAGGATTTGAAACCAAGGCAGAATTGCAGGAAACAGATTTCAGGAGGGAGATTCGAATCGCCTTTAAAGCACAGGAAAAGCGGCAAAACCTCGACAATGATGCCCTTGGCCAAAAAGGGCGTATGCGTTTTTTCCTGAATATATTCAGGAAAAAACGCATACGCCCTTTTTGGCCAACCAAGCAACCTGGAAAGGCAAATCAGCGCCACAAAGAAGTCTCGCTTCCCATCGGTCAAAAGGGCCATGCTGAATAAAGTGTCAAAACCAGAAATGCCGGACAGGCCATGGAGAAACGGGAGCCTTGCTACGCTGATGGACGAGATGTAAATTGCCAACAGCCACTCTGGAGAGGTGTACGGTGTGTCTTGAAACATCTAAAAAACTCAGCTTAGAGAGCATAGGGCACTTCCACTCATGGGCGTATAAATTGGGAAAACTAAAAATCAGCAAGACACAGGCACCCCAAAGTTTAGGGCTGCTCTGTTGACAAGAAGATCCACTTCGTTACACCTTAAATATCCCAGGAAAGAGAAAAATGGATAAAGAAGTTGTGGTCCTTATGTACAATGGAATATCACTGAGCCATGACATCTACGTCATAAGGCTCGTAGCAGCATGATGAGTGGATTTAGGTACGACGATTCTACGTGAAATAATTCACACAGAAAAAAAAAACTTATCATAAGATATCACTTATAGAGGGAATGTAAAAACCGCTACACTTGAACTGAATTACAAAACAGAAGAGAGTCACACGTTTAGGAAACACACTATGGCTCCTTAACGGGAAAGGTGAGGTGGGGTGATGCATAAAACAAGGGTTACAAATTAGCTCAGATACCGTTCCATAAACCCAATATGTAATAGACAAGACCTACTCCTTGCTCATTGAACGGGACCCAACACCCCCTATTTACCGCCCAAGAATATATCTGACTAGTAAGAATCTTAAAACCTATGTATTGCAATCTCTCTGTAAGTGAGTCAAGTGGGTGTAAAGCGGCATAAACACAGCACTGAAAAGCAGCTAAACCCCATTATAAAAATCAATTACTTTTAAACACCCGTGAAACAAAGACAGTGAAAGAGAGAGAAATTCTTACAAAATTCGTTCAGAGGCTGTGATGCCACCAGGATTGACCATATCTAGACCCACAGCTGATTGAGACATAGGGGTGGACACTCTTGGGGCTGAGAGGTTTGCTGAGGTTGGGTGAGCAAATGCAGACCCTTTAAAGTAATACTGCGTGGTACCCATCCCATGGGTCCCAAATCTCCAGGTTCAAGGGCATCTTCCTACATCGAAAACATGCATGAGAAACCCAAAAAATGGTACACCGTGTGATCGGGAAAGGTTTCTAAAACGCACCTCATTTCTCATCTCCTTGTGCTCGGGTTCGCCATTCCAGCCACTTTCCTAGCAATCTCCCTCCTTGGAGAATCAGCACCTTTAACCTCCTGTTTCGTACAGGTTGCAATTTGTCCTGAGGATGAACGGGAAGAGGGGGAACCAATGAGAGACTAGCTCTAGGTCTTGGGACAGGCACAGGTCACTCTATTTTCCCATCAGGAAGAAGAATTAACCACAGGCTCAGCCTGCCGCCCGGAAGCAGAATAGGGCCTGAAGCAATCCTGCGCTTTTGCGGCCAGCTCCCAAGAAAGCGAGTTGAAAAATGGAGCTCAGGGGCACTGCAATTCACAAACCTGCAGAGTTAAAATGGTAACTCTCGTCCACAAATATATTGAGGGAAGGCAACGAAGAGGATTTGAAACCAAGGCAGAATTGCAGGAAACAGATTTCAGGAGGGAGATTCGAATCGCCTTTAAAGCACAGGAAAAGCGGCAAAACCTCGACAATGATGCCCTTGGCCAAAAAGGGCGTATGCGTTTTTTCCTGAATATATTCAGGAAAAAACGCATACGCCCTTTTTGGCCAACCAAGCATCCTGGAAAGGCAAATCAGCGCCACAAAGAAGTCTCGCTTCCCATCGGTCAAAAGGGCCATGCTGAAAAAAGTGTCAAAACCAGAAATGCCGGACAGGCCATGGAGAAACGGGAGCCTTGCTACGCTGATGGACGAGATGTAAATTGCCAACAGCCACTCTGGAGAGGTGTACGGTGTGTCTTGAAACATCTAAAAAACTCAGCTTAGAGAGCATAGGGCACTTCCACTCATGGGCGTATAAATTGGGAAAACTAAAAATCAGCAAGACACAGGCACCCCAAAGTTTAGGGCTGCTCTGTTGACAAGAACCTCCACTTCGTTACACCTTAAATATCCCAGGAAAGAGAAAAATGGATACAGAAGTTGTGGTCCTTATGTACAATGGAATATCACTGAGCCATGACATCTACGTCATAAGGCTCGTAGCAGCATGATGAGTGGATTTAGGTACGACGATTCTACGTGAAATAAGTCACACAGAAAAAAAAAAATTATCATAAGATATCACTTATAGAGGGAATGTAAAAACCGCTACACTTGAACTGAATTACAAAACAGAAGAGAGTCACACGTTTAGGAAACACACTATGGCTCCTTAACGGGAAGGTGAGGTGGGGTGATGCATAAAACAAGGGTTACAAATTACCTCAGATACCGTTCCATAAACCCAATATGTAATAGACAAGACCTACTCCTTGCTCAGTGAACGGGACCCAACACCCCCTATTCACCGCCCAAGAATATATCTGACTAGTAAGAATCTTAAAACCTATGTATTGAAATCTCTCTGTAAGTGAGTCAAGTGGGTGTAAAGCGGCATAAACACAGCACTGAAAAGCAGCTAAACCCCATTATAAAAATCAATTACTTTTAAACACCCGTGAAACAAAGACAGTGAAAGAGAGAGAAATTCTTACAAAATTCGTTCAGAGGCTGTGATGCCACCAGGATTGACCATATCTAGACCCACAGCTGATTGAGACATAGGGGTGGACACTCTTGGGGCTGAGAGGTTTGGTGAGGTTGGGTGAGCAAATGCAGACCCTTTAAGTAATACTGCGTGGTACCCATCCCATGGGTCCCAAATCTCCAGGTTCAAGGGCATCTTCCTACATCGAAAACATGCATGAGAAACCCAGAAGATGGTACACCGTGTGATCGGGAAAGGTTTCTAAAACGCACCTCATTTCTCATCTCCTTCTGCTCGGGTTCGCCATTCCAGCCGCTTTCTTAGCAATCTCCCTCCTTGGAGAATCAGCACCTTTAACCTCCTGTTCCGTACAGGTTGCAATTGGTCCTGAGGATGAACGGGAAGACGGGGAACCAATGAGAGACTAGCTCTAGGTGTTGGGACAAGAACAAGTCACGCTATTTTCCCATCAGAAAGAAGAATTAACCAAAGGCTCAGCCTACCGCCTGGAAGCAGAATAGGGCCTGAAGCAATCCTGCGCTTTTGCGGCCAGCTCCCAAGAAAGCGAGTTGAGAAATGGAGCTCAGGGGAACTGCAATTCACAAACCTGCAGAGTTATAAATGATAACTCTCGTCCACAAATATATTGAGGGAAGGCAACGAAGAGGATTTGAAAGCAAGGCAGAATTGCAGGAAACAGATTTCAGGAGGGAGATTCGAATCACTTTTAAAGCACAGGAAAAGCGGCAAAACCTCGACAATGATGCCCTTGGCCAAAAAGGTTGTATGCGTTTTTTCCTGAATATATTCAGGAAAAAACGCATACGCCCTTTTTGGCCAACCAAGCAACCTGGAAAGGCAAATCAGCGCTACAAAGAAGTCTCGCTTCCCATCGGTCAAAAGGGCCATGCTGAATAAAGTGTCAAAACCAGAAATGCAGGACAGGCCATGGAGAAACGGGAGCCTTGCTACGCTGATGGGCGGGATGTAAATTGCCAACAGCCACTCTGGAGAGGTGTACGATGTGTCCTGAGACATCTAAAAAACTCAGCTTAGAGAGCATAGGGCACTTCCACTCATGGGCGTATAAATTGGGAAAACTAAAAATCAGCAAGACACAGGCACCCCAAAGTTTAGGGCTGCTCTGTTTGCAAGAACCTCCACTTCGTTACACCTTAAATATCCCAGGAAAGAGAAAAATGGATACAGAAGTTGTGGTCCTTATGTACAATGGAATATCACTCAGCCATGAAATCTACGTCATAAGGCTCGTAGCAGCATGATGAGTGGATTTAGGTACGACGATTCTACGTGAAATAAGTCACACAGAAAAAAAAAAAAAAACTTATCATAAGATATCACTTATAGAGGGAAAGTAAAAACCGCTACACTTGAACTGAATTACAAAACAGAAGAGAGTCACACGTTTAGAAAACACACTATGGCTGCTTAACGGGAAAGGTGAGGTGGGGTGATGCATAAAACCAGGGTTACAAATTAGCTCAGATACCGTTCCATAAACCCACTATGTAATAGACAAGACCTACTCCTTGCTCAGTGAACGGGACCCAACACCCCCTATTCACCGCCCAAGAATATATCTGACTAGTAAGAATCTTAAAACCTATGTATTGAAATCTCTCTGTAAGTGAGTCAAGTGGGTGTAAAGCGTCATAAACACAGCACTGAAAAGCAGCTAAACCCCATTATAAAAATCAATTACTTTTAAAAACCCGTGAAACAAAGACAGTGAAAGAGAGAGAAATTCTTACAAAATTCGTTCAGAGGCTGTGATGCCACATGGGTTGACCATATCTAGACCCACAGCTGATTGAGACATAGGGGTGGACACTCTTGGGGCTGAGAGGTTTGGTGAGGTTGGGTGAGCAAATGCAGACCCTTTAAAGTAATACTGCGTGGTACCCATCCCATGGGTCCCAAATCTCCAGGTTCAAGGGCATCTTCCTACATCGAAAACATGCATGAGAAACCCAGAAAATGGTACACCGTGTGATCGGGAAAGGTTTCTAAAACGCACCTCATTTCTCATCTCCTTGTGCTCGGGTTCGCCATTCCAGCCGCTTTCCTAGCAATCTCCCTCCTTGGAGAATCAGCACCTTTAAACTCCTGTTCCGTACAGGTTGCAATTTGTCCTGAGGAGGAACGGGAAGAGGGGGAACCAATGAGAGACTAGCTCTAGGTCTTGGGACAGGCACAGGTCACTCTATTTTCCCATCAGGAAGAAGAATTAACCACAGGCTCAGCCTGCCGCCTGGAAGCAGTATAGGGCCTGAAGCAATCCTGCGCTTTTGCGGCCAGCTCCCAAGAAATCGAGTTGAAAAATGGAGCTCAGGGGCACTGCAATTCACAAACCTGCAGAGTTATAAATGATAACTCTCGTCCACAAATATATTGAGGGAAGGCAAAGAAGAGGATTTGAAAGTAAGGCAGAATTGCAGGAAACAGATTTCAGGAGGGAGATTCGAATCGCCTTTAAAGCACAGGAAAAGCGGCATAACCTCGACAATGATGCCCTTGGCCAAAAAGGGCGTATGCGTTTTTTCCTAAATATATTCAGGAAAAAACGCATACGCCCTTTTTGGCCAACCAAGCAACCTGGAAAGGCAAATCAGCGCTACAAAGAAGTCTCGCTTCCCATCGGTCAAAAGGGCCATGCTGAATAAAGTTTCAAAACCAGAAATGCAGGACAGGCCACGGAGAAACGGGAGCCTTGCTACGCTGATGGGCGGGATGTAAATTGCCAACAGCCACTCTGGAGAAGTGTACGGTGTGTCCAGAAACATCTAAAAAACTTAGCTTAGAGAGCATAGGGCACTTCCACTCATGGGCGTATAAATTGGGAAAACTAAAAATCAGCAAGACACAGGCACCCCAAAGTTTAGGGCTGCTCTGTTGGCAAGAACCTCCACTTCGTTACACCTTAAATATCCCAGGAAAGAGAAAAATGGATAAAGAAGTTGTGCTCCTTATGTACAATGGAATATCACTCAGCCATTAAATCTACGTCATAAGGCTCGTAGCAGCATGATGAGTGGATTTAGCTACGACGATTCTACGTGAAATAAGTTACACAGAAAAAGACACTTATCATAAGATATCACTTATAGAGAGAATGTAAAAACCCCTACACTTGAGCTGAATTACAAAACAGAAGAGAGTCACACGTTTAGAAAACACACTATGGCTGCTTAACGGGAAAGGTGAGGTGGGGTGATGCATAAAACAAGGGTTACAAATTAGCTCAGATACCGTTCCAAAAACCCAATATGTAATAGACAAGACCTACTCCTTGCTCAGTGAACGGGACCCAACACCCCCTATTCACCGCCCAAGAATATATCTGACTAGTAAGAATCTTAAAACCTATGTATTGAAATCTCTCTGGAAGTGAGTCAAGTGGGTGTAAAGCGTCATAAACACAGCACTGAAAAGCAGCTAAACCCCATTATAAAAATCAATTACTTTTAAAAACCCGTGAAACAAAGACAGTGAAAGAGAGAGAAATTCTTACAAAATTCGTTCAGAGGCTCTGATGCCACCTGGGTTGACCATATCTAGACCCACAGCTGATTGAGACATAAGGGTGGACACTCTTGGGGCTGAGAGGTTTGCTGAGGTTGGGTGAGCAAATGCAGACCCTTTAAAGTAATACTGCGTGGTACCCATCCCATGGGTCCCAAATCTCCAGGTTCAAGGGCATCTTCCTACCTCGAAAACATGCATGAGAAACCCAAAAAATGGTACACCGTGTGATCGGGAAAGGTTTCTAAAACGCACCTCATTTCTCATCTCCTTGTGCTCGGGTTCGCCATTCCAGCCACTTTCCTAGCAATCTCCCTCCTTGGAGAATCAGCACCTTTAACCTCCTGTTTCGTACAGGTTGCAATTTGTCCTGAGGATGAACGGGAAGAGGGGGAACCAATGAGAGACTAGCTCTAGGTCTTGGGACAGGCACAGGTCACTCTATTTTCCCATCAGGAAGAAGAATTAACCACAGGCTCAGCCTGCCGCCCGGAAGCAGAATAGGGCCTGAAGCAATCCTGCGCTTTTGCGGCCAGCTCCCAAGAAAGCGAGTTGAAAAATGGAGCTCAGGGGCACTGCAATTCACAAACCTGCAGAGTTATAAATGGTAACTCTCGTCCACAAATATATTGAGGGAAGGCAACGAAGAGGATTTGAAACCAAGGCAGAATTGCAGGAAACAGATTTCAGGAGGGAGATTCGAATCGCCTTTAAAGCACAGGAAAAGCGGCAAAACCTCGACAATGATGCCCTTGGCCAAAAAGGGCGTATGCGTTTTTTCCTGAATATATTCAGGAAAAAACGCATACGCCCTTTTTGGCCAACCAAGCAACCTGGAAAGGCAAATCAGCGCCACAAAGAAGTCTCGCTTCCCATCGGTCAAAAGGGCCATGCTGAATAAAGTGTCAAAACCAGAAATGCCGGACAGGCCATGGAGAAACGGGAGCCTTGCTACGCTGATGGACGAGATGTAAATTGCCAACAGCCACTCTGGAGAGGTGTACGGTGTGTCTTGAAACATCTAAAAAACTCAGCTTAGAGAGCATAGGGCACTTCCACTCATGGGCGTATAAATTGGGAAAACTAAAAATCAGCAAGACACAGGCACCCCAAAGTTTAGGGCTGCTCTGTTGACAAGAAGATCCACTTCGTTACACCTTAAATATCCCAGGAAAGAGAAAAATGGATAAAGAAGTTGTGGTCCTTATGTACAATGGAATATCACTGAGCCATGACATCTACGTCATAAGGCTCGTAGCAGCATGATGAGTGGATTTAGGTACGACGATTCTACGTGAAATAATTCACACAGAAAAAAAAAACTTATCATAAGATATCACTTATAGAGGGAATGTAAAAACCGCTACACTTGAACTGAATTACAAAACAGAAGAGAGTCACACGTTTAGGAAACACACTATGGCTCCTTAACGGGAAAGGTGAGGTGGGGTGATGCATAAAACAAGGGTTACAAATTAGCTCAGATACCGTTCCATAAACCCAATATGTAATAGACAAGACCTACTCCTTGCTCATTGAACGGGACCCAACACCCCCTATTTACCGCCCAAGAATATATCTGACTAGTAAGAATCTTAAAACCTATGTATTGCAATCTCTCTGTAAGTGAGTCAAGTGGGTGTAAAGCGGCATAAACACAGCACTGAAAAGCAGCTAAACCCCATTATAAAAATCAATTACTTTTAAACACCCGTGAAACAAAGACAGTGAAAGAGAGAGAAATTCTTACAAAATTCGTTCAGAGGCTGTGATGCCACCAGGATTGACCATATCTAGACCCACAGCTGATTGAGACATAGGGGTGGACACTCTTGGGGCTGAGAGGTTTGCTGAGGTTGGGTGAGCAAATGCAGACCCTTTAAAGTAATACTGCGTGGTACCCATCCCATGGGTCCCAAATCTCCAGGTTCAAGGGCATCTTCCTACATCGAAAACATGCATGAGAAACCCAAAAAATGGTACACCGTGTGATCGGGAAAGGTTTCTAAAACGCACCTCATTTCTCATCTCCTTGTGCTCGGGTTCGCCATTCCAGCCACTTTCCTAGCAATCTCCCTCCTTGGAGAATCAGCACCTTTAACCTCCTGTTTCGTACAGGTTGCAATTTGTCCTGAGGATGAACGGGAAGAGGGGGAACCAATGAGAGACTAGCTCTAGGTCTTGGGACAGGCACAGGTCACTCTATTTTCCCATCAGGAAGAAGAATTAACCACAGGCTCAGCCTGCCGCCCGGAAGCAGAATAGGGCCTGAAGCAATCCTGCGCTTTTGCGGCCAGCTCCCAAGAAAGCGAGTTGAAAAATGGAGCTCAGGGGCACTGCAATTCACAAACCTGCAGAGTTAAAATGGTAACTCTCGTCCACAAATATATTGAGGGAAGGCAACGAAGAGGATTTGAAACCAAGGCAGAATTGCAGGAAACAGATTTCAGGAGGGAGATTCGAATCGCCTTTAAAGCACAGGAAAAGCGGCAAAACCTCGACAATGATGCCCTTGGCCAAAAAGGGCGTATGCGTTTTTTCCTGAATATATTCAGGAAAAAACGCATACGCCCTTTTTGGCCAACCAAGCATCCTGGAAAGGCAAATCAGCGCCACAAAGAAGTCTCGCTTCCCATCGGTCAAAAGGGCCATGCTGAAAAAAGTGTCAAAACCAGAAATGCCGGACAGGCCATGGAGAAACGGGAGCCTTGCTACGCTGATGGACGAGATGTAAATTGCCAACAGCCACTCTGGAGAGGTGTACGGTGTGTCTTGAAACATCTAAAAAACTCAGCTTAGAGAGCATAGGGCACTTCCACTCATGGGCGTATAAATTGGGAAAACTAAAAATCAGCAAGACACAGGCACCCCAAAGTTTAGGGCTGCTCTGTTGACAAGAACCTCCACTTCGTTACACCTTAAATATCCCAGGAAAGAGAAAAATGGATACAGAAGTTGTGGTCCTTATGTACAATGGAATATCACTGAGCCATGACATCTACGTCATAAGGCTCGTAGCAGCATGATGAGTGGATTTAGGTACGACGATTCTACGTGAAATAAGTCACACAGAAAAAAAAAATTATCATAAGATATCACTTATAGAGGGAATGTAAAAACCGCTACACTTGAACTGAATTACAAAACAGAAGAGAGTCACACGTTTAGGAAACACACTATGGCTCCTTAACGGGAAAGGTGAGGTGGGGTGATGCATAAAACAAGGGTTACAAATTACCTCAGATACCGTTCCATAAACCCAATATGTAATAGACAAGACCTACTCCTTGCTCAGTGAACGGGACCCAACACCCCCTATTCACCGCCCAAGAATATATCTGACTAGTAAGAATCTTAAAACCTATGTATTGAAATCTCTCTGTAAGTGAGTCAAGTGGGTGTAAAGCGGCATAAACACAGCACTGAAAAGCAGCTAAACCCCATTATAAAAATCAATTACTTTTAAACACCCGTGAAACAAAGACAGTGAAAGAGAGAGAAATTCTTACAAAATTCGTTCAGAGGCTGTGATGCCACCAGGATTGACCATATCTAGACCCACAGCTGATTGAGACATAGGGGTGGACACTCTTGGGGCTGAGAGGTTTGGTGAGGTTGGGTGAGCAAATGCAGACCCTTTAAGTAATACTGCGTGGTACCCATCCCATGGGTCCCAAATCTCCAGGTTCAAGGGCATCTTCCTACATCGAAAACATGCATGAGAAACCCAGAAGATGGTACACCGTGTGATCGGGAAAGGTTTCTAAAACGCACCTCATTTCTCATCTCCTTCTGCTCGGGTTCGCCATTCCAGCCGCTTTCTTAGCAATCTCCCTCCTTGGAGAATCAGCACCTTTAACCTCCTGTTCCGTACAGGTTGCAATTGGTCCTGAGGATGAAGGGGAAGAGGGGGTACCAATGAGAGACTAGCTCTAGGTGTTGGGACAAGAACAAGTCACGCTATTTTCCCATCAGAAAGAAGAATTAACCAAAGGCTCAGCCTACCGCCTGGAAGCAGAATAGGGCCTGAAGCAATCCTGCGCTTTTGCGGCCAGCTCCCAAGAAAGCGAGTTGAGAAATGGAGCTCAGGGGAACTGCAATTCACAAACCTGCAGAGTTATAAATGATAACTCTCGTCCACAAATATATTGAGGGAAGGCAACGAAGAGGATTTGAAAGCAAGGCAGAATTGCAGGAAACAGATTTCAGGAGGGAGATTCGAATCACCTTTAAAGCACAGGAAAAGCGGCAAAACCTCGACAATGATGCCCTTGGCCAAAAAGGTTGTATGCGTTTTTTCCTGAATATATTCAGGAAAAAACGCATACGCCCTTTTTGGCCAACCAAGCAACCTGGAAAGGCAAATCAGCGCTACAAAGAAGTCTCGCTTCCCATCGGTCAAAAGGGCCATGCTGAATAAAGTGTCAAAACCAGAAATGCAGGACAGGCCATGGAGAAACGGGAGCCTTGCTACGCTGATGGGCGGGATGTAAATTGCCAACAGCCACTCTGGAGAGGTGTACGATGTGTCCTGAGACATCTAAAAAACTCAGCTTAGAGAGCATAGGGCACTTCCACTCATGGGCGTATAAATTGGGAAAACTAAAAATCAGCAAGACACAGGCACCCCAAAGTTTAGGGCTGCTCTGTTTGCAAGAACCTCCACTTCGTTACACCTTAAATATCCCAGGAAAGAGAAAAATGGATACAGAAGTTGTGGTCCTTATGTACAATGGAATATCACTCAGCCATGAAATCTACGTCATAAGGCTCGTAGCAGCATGATGAGTGGATTTAGGTACGACGATTCTACGTGAAATAAGTCACACAGAAAAAAAAAAAAAACTTATCATAAGATATCACTTATAGAGGGAAAGTAAAAACCGCTACACTTGAACTGAATTACAAAACAGAAGAGAGTCACACGTTTAGAAAACACACTATGGCTGCTTAACGGGAAAGGTGAGGTGGGGTGATGCATAAAACCAGGGTTACAAATTAGCTCAGATACCGTTCCATAAACCCAATATGTAATAGACAAGACCTAATCCTTGCTCAGTGAACGGGACCCAACACCCCCTATTCACCGCCCAAGAATATATCTGACTAGTAAGAATCTTAAAACCTATGTATTGAAATCTCTCTGTAAGTGAGTCAAGTGGGTGTAAAGCGTCATAAACACAGCACTGAAAAGCAGCTAAACCCCATTATAAAAATCAATTACTTTTAAAAACCCGTGAAACAAAGACAGTGAAAGAGAGAGAAATTCTTACAAAATTCGTTCAGAGGCTGTGATGCCACATGGGTTGACCATATCTAGACCCACAGCTGATTGAGACATAGGGGTGGACACTCTTGGGGCTGAGAGGTTTGGTGAGGTTGGGTGAGCAAATGCAGACCCTTTAAAGTAATACTGCGTGGTACCCATCCCATGGGTCCCAAATCTCCAGGTTCAAGGGCATCTTCCTACATCGAAAACATGCATGAGAAACCCAGAAAATGGTACACCGTGTGATCGGGAAAGGTTTCTAAAACGCACCTCATTTCTCATCTCCTTGTGCTCGGGTTCGCCATTCCAGCCGCTTTCCTAGCAATCTCCCTCCTTGGAGAATCAGCACCTTTAAACTCCTGTTCCGTACAGGTTGCAATTTGTCCTGAGGAGGAACGGGAAGAGGGGGAACCAATGAGAGACTAGCTCTAGGTCTTGGGACAGGCACAGGTCACTCTATTTTCCCATCAGGAAGAAGAATTAACCACAGGCTCAGCCTGCCGCCTGGAAGCAGTATAGGGCCTGAAGCAATCCTGCGCTTTTGCGGCCAGCTCCCAAGAAATCGAGTTGAAAAATGGAGCTCAGGGGCACTGCAATTCACAAACCTGCAGAGTTATAAATGATAACTCTCGTCCACAAATATATTGAGGGAAGGCAAAGAAGAGGATTTGAAAGTAAGGCAGAATTGCAGGAAACAGATTTCAGGAGGGAGATTCGAATCGCCTTTAAAGCACAGGAAAAGCGGCATAACCTCGACAATGATGCCCTTGGCCAAAAAGGGCGTATGCGTTTTTTCCTAAATATATTCAGGAAAAAACGCATACGCCCTTTTTGGCCAACCAAGCAACCTGGAAAGGCAAATCAGCGCTACAAAGAAGTCTCGCTTCCCATCGGTCAAAAGGGCCATGCTGAATAAAGTGTCAAAACCAGAAATGCAGGACAGGCCACGGAGAAACGGGAGCCTTGCTACGCTGATGGGCGGGATGTAAATTGCCAACAGCCACTCTGGAGAAGTGTACGGTGTGTCCAGAAACATCTAAAAAACTTAGCTTAGAGAGCATAGGGCACTTCCACTCATGGGCGTATAAATTGGGAAAACTAAAAATCAGCAAGACAAAGGCACCCCAAAGTTTAGGGCTGCTCTGTTGGCAAGAACCTCCACTTCGTTACACCTTAAATATCCCAGGAAAGAGAAAAATGGATAAAGAAGTTGTGCTCCTTATGTACAATGGAATATCACTCAGCCATTAAATCTACGTCATAAGGCTCGTAGCAGCATGATGAGTGGATTTAGCTACGACGATTCTACGTGAAATAAGTTACACAGAAAAAGACACTTATCATAAGATATCACTTATAGAGAGAATGTAAAAACCGCTACACTTGAGCTGAATTACAAAACAGAAGAGAGTCACACGTTTAGAAAACACACTATGGCTGCTTAACGGGAAAGGTGAGGTGGGGTGATGCATAAAACCAGGGTTACAAATTAGCTCAGATACCGTTCCAAAAACCCAATATGTAATAGACAAGACCTACTCCTTGCTCATTGAACGGGACCCAACACCCCCTATTCACCGCCCAAGAATATATCTGACTAGTAAGAATCTTAAAACCTATGTATTGAAATCTCTCTGGAAGTGAGTCAAGTGGGTGTAAAGCGTCATAAACACAGCACTGAAAAGCAGCTAAACCCCATTATAAAAATCAATTACTTTTAAAAACCCGTGAAACAAAGACAGTGAAAGAGAGAGAAATTCTTACAAAATTCGTTCAGAGGCTCTGATGCCACCTGGGTTGACCATATCTAGACCCACAGCTGATTGAGACATAAGGGTGGACACTCTTGGGGCTGAGAGGTTTGCTGAGGTTGGGTGAGCAAATGCAGACCCTTTAAAGTAATACTGCGTGGTACCCATCCCATGGGTCCCAAATCTCCAGGTTCAAGGGCATCTTCCTACCTCGAAAACATGCATGAGAAACCCAAAAAATGGTACACCGTGTGATCGGGAAAGGTTTCTAAAACGCACCTCATTTCTCATCTCCTTGTGCTCGGGTTCGCCATTCCAGCCACTTTCCTAGCAATCTCCCTCCTTGGAGAATCAGCACCTTTAACCTCCTGTTTCGTACAGGTTGCAATTTGTCCTGAGGATGAACGGGAAGAGGGGGAACCAATGAGAGACTAGCTCTAGGTCTTGGGACAGGCACAGGTCACTCTATTTTCCCATCAGGAAGAAGAATTAACCACAGGCTCAGCCTGCCGCCCGGAAGCAGAATAGGGCCTGAAGCAATCCTGCGCTTTTGCGGCCAGCTCCCAAGAAAGCGAGTTGAAAAATGGAGCTCAGGGGCACTGCAATTCACAAACCTGCAGAGTTATAAATGGTAACTCTCGTCCACAAATATATTGAGGGAAGGCAACGAAGAGGATTTGAAACCAAGGCAGAATTGCAGGAAACAGATTTCAGGAGGGAGATTCGAATCGCCTTTAAAGCACAGGAAAAGCGGCAAAACCTCGACAATGATGCCCTTGGCCAAAAAGGGCGTATGCGTTTTTTCCTGAATATATTCAGGAAAAAACGCATACGCCCTTTTTGGCCAACCAAGCAACCTGGAAAGGCAAATCAGCGCCACAAAGAAGTCTCGCTTCCCATCGGTCAAAAGGGCCATGCTGAATAAAGTGTCAAAACCAGAAATGCCGGACAGGCCATGGAGAAACGGGAGCCTTGCTACGCTGATGGACGAGATGTAAATTGCCAACAGCCACTCTGGAGAGGTGTACGGTGTGTCTTGAAACATCTAAAAAACTCAGCTTAGAGAGCATAGGGCACTTCCACTCATGGGCGTATAAATTGGGAAAACTAAAAATCAGCAAGACACAGGCACCCCAAAGTTTAGGGCTGCTCTGTTGGCAAGAACCTCCACTTCGTTACACCTTAAATATCCCAGGAAAGAGAAAAATGGATAAAGAAGTTGTGGTCCTTATGTACAATGGAATATCACTCAGCCATTAAATCTACGTCATAAGGCTCGTAGCAGCATGATGAGTGGATTTAGGTACGACGATTCTACGTGAAATAAGTCACACAGAAAAAAAAAACTTATCATAAGATATCACTTATAGAGGGAATGTAAAAACCGCTACACTTGAACTGAATTACAAAACAGAAGAGAGTCACACGTTTAGGAAACACACTATGGCTCCTTAACGGGAAAGGTGAGGTGGGGTGATGCATAAAACAAGGGTTACAAATTAGCTCAGATACCGTTCCATAAACCCAATATGTAATAGACAAGACCTACTCCTTGCTCAGTGAACGGGACTCAACAACCACTATTCACCGCCCAAGAATATATCTGACTAGTAAGAATCTTAAAACCTATGTATTGAAATCTCTCTGTAAGTGAGTCAAGTGGGTGTAAAGCGGCATAAACACAGCATTGAAAAGCAGCTAAACCCCATTATAAAAATCAATTACTTTTAAAAACCCGTGAAACAAAGACAGTGAAATAGAGAGAAATTCTTACAAAATTCGTTCAGAGGCTGTGATGCCACCAGGATTGACCATATCTAGACCCACAGCTGATTGAGACATAAGGGTGAACACTCTTGGGGCTGAGAGGTTTGGTGAGGTTGGGTGAGCAAACGCAGACCCTTTAAAGTAATACTGCGTGGTACACATCCCATGGGTTCCAAATCTCCAGGTTCAAGGGCATATTCCTACATCGAAAACATGCATGAGAAACCCAGAAGATGGTACACCGTGTGATCGGGAAAGGTTTCTAAAACGCACCTCATTTCTCATCTCCTTGTGCTCGGGTTCGCCATTCCAGCCACTTTCCTAGCAATCTCCCTCCTTGGAGAATCAGCACCTTTAACCTCCTGTTTCGTACAGGTTGCAATTTGTCCTGAGGATGAACGGGAAGAGGGGGAACCAATGAGAGACTAGCTCTAGGTCTTGGGACAGGCACAGGTCACTCTATTTTCCCATCAGGAAGAAGAATTAACCACAGGCTCAGCCTGCCACCCGGAAGCAGAATAGGGCCTGAAGCAATCCTGCGCTTTTGCGGCCAGCTCCCAAGAAAGCGAGTTGAAAAATGGAGCTCAGGGGCACTGCAATTCACAGACCTGCAGAGTTATAAATGATAACTCTCGTCCACAAATATACTGAGGGAAGGCAACGAAGAGGATTTGAAAGCAAGGCAGAATTGCAGGAAACAGATTTCAGGAGGGAGATTCGAATCGCCTTTAAAGCACAGGAAAAGCGGCAAATCCTCGACAATGATGCCCTTGGCCAAAAAGGGCGTATGCGTTTTTTCCTGAATATATTCAGGAAAAAACGCATACGCCCTTTTTGGCCAACCAAGCAACCTGCAAAGGCATATCAGCGCTACAAAGAAGTCTCGCTTCCCATTGGTCAAAAGGGCCATGCTGAATAAAGTGTCAAAACCAGAAATGCAGGACAGGCCATGGAGAAACGGGAGCCTTGCTACGCTGATGGGCGGGATGTAAATTGCCAACAGCCACTCTGGAGAGGTGTCCGGTGTGTCTTGAAACATCTAAAAAACTCAGCTTAGAGAGCATAGGGCACTGCCACTCATGGGCATATAAATTGGGAAAACTAAAAATCAGCAAGACACAGGCACCCCAAAGTTTAGGGCTGCTCTGTTGACAAGAACCTCCACTTCGTTACACCTTAAATATCCCAGGAAAGAGAAAAATGGATAAAGAAGTTGTGGTCCTTATGTACAATGGAATATCACTCAGCCATGAAATCTACGTCATAAGGCTCGTAGCAGCATGATGAGTGGATTTAGATACGACGATTCTACATGAAATAAGTCACACAGAAAAAAAAAAAAACTTATCATAAGATATCACTTATAGAGGGAATGTAAAAACCGCTACACTTGAACTGAATTACAAAACAGAAGAGAGTCACACGTTTAGAAAACACACTATGGCTGCTTAACGGGAAAGGTGAGGTGGGGTGATGCATAAAACCAGGGTTTCAAATTAGCTCAGATACCGTTCCATAAACCCAATATGTAATAGACAAGACCTACTCCTTGCTCAGTGAACGGGACCCAACACCCCCTATTCACCGCCCAAGAATATATCTGACTAGTAAGAATCTTAAAACCTATGTATTGAAATCTCTCTGTAAGTGAGTCAAGTGTGTGTAAAGCGGCATAAACACAGCACTGAAAAGCAGCTAAACCCCATTATAAAAATCAATTACTTTTAAAAACCCGTGAAACAAAGACAGTGAAAGAGAGAGAAATTCTTACAAATTTCGTTCAAGGGCTGTGATGCCACCTGGGTTGACCATATCTAGACCCACAGCTGATTGAGACATAAGGGTGGACACTCTTGGGGCTGAGAGGTTTGGTGAGGTTGGGTGAACAAACGCAGACCCTTTAAAGTAATACTGCGTGGTACCCATCCCATGGGTCCCAAATCTCCAGGTTCAAGGGCATCTTCCTACATCGAAAACATGCATGAGAAACCCAGAAGATGGTACACCGTGTGATCGGGAAAGGTTTCTAAAACGCACCTCATTTCTCATCTCCTTGTGCTCGGGTTCGCCATTCCAGCCGCTCTCCTAGCAATCTCCCTCCTTGGAGAATCAGCACCTTTAACCTCCTGTTCCGTACAGGTTGCAATTTGTCCTGAGGATGAACTGGAAGAGGGGGAACCAATGAGAGACTACCTCTAGGTCTTGGCATAGGCACAGGTCACTCTATTTTCCCATCAGGAAGAAGAATTAACCACAGGCTCAGCCTGCCGCCCGGAAGCAGAATAGGGCCTGAAGCAATCCTGCGCTTTTGCGGCCAGCTCCCAAGAAAGCGAGTTGAAAAATGGAGCTCAGGGGCACTGCAATTCACAAACCTGCAGAGGTATAAATGATAACTCTCGTCCACAAATATACTGAGGGAAGGCAACGAAGAGGATTTGAAAGCAAGGCAGAATTGCAGGAAACAGATTTCAGGAGGGAGATTCGAATCGCCTTTAAAGCACAGGAAAAGCGGCAAAACCTCGACAATGATGCCCTTGGCCAAAAAGGGCATATGCGTTTTTTCATGAATATATTCAGGAAAAAACGCATACGCCCTTTTTGGCCAACCAAGCAACCTGGAAAGGCAAATCAGCGCTACAAAGAAGTCTCGCTTCCCATCGGTGAAAAGGGCCATGCTGAATAATGTGTCAAAACCAGAAATGCAGGACACGCCATGGAGAAACAGGAGCCTTGCTACGCTGATGGGCGTGATGTAAATTGCCAACAGCCAGTCTGGAGAAGTGTACGGTGTGTCTTGAAACATCTAAAAAACTCAGCTTAAAGAGCATAGGGCCCTTCCACTCGTGGGCGTATAAAATGGGAAAACTAAAAATCAACAAGACAAAGGCACCCCAAAGTTTAGGTCTGCTCTGTTTATAAGAACCTCCACTTCAGTACACCTTAAATATGCCAGGATAGAGAAAAATGGATAAAGAAGTGTGGTACTTATGTACAATGGAATATCACTCAGCCATGAAATCAATGTCATACGGCTACTAGCAGCATGATGAGTGGATTTAGGTACGACGATTCTAAGTGAAATATGTCACACAGAAAAAGACACGTATCATAAGATATCACTTATAGAGGGAAAGTAAAAATCGCTACACATGACCGGATTACAAAACAGAACAGAGTCACACATTGAGAAAACACTGGATGGCTGCTTAACTGGAAAGGTGAGGTGGGGTGAGGCATAAAACAAGGGTTTGGAATTAGCACACATACCATTCCATAAACCAAATATGTAACAGACAACACCTACCCCTTGCTCAGTGAACTGGACTCAACGCCCCCTATTCACCGCACAAGAGTATATCTGACTAGTAAGAATCTTAAAACCTATATATTGATATCTCTCTGTAAATGAATCAAGTGGGTGTAAAGCGGCATAAACACAGCAGTAAAAATCAGCTAAACCCCATTATAAAAATAGATTACAAAAAAAAACCCCAACAAAGACAGTGAAAGAGAGAGTAATTCGTACAAAGTTCGTTCAGGGGCAGTGAAGCAACCTGGATCGACGATATCTAGACCCACTGCTGGATTAGATATAAGGCTGGACACTCTTTGGGCTGAGAGGATTGGTGAGGTTGGGTGAGCAAACGCCTACCCTTTAAAGTGATAGTGCGTGGTACCCATTCTATGGGTCCCAACTCTCCAGGTTCAAGGGAATCTTCTTACAGCGAAAAAATGCATGGGAAACACAGTGGATGGTATACAGTGTGATCGGGAAAGGTTTCTGAAACGCACCTCATTCCTCATCCCCTGGTGCTCGGGTTCGCCATTCCAGCCGCTTTACTAACAATCTCCCCACTTGGAGAATCAGCACCTTTAACCTCCTGTTTCGTACAGGTTGCAATTTGTCCTGAGGATGAACGGGAAGAGGGGGAACCCATGAGAGGGTAGCTCTAGGTGTTGGGACAGGCACAGGTCACTCTAATTTCCATCAGGAAGAAGAATTAACCACAGGCTCAGCCTGTCCCCCCAACCAGAATAGGGCCTGAAGCCATCCTCCTGGTTTGCGGCCAGCTCCCAAAAAAGCGATTTGGAGAACGGAGCTCAGGAGCACGGCAATTCACAAATCTGCAGAGTTATAAATGATCACTCTCGTCTAAAAATGTATTGAGGTAAGGCAACGAAGAGGATTTCAAAGCAAGACAGAATTGCAGGAAACACTTTTTCACAGGTGGATTGGACTCGCCTTTAAAGCACATGAAATTCCGCAGAACTTCGACAATGATGCAGTTGGCCAAAAAGGGCGTCTGAGTTCTTTCCTGAATAAATTTTGGAAAAAACGCAGATGCTCTTTTTGGCCAACTAAACAAGCGGGCAATGCAAATCAGCATTACAAAAATGTCTCACTTTGCATTGGTCAAAAGGCTCATGCTGAAAAAGTGTAAAACCCAGAAATGCAGGACAGGCCATGGAGAACAGGGAGCCTTGTTATGCTGATCGGCGGGATGTAAATTGCCACCGGCCACTCTGGAGAAGTGTATGCTGTATCTTAAAACTTCTAAAACACAGAGCTACAGAGCATACAGCACTTCCCCTCATGGGCGTATATCTTGGGAAAACCAAAAAATCGACAAGACACAGGCACCCCAAAGTTTAGGGCTGCTCTGTTTAGAAATGCCTCGATTTGGGTACAACTTACATGTCCTTGGAAGGAAAAAATGGATAAAGAAGATGTGGTACTTATGTACAATGGAATATTACTCAGCAATTAAATCAATGAAATAAGGCCAGTGGCAGCAACTCGTGGAGACTGAGGTGCGATCATTCTAAGTGACTTAAGTCAGACATAAAAAGAGACTTATCATAAGGTATCACTTATAGATAGTATCTAAAAATGCCTTCACATGAACGCAATTACAAAACAGAAACGGAGTCACGCATTTAGAAAACACACTTATGGCTGCTAAAGGAGAAAGGTGGGGCGGGGTGATGCATAAACCAGGAGGTTGAAATTAGCACAGATACGGTTCCATAAACAAAATAGGTATTCGACAGGACCTACTCTATAGCTCAAAGAGCTGGACTCAGCACACTGTTGTCACCAGAAAAGGATATATAAGACTGGTAAGAATCTGTAAAAGAATTTATTGATGTCTCTCTTTAAGTGAATCAAGTGGATAGATGTAGAGCAGGAAGA
Organism: Eschrichtius robustus; assembly: GCF_028021215.1. Lineage (NCBI taxonomy): Eukaryota > Metazoa > Chordata > Mammalia > Artiodactyla > Eschrichtiidae > Eschrichtius > Eschrichtius robustus. Next base: position 87,070,163 of record NC_090832.1, read on the forward strand.
AACACAGTATTGAAAATCAGCTATACCCCATTATAAAATTAAATAACAAGAACAAAATAAAGACAGTGAGAGAGAGAGAAATTCTTACAAAATTTGTTCAAGGGCTGTGATGCAACCTGGACTGACCATATCTAGACACAGAGCTGGATGGGACCTAGGGCTCTACACTCGTTGGTCTGAGAGGCTTCGTGAGGATGGGACAGCAAATGCAGCACTTTTAGAGTAATACTGCCTGGCCCCCATTCCATGGGTCCCATACCTCCAGGTGCAGGGGACCCTTCCTACAGCTAAAACATGCATGGCACATCCAGAGGATGGTACACCGTCTGATCGGGAAGAGTTTGGAAAAGTCACCTCATCTCCACGTCTCCTGGTAGTCGGGTTCCCCAGCTCCTTTCCTTAGAGTCTCCCCACTTTGGGAAGGCTGCACACTCAACAGCCGGTTTTGCACGGCTTGGAATTTTCCGGTGAAGAAGGGGAATGGCGGGATGGAATGAGATACAAGCCTTAGATGTTTGGACAGGCATATGCCACTCTAGTTTCCTACCTGGAAGAAGAAATTCCCTATCCTTCAGGTGCCCCAGTAACTGGAATGGGTCTGTAGAAATCCTGCCCCTTTGTGTCTGCTTCCCTAAACAAGTTGAAAACCGGTGCTCAGGGGCACTGCAATTCACAAACATGCAGGGTTGTAATTGACACCTCTAATGGAGTCATTTCTTGAGCCAAGTATTCGTAAAGGCCTTGTAAGCAAGGCAGAATTGCAGGAAAGGGATTTCAAGGGGTGGTTTGCACTCGTCATTAAAGCACATGCAAAGCTGCTGAACATCGCCAATGATGCAGTGTGCCAAAAAGGCCGTATGCGTTATTCCTTAATATATTCAGGAAAAACCCTTACTCCATTGTTGGCCAACAAAACAGGCGGGCGATGTAAATTAATACTACAAAGAGATATCACTTCGCACCAGTCAGAATGGCCAACCTCACAAACTGTAAAACCTGAAATGCAGGACAGGGCGTGGAGAAAAGGGAACCCTGACAAGCTGATGGTGGGAATGTAAATTGCTAACAGCCACTCTGGAGAAGTGGGTGGTGATTCCTTAAAAATCTAAAAACCAGAGCTTCAGAGCATATGGCGCTTCCACTCCTGGGCCTGTATCTTGGAAAAAACGTAAATTGACAGGACCCAGGCACTCTAAAATTTATGCAGCCCTGTGTACAAGAGCCTCTACTCGGAAGCTACCTAAAAGTCCTTGGAAGGAAGAATGGATAAAGAAATTATGGTAGATATGTACAATGGAATATTAGTCAGCCATGAAGTGAATGAAATAAGGCCATTTAGGGCCACTCAGAAGGACCTACATACATTCATACTAAGTGTCATAAATCAGGCAATGAAAAATATCATATGATATTACTTATCGGTGGAAGCTAAAAATTGATAGAAAGGTACTATCTTACAACACAGAAACAGAGTCCCAGACTTAGAACACAAACTTATGGTTACCAAACTGGAAAGGTGTGTTGGAGGCATAAATCATGAGGTTGGAGTTAGTATATACATATTTACAGAGAGAAAACTTGTAATCAACATGGACCTGCTGTAGAGCACTTGGAACTCTTCTCAACAACCTTTAGTAACCTCAATGGGAAAATAATTCTAAAAAGAATATATAGTTATCTCTGTATAAATGAATCATGTTGGTGTATGTCATAAATGAACACAACATGATAAATCAACTATATACTCCATTATAAATTTAAAATTAAATTAAAGAAAAGAAAAATGATCACTAAATTTGTTTAGTCGCAGTGAACGTACTAGGGTCACATCCCTGGACACAGACACAATTTGGTCCCAAGGCTGGACTGTTGTGGGCCTGAGGACCTCGGGAGGATATGCCAGCTAATTCGCCCCCCTTGAACATGTAGTACCTGGTCCCCTCTGCATGGGATCACTATCTCCAGATCTAAGTTTGCCCTCATACTACTAAACCAACCCTCTGACACCCAAAGGATGGTGGACTCTCTGGGCTGGATGACATTTGGAAAATCACCTGCTCTCAACATATCCTGGTGTTTGGGTTCCGACCTCCCGACTCCTTTGTAAAGGTCATCCCACTCTACAAGACGGCACCCTCAACAGGTGATTTTGCAGGGGTTTATACTTGTTCGGGGGATGAAGGGTAAGGGGGAAGAAGGAATGGGACAGAAGCCCTTACATGTGTGGTCAGGCACATTCCACTCTAATTTAATACCCAAGAACAGGACTTGCCCTACATCTAAGGTTGTGTCAGTAACCAGAGAGGGGCAGTAGAAATCCTGCCGCCTTCTGTTTCCCATAACAACAATTCTAAAACTGGACCTTATACGCACTTCATATTCACAATGCCTGGGGAGCTGTAAATGACAACAGCCCTCAAAAAATGTCTTGGGGTAGGTAATCGAAGTAGACTTCAAAACAAGGCAACCTTTCAATAACCCTTTTTCAAGGGATAAATCTTACTGACACTGTTCAAAAAAATAAAGCACATATGAAGATACTCAACATTGCTTTATGTTAGACAAATGAAAATCAGATGTACAAAGAAGTATCACCTGGAACCACTCAGAATAGCCATCATCACAATGTCTACAAACAAGAAATGCTTCAGAGGGTGTGGAAAAAAGAGAAACCTACTACTTATTTTTTTTTTTTTTAATCTGCGTTGGGTCTTCGTTGCTGCGCACGGCTTTTCTATATTTGCAGCAAGCGGGGGCTACTCATCGTTGTGGTACGAAGCCTTCTCTTTGTGGTGGCTTCTCTTGTTGTGGAGCACAAGCTGTAGGTACACAGGCTTCAGTAGTTGTGGCTCGTGGGCTCTAGAGCGCAGACTGAGTAGTTGTGGTGCACGGGCTTACTTGTTCTGTGGCATGTGAGATCTTCCCGGGCCAGGGCTCGAACCTGTGTCCCCTGAACTGGCAGGCAGATTCTTAACCCCTGTGCCACCAATTCTATGCTATCGGTGGCAATGCCAATTGGTAACAGCCACTATGGAGCACAGAATGGAGGTTACCAGAGTAAGGGGAGGTGGGAGGGATAAATTGGAAATTGGGATTGACATATACACACCACTATATATAAAAGAGATAACAAATAAGGGCTTACTGTATAGCACAGGGAACTCTACTCAATACTCTGTAATGACCTGTATGGGAAAGGAATCCAAAAAGGATTGGATATATGTATAACTGCTTCACTGTGCTGTAACACACAACATTGTAAATCAACTCTATTCCAAAAAAATTGAAATTGAAATGAAATGAAGTAAAATAAAATAAAATAGAGCTACCAGATGATCCAGCAAGTTCACTCCTGTGTGCATATCTGGAGGAAAGCATAAATCGAAAAGACACATCTTCCCCAATGTTCACTGCAACACTCTTTACAATAGCGAAGACATGGAAGCAACCAAAATGTCCATCAACATATGAATATAGGTAAAGAATATGTGATACATATATATAATGGAATATGACTCAGCCATAAAATAGAAGAAAATAATGCCAGCTGCAGTAACATGGATGGACCTAGAGATGATTGTACTAAGTGAAGTAAGTCAGACAGAGTAAGACAAATATTGGATGATATCACTTCTAGGTGGAAGCTAAAAATTGATACAAATGAACTAACTTACAAAACAGAGGCAGACTCACAGACTTGGAAAACAAACTTACGGTTACCAAAGGGGAGAGGTGGGGTGTAGGGATAAATCAGGAGCTTGGGGTAAACATACGAATACTACTATATATAACAGATAAGCAACAAGGACCTACTGTATAGCACAGGGAGCTCTACTCAGTGTTCTGGGAATACTGTTATCAGAAAAGAATCTGAAAAAGAATGAATATATGCATATGTGTAACTGAATTACTTGCTGTGCAGCTGAAATGAACACAACATTGTAAGTCAACTATACTCCAATAAAATTTAAATTTCAAAATAAAGAAAATCACCTATATTTCAAAAGAAAAAAAAAAGAATTCCCATCTCTTTATATGGCTTGATAGCTTACTTTTTTAGTGCTCAATATTATCCCATTCCCAGAATATATTAATACTATATCATTTCATTCACCTATTGGAGGACACCTTAGTTTCATTCACATTTTGGCAATATTGAATTAGGTGCTATAAATATCCATATGCAGATTTTCCTCTGGAAGTATGTTTTAAACTACTTTCAGTAAATATCCATGAGAACACTTGACGGATTGTACAGTGAGGGAACGCTCAATATTCTAGCAAGTGTCAATCAGACTACCAAAGTAGCTGTATTATTTTTCATTTCCACCAATGACAAATGACATTTCCTATTGTTCCACATCTCCTACAGAATTTGTTCTTGTCATTGTTCACATTTTAGCCATTCTAAGTGTTACATAGTGGTATGTAATTGTATTTTTAATTTGCTTTTTCATGGCAGCATGTAATCTGGATTATTCTTCTGTATACTTATATGCATAGTGTCTATTTTCTTTGGTGAGGTGTCCATAAAGTATATTGGTCCACATTTTATTTAGGTTGCTTTCATTTTTCTCTACCCAATCTGTATTTGTTTTATTTTTTCGTGCCTTGTTGCATTAGCAAGGACTTGGAGTAAAATATGGAAAAGGAGTCATGAAAGGGGACATCCTTGCTTTTACCTGAACTTAGTGGAAAAGCTTCATGGTTTTGACCATTAATCATGATGTAAGATAAAAGTTTCCTGTAAATCTTTGTTATCAACTTGAGAAAGCTCCAGTCTATTTCTTTAACTGAGAGTTTTTATGAAGAATGGGTGTTAGATTTTTTCAAAGGTCTTCTGAATCTATTGATATGCTAATGATTGTCTTTAAGGTGTTGATATGATGGATATAATTATTTGATTCTAGAATGTTGAAGCAGCCTTTCATACCTGGGATTATTTCCTCTCATTCATGATACAAAATTCTCTCAAAATATTGTTGGATTCGATTTGGTAATATTTTGTTGAGGATTTTTGCATTGATGTTCCTGAGAGATATTGGTCAGTTTTCTTTACTATTCATATGTTCTTTTAAGTTTCGATGTTGTGGATTTAGTGTCAGACATTCATTTGGAGAGATTCTCAGTCATTTTTAAAAAAATATTTTCTGTTCTTTATTATCTTTATTCTCCTCCTGCTATACCCATTATGTATAGGTCACAGCATTTTTCATTGTTCCACAATTATTGATTACTCTGTTCTGTTGATTTCTTTCCTGCCCATTTTCTCTTTTCTTTTGAGATTTAAAGGTTTCTCCTCATATGTCTTCAAGCTCACAGATATTTCTCCTCAGCCAGCTCTTTGACTGCTAAAACAAAATACGAGAGACTTGGTATTTTATAAACAACAGAATATTTTTTGTTTTCTCATAATTGCTGAGGCTGAAAAGTTCAAGAACAAGTAACCAGGGGCTTCCCTGGAGGTGCAGTGGTTAAGAATCTGCCTACCAATAAAAGGGACAAGGGTTCGAGCCCTGGTCCAGGAAGATCCCACATGCCATGGAACAACTAAGCCCGTGCACCACAAATACTGAGCCTGTGCTCTAGAGTCCACAGGCCACAACTACTGAGCCCGTCAGCCACAACTACTGAAACTCACACGCCTAGAGCCCGTGCTCCGCAACAAGAGAAGCCACTCAATGAGAAGCCCGCGCACCGCACCAAAGACCCAACACAGCCAAAAAATTAATTAATTAATTATCTAATTATTTTTTTTTTTTTAAAAGAACAAGTTGCCAGCTGACTTAGTGTCTGGCGAGGGACCAACTTCTGGTTCATAATGTGGGCCTTCTCGCTCGGCAATGGAATCATGGAATGGGCGTAAGATCTTCTGTGTGCTACATTTATTAGGTCACTAATCCCATGTTTGAGGTCTCTGGCCTCATAACCTAATCACCTCCCAAAAGCCCCACCTCCTAATACCATCAACATGGGAGCTGGGTTTCAAAATTTTAAAATTAGAGGTACAAAATATTTACACCATAACAGGGACCACAGAGTTAACTGATTTTTCCTTTCATGTTAAAGGTTTGCACATTTATATTTATTATATAATCCCAAAACCCTTGGTTTTTTTTATAAGATTCTTTTTCCGTATACGCCAGTACAGACCACTGAGTAGAGTTCCCTGTGCTATAAAGCAGGTCTTTATCAATACTTACCTATTTTATATATAGTAGTGTGTATAAGTCAGTCCCAATCTCCCAATTTATCCCTTCCCCACTTATCCCCTGGTAACCATAAGTTTGTTTTCTATATCCATGATTCTATTTCTGTTGTGTAAATAAGTTCATTTGTACCTTTTTTTTTCTTTTTTAGATTCCTCATATAAGCAATATCATATGATGTCAGTCTTTCTGTGTCTGACTTGCTTCACTCAGTATAACAATCTCTAGGTCCATCCATGTTGCTACAAAACCCTTAATTGTTAAGGATAACTCTCAATTTTTCCCAGTATCATCAGCAATTCTTTCTGGCAGACACGTGATATCACTTTTTAAACAGGGATATTGAGACCAAGGCTCCTGACCTGCAAACAAACAAAAAATCATTCATATAGTGAAAACTTTGCAAATCAAAGGATGAAAGCACTTGGTCTAAATCCCTTTGCACCCACTGCTGACAGAGGGCAGAGGAGTTTGACTCACTAATCTTCCTTACATGCACTTCTTCCTAATGGGGTATTCCATCTAACACTTATAAGAAGCGGGGATGTATCATGGAACACACCAATCGCTACTACAGATTCTGAAGAAGCAAAAAACAAAAAACAAACAAACAAAAAAAAACCATGATGAATCCATCCAAAGGGTTCTGTCCACATTGTTACAATAGTTTCCGTCACACTGTGAACCCTTTTCAAACCCTATCACTTGAACCTATTTTTATTTTTTTCAACAAAAATAATGTTAATCTGCAGTCAGACACTCCAGTAATATTACACTATCCCTTGTGCAAGTATGTAGGGATTTGAGGAGCTATGGGAGGCCACCATGAGAGGTTGCCTAGAGTGATTAGGACATTTCATTTAATGTTGGTTCTTCTCCCTAAGATGTCTGCTATCCTCTTCTTTTTGTAGCTACTAGCATTGAGAAAGTGACCAAGATAAGGCCCTTCTCTTTTACTGCCCATGAATGCAACTGTGATTAACCCCACAGAACTTGGTGCTTCCAGAATCCCCTGAACCTACTGACCCTCCATGCATGGCATGACATAGATAAGGATGGTGACGTGTATCCTTGTATAGAGCATGTTATAAAATGTTTGACTCTTCCCTACCTCATAATTCCAAAGAATAGACTTCTTTGGATTTCTGCTTAATGCTGCTGGAGTTGGTACATAAGTTGAGGGAGGTATCAGGGCACACCAAAAGAGAGGGTAACTGCACAGAAAATACAAGCAGGTACGTTTCTGTGTAGTTTCAAGCAGCTTATTTGCTATATCAACCATGGTGACATGTTGACCCTTCCTCTTTCTACTAGTAGTACAACAAACATAAAGGATATTTAGGCTGCTTGTTTTATCCCCACCTCTCACAATTGATCTGCATTAACATATAGGACAATGAAGGGCCCTTTCTACCATCTTAACCAATATTTGAGAACTAGAAAATGTCCAGATTTTTCTGGGGTTTATTTTCATATTCCCCAATCAGGCCTATGAAGGAATCTTACCTATTGTGTTTAATGAAGTCATATCTCTGACGGCATCCCATCATCAACAAAACTGGAAAGAAATTTGAAGGGTCTTCGATTTTACCATATTTGAAATAACAATAGTTTAGCCTGACACGTTTTTGGATTTTAGAAAAAAATATTTTAAATGAGACAAAAAATCATTTTTATGACACAAAAAGACAGCAATAGTTTTATATTTTTATCTGTTCCACTTGCACACAAGTGTCCCATGGGGTTATGTAAAGCTCTCCTGTTGGGTGCTGTGCATGGTGCAAGTATGGATTAAAGTTTAGGAATCTTAAGCTTCAGTCACATGAAACATTTAAATTAGGATGCAAGCAATCCTGTCCAACATTTGAAAAGAGCAAGACACTCTCTTTATTTTATTTGTTAGGTAATTAATCTGTCTTTTCCCCAAGGAGAGAAACAAGTGGCATCTTCCATCAATGTGTTGCACAAATATCTTTGAACAGAGAGTGCAAGCAGAGGCTGATACAGGATGTGAAAAAAAAAAAAAAAAAGAGAGACCCTTGTGGCATTTTCTCCTAACTTATTGCAATCTCCCATTTAAAATGTGGGAATAATCAATCTTCTGAGGAAAAAGGCCCAAGGAAGGTTTTTGCTTCTGTGGAATAATGGGATTGCTAAAGATTTCAGGAGGCAAGACGAATTAGTGAGAATGACCATGAGAAACCAGAGAAAAGTCAGATCCATGGATGAAGTGATGTTTACCACTGTGAATCAATGAGAAGTAGGAGCAAATGAAAAGAAAGCTGATACAACATTTTCTGAATAAATGTAACCTTTCAGCTGTCATAGAAAAATTAATACTCACTATGATACAACATATTTAGTTTAGAAAGTTAACTTAAATTTAAAGCTTAATAATTACATTTATTGAAGAAATGAAAACATATTTGTGGTTTAGAATAAATAATGTGTTCTGCTACAGGTAAGAAGACTACATAAATAAATAGAAATAAGACTAAATAAATAAAGAGGAAAATAACAAATTCGATGTTATTAACATTAAAAACTGACACTCATCTAAAGAAAGAGAAGGAGAGACAGAAAGAGAGAAGAACTCATCTCAAGCATGTATATAAAAACTCCTAAATAAGAAGTCTTCAGATGTTAAAAAAAAAAAGGAAGTCTTCAATAAGACGATAATGGAATAGCAAAATGGGGGAAATATACCAAAAGATATTTCAAAAAAGAGAGTACAGAATGTTAAGTAAACATATCAAAAGATGCTTGGCTTCTTAGTAGTCAATTAAATGCAAAAGCGTGATACCTGGAATTATCACTCACCAACCAGAAAGTTCAAATGAAAATGACAGGTATTATCAAGTTTGACAAGAATGTGTATAATCCTTGAATCTCATTCACTGCTGCTGAAGATGAAAAATCATACAAAAGTTTTGAAAATATTTAGAAATATCTAAAAAGATAAACACAAGAAAGCTATGACTCGAAAATTTTACTACTACGTGTATACTGAACAATAATTTATAGACACACCACCAAAGCTCAAGTTCTAGAATTTATATACCAGTGCTGTTCTCAATAGACACAAACTGAAAATCACTCATATTGTAATACACATTGGAATAAATTAATTAATAGTTAAATATTTACATTATGGAATCCTATGCAACAGTGGCAATGCATGATCACAACAACAGGCAACCATATAGGCATATTCACAAACAACATAAAATAAAAAAGCCCAATCCAAAAGTGATTTTACTGTGCCATAACATTTATATAAAATACAAAATACAGGTAAAGTTATCTTTTTGTTAGATACCAGAACAATATTAAACCTTAAGGGGAGTCACTGGAATGGGACCAGGGGGCCTCTGAGTATCTGGCAATTTTCTGTGTCTTTATCTAGAAGCTATGTTTACAGTGTATTCAGATGCTGAATTTTCTGAAATTTGTCATTTCCTTACAAACCATGCATGTTTTTCGTTGTTTTTTATACATAACAAAAACTAAAAAAGATAGACCAGGGAAGGTAATTGTATTAGCACTTTAATATCCATGCTTTTCAAGGTGGAAGTGAAAAGTATTAAATACTTGACATTGTGATTACTTCTTAAAAGTAAGGTGAAAATTTGAGGTTAATAAATAAGACATACTTCTTCATATATAATCCTCAAAGAGGAGGGGTAGAAAGGAGTATTATTTTTTTTTTCTTTAATACAGAATCGTTAAGATAGAAAATAGTGAAAACTGACTAGGTTTAAAAAAGAGCACACTGGACTTCCCTGGTGGCACAGTGGGTAAAAATTTGCCTGCCAATGCAGGGAACAGGGGTTCCATCCCTGGACTGGGAAGATCCCACATGCCGCAGAGCAACTAAGCCCGTGTGCCACAAGTACTGAGCCTGTGCTCTAGAGCCTGCAAGCAACAACTATTGAGCCTGCATGACACAACTACTGAAGCCCATGCACCTAGAGCCCATACTCCACAACAAGAGAAACCACCGCAAGGAGAAGCCCGTGCACCACAACGATGAGTAACCCCTGCTTCTCTAGTAACAACTGGAGAAACCCTGTGCAGCAACGAAGACCCAACACAACCAAAAATTTAAAAAATTAAATCTTTTGACTTCTGAGATGACTCACTCACGTGGCTGTAGGTAAGAGGCCTCAGTTCCTTGCCACATGGATCTCTCCTTAGGGCTGCTTGAGTGTCCTCATGACATGGCAGCTGGCTTACCCCAGGATGAGTGATCTAGCAGAAACCAAAGCAGAAGCTGCAATGTCTTTTATAACTTTGGAAGCTGCACTTTGTCATTTCTGCAATTTCTTATTAGTTAAACAGTCAACCCTTTTCAAGTGCGAGGAGCCACACTGGTACATGGAGACTGGGAGATAATTAGGGGATAATTAGGTCCATCTTGGAGGCTGGCTACCAAAGTGGCTGACTAGCCAAAGTCTGAATTTTGTTTTCTTCACTTCTGGAGAGAAAATGGTCAGTGAACCTCATTGGTGGTCTTTGAGATGTACCAAAGCTACCTCTTGCTCTCACCCCCAGCTGTGTGGCTGACAGGGTCTTGGTGCTCCAGCCGGGTGTCAAGCCTGTGCCTCTGAGGTGAGAGAGCCGAGTTCAGGACATTGGTCTACCAGAGACCTCTGGCACCTTGTAATATCAAATGGCGAAAGCTCTCCCAGAGATATCCGTCTCAACGCTAAGACCCAGCTCCACTCAGAGACCAGCAAGATCCAGTGCTGGACATCCCATGCCAAACAACTAGCAAGACAGGAATGCAGGCCCACCCATTAGCAGAGAGGCTGCCGAAAATCACAATAAGGTCACGGACACCCCAAAACACACCACCAGATGCGGATCTGTCCACCAGAAAGACAAGATCCAGACACACCCACAAGAACACAGGCACCAGTCCCCTCCATCAGAAAGCCTACACAACCCACTGAACCAACCTTAGCCACTGGGGGCAGACACCAAATACAACGGGAACTACGAATCTGCAGCCTCTGAAAAGGAGACCCCCAAACAGAGTCCCCAAAGCCAAATGAGAAGACACAGAAACACACAGCAGATGAAGGAGCAAGGTAAAAACCCACCAGACCAAACAAATGTGGAGGAAATAGGCAGTCTACCTGAAAAAGAATTCAGAGTAATGATAGTAAAGATGATCCCAAATCTTGGAACTGGAATGGAGAGTAGACAAGAAACGTTTAACAAGGACCTAGAAGAACTAAAGAGCAAACAAACAATGATGAACAACACAATAAATGGAATTAAAAATTCTCTAGAAGGAAACAATAGCAGAATAACTGAGGCAGAAGAATGGATAAATGACCTGGAAGATAAAATAGTGGAAATAACTACTGCAAAGCAAAATAAAGAAAAAAGAATGAAAAGAATTGAGGACAATCTGAGACATCTCTGGGAAAACGTTAAACGCACCAACATTCGAATATAGGGGTCCCAGAAGTAGAAGAGAAAAAGAAAGACACTGAGAAAATATTTAAAGAGATTATAGTTGAAAACTTCCCTAATATGGGAAAGGAAATCGTTAATCAAGTCCAGGAAGCGCAGGGAGTCCCATACAAGATAAACCCAAGGAGAAACATGCCAAAACATATATTAATCAAACTATCAAAAATTAAATACAAAGAAAAAAATATTAAAAGCAGCAAGGGAAAAACAACAAATAACATACAAGGGAATCCCCATAACGTGAACAGCTGAACTTTCAGCAGAAACTCTGCAAGCCAGAAGGGACTGGCAGGACATATTTAAAGTAATGAAAGGGGAAAAGCTACAACCAAGATCACTCGACCCACCAAGGATCTCGTTCAGATTCGACAGAGAAATTAAAACCTTTACAGACAAGCAAAAGCTAAGACAATTCAGCACCACCAAACCCGCTTTACAACAAATGCTAAAGGAACTTCTCTAGGCAGGAAACACAAGAGAAGGGAAAGACCTACAATAAGAAACCCAAAACAGTTAAGAAAATGGTAATAAGAACATACATATCAATAATTACCTTAAATGTAAATGGATTAAATGCTCCAACCAAAAGACATAGACTGGCTGAATGGATCCGAAAACACGACCGGTATGTATGTGGTCTACAAGAGACCCACTTCAGACATAGGGACACATACAGATGGAAAGTGAGGGGATGGAATAAGATATTCCATGCAAATGGAAATCAGAAGAAAGCTAGAGCAGCAATTCTCATATCAGACAAAAAAGACTTTAAAATAAAGACTATTACAGGAGACAAAGAAGGACACTACATAATGATCAAGGGATCAATCCAAGAAGAAGCTATAACAATTGTATATATTTATGCACCCAACATAGGAGCACCTCAATACATAAGGCAAATGCTAACAGCCATAAAAGGGGAAATCGACAGTAACACAATCATACTAGGGGACTTTAGCACCCCTCTTTCACCAATGAACAGATCGTCCACAAATGAAAATAAATAAGGAAACACAAGCTTTAAATGATACATTAAACAAGATGGACTTAATTGATATTTATAGGACATTCCATCCAAAAACAACAGAATACACTTTTTCTCAAGTGCTCCTGGAACATTCTCCAGGATAGATCATATCTTGGGTCACAAATCAAGCCTTGGTAAATATAAGAAAATTGAAATCGTATCAAGTATCTTTTCCGACCACAATGCTATCAGACTAGATATCAATTACAGGAAAAAAATCTGTAAAAATTAGAAACACATGGACGCTCAACAATACACTACTTAATAACCAAGACATCACTGAAGAACTCAAAGAGGAAATAAAAAAATACCTAGAAACAAATGACAATGAAAACATGAAGACCCAAAACCTATGGGATGCAGCAAGAGCAGTTCTAAGAGAGAAGTTCATAGCAATACAATCCTACCTCAAGAAACAAGAAATATCTCAAATAAACAAGTTAACCTTACACTTAAAGCAATTAGAGAAAGAAAGGAAAAAAAAAAAGAAAAAAACAAAGTCAGCAGAGGAAAGACATCACAAAGATCAGACCAGAAATAAATGAAAAAGAAATGAAGGAAACAACAGCAAAGATCAAAAAAACTAAAAGCTGGTTCTTTGAGAAGATAAACCAAATTGACAAACCATTAGCCAGACTCATCAAGAAAAAAAGGGAGACGACTCAAATCAATAGAATTACAAATGAAAAAGGAGAAGTAACAACTGACACTGCAGACATACAAAGGATCATGAGAGATTACTGCAAGCAACTATATGCCAATAAAATGGACAACCTGGAAGAAATGGACAAATGCTCAGAAAAGCACAACCTTCCAAGACTGAACCAGGAAGAAATAGAAACTACAAACCAACCAATCCCAAGCACTGAACTTGAGACTGTGATTAAAAATCTTCCAACAAACAAAAGCCCAGGACCAGATGGCTTCACAGGCAAATTATATCAAACATTTAGAGAAGAGTTAATACCTATCCTTCTCAAACTCTTCCAAAATATAGCAGAGGGAGGAACTCTCCCAAACTTATTCTATGAGACCACAATCTCCCTGACACCAAAACCAGACAAAGATGTCACAAAGAAAGAAAACTACAGGTCAATATCACTGATGAACATAGCTGCAAAAATCTACTGCACAATACTAGCAAACAGAATCCAACAGCGCCTTAAAAGGATCATACACCATGATCAAGTGGGGTTTATCCCAGGGATGCAAGGATTCTTCAATACATGCAAATCAATGTGATACACCATATTAAAAAACTGAAGGATAAAAACCATATGGTCATCTCAATAGATGGAGAAAATGCTTTCGACAATATTAAACACCCATTTATCATAAAAACCCTCCAGAAAGTAGGCATAGAGGGAACTTTCCTCAACATAATAAAGGCCATATATGACAAACCCACAGCCAGCATCGTTCTCAATGGTGAAAAAGTGAAACCATTTCCACCAAGATCAGGAACAAGACAAGGTTGCCCACTCTCACCACTATTATTCCACACACTTTTGGAATTTTTAGCTACAGCAATCAGAGAAGAAAAAGAAATAAAAGGAATCCAAATCGGAAAAGAAGAAGTTAAGCTCTCACTGTTTGCAGATGACATGATACTATACATAGAGAATCCTAAAGATGCTACCAGAAACCTACTAGAGTTAATCAATGAACTGGTAAGGTTGCAGGATACAAAATTAATGTACAGATATCTCTTTCATTCCTATACACTAAAGATGAAAATTCTGAAAGAGAAATTAGGGAAACACTCCCATTTACCACTGCAACACAAAGAATAAAATACCTAGGAATAAACCTACCTAAGGAGACAAAAGACGGTTACTCAACAAACTATAAGACACTGATGAAAGAAATCAAAGATGACACAAACAGATACAGAGATATACCATGTTCTTCGATTGGAAGAATCAACATTGTGAAAATGACTCTACTACCCAAAGCAATCTACAGATTCAATGCAATCCCTATCAAACTACCAATGGAATTTTTCAGAGAACTAGAACAAAAAAATTTCACAATTTGTATGGAAACACAAAAGACCCCGAACAGCCAAAGCAATCTTGAGAAGAAAAACAGAGCTGAAGGAATCAGGCTCCCTGACTGCAGACAATACTAAAAACCTACAGTAGTCAAGACAGTATGGTACTGGCACAAAAACAGAAATATAGAGCAATGGAACAGGAGAGAAAGCCCAGACATAAACCCATACACATATGGTCACCTTATTTTTGATAAAGGAGGCAAGAATATACAATGGAGAAATCACAGCCTCTTCAATAAGTGGTGCTGGGAAAACTGGACAGCTACTGGTAAAAGAATGAAATTAGAAGACTCCCTAACACCATACACAAAAATAAACTCAAAATGGATTAAAGACCTAAATGTAATGCCAGACACTATCAAACTCTTAGAGGAAAACATAGGCAGAACACTCTATGACATCAATCACAGCAAGATCCTTTTTGACCCACCTCCTAGAAAACGGAAATTAAAAAGAAACATAAACAAATGAGACCTAAGGAGACTTAAAAGCTTTTGCACAGCAAAGGAAAACGTAAACAAGACGAAAAGGCCACCCTCAGAATGGGAGAAAATATTTGCCAACGAAGCAGCTGGCAAAGGATTAATCTCCAAACTTTACAAGCAGCCCATGCAGCTCAATATCAAAACAAACAAACAAACAAACAACCCAATCCATAAATGGGCAGAAGACCTAAATAGACATTTCTCCAAAGAAGATATACAGATTGCCAACAAACACATGAAAGAATGCTCAACATCACTGATCATTAGAGAAATGCAACTCGAAATTACAATGAGGTATCACCACACACAGGTAAGAATGGCCATCATCAAAAAAATCTACAAACAATAAATGCTGCAGAGGTGTGAAAAAAAGGGAACCCTCTTGCACCGTTGGTGGGAGTGTAAATTGATACAGCCACTATCGAGAACAGTATGGAGGTTCCTTAAAAAACTAAAAATAGAACTACCATATGACACAGCAATCCCACTACTGGGCATATACCTGGAGAAAACCATAATTCAAAAAGAGTCATGTTCCACAATGTTCACTGCAGCTCTATTTGCAATAGCCAGGACATGGAAGCAACCTAAGTGTCCATCAACTGATGAATGGGTAAAAAAGATGTTGCACATCTTCAATATAAAATGGAATATTACTCAGCCATAAAAAGAAATGAAATTGAGTTATTTGTAGTGAGATGGATGGACCTAGAGTCTGTCATACAGAGTGAAGTAAGTCAGAAAGAGAAAAACAAATACTGTATGCTAACACATATATGTGGAATCTAAAAAGAAAAGGAAAAGAAACGGTTGGGAAGAACCTAGGGACAGGACAGGAATAAAGACGCAGACATAGAGAATGGACTTGAGGACATGGGGAGGGGGAAGGGTAAGCTGGGACGAAGTGAGAGAGTGGCATGGACTTATATATACTACCAAATGTAAAATAGCTAGCTAGTAGGAAACAGCTGCATAGAAGAGAGAGATCAGCTCAGTGCTTTTTGACCACTTAGAGGGGTGGGATAGGGAGGGCGGGAGGGAGACGCAACAGGGAGGAGATATGGGGATATATGGATATGTATAGCTCATTCACTTTGTTCTAAAGCAGAGACTAACACACCATTGTAAAGCAATTATAGTCCAATAAAGATGTTAAAATTAAATAAATAAATAAATGAATAATTTATGCCCCCCCCCTCCAAATTAAATCTTTTTTAAAAATAAATAAATAAAAAAGAGCACTCAATGACATGGAACGCTAAACCTAAGTATTTTCAGTACTATAGTAAATGTACATGGATTAATATCTCCTATTAAAGTGTAATTTTTTATATTATGTGCAACTAAATTTTTTTCACAATATACAGGCAAAATAAAAGAATTACATTAGAAAGGAGAAAACATTCCATGTATTTAAAAACATTAAAACAATAAGCATATAATATGCATTTTAGATATAAGTAGTCTTTAAGTTCAGAACAATTTGTCATTATTGTAATCAGTATGATTATACCAATTTCTTTAAAACATTTCAATACTTGCTGTATTTGAAAAAAATATTTTAATATTTTTTCTTCTCTCTTTTGTGGTCTAATACATGGTAAGTATTTAGCTGCTAACATAACTTAAAAATATATTTTGTTTTTTTACAGCCGAACAAAACTGAATCAAGAAGAAATAGATAACTTGAGCATACTGATCACTAAAAGCAAAATAGAGGGCTTCCCTGGTGGTGCGGTGGTTGAGAATCTGCCTGCCAATGCAGGGGACACGGGTTCGAGCCCTGGTCTAGGAAGATCCCACATGCCGCGGAGCAACTGGGCCCGTGAGCCACAACTACTGAGCCTGAGCGTCTGGAGCCCGTGCCCCACAACAAGAGAGGTCACGATAGCGAGAGGCCCACACACCGTGATGAAGAGTGGCCCCCGCTCGCTGCAACTAGAGAAAGCCCTCGCACAGAAACGAAGACCCAACACAGCCAAAATAAATAAATAAATAAATAGAATTTTTTAAAAAAATAGAATCTGTAATTTAAAAAAACTCCCTACCAACAGAAGTCCAGGATCAGATGGTTTCACAGGCAAATTCTACCAAATATAAAAAGCAGAACTTACACTGATTCTTCTCAAACTCTTCGAAAAGATTGAAGAGTAAGGAATACTTCCAAAGACATTCTATGAAGCCACTATCACGCTGATATCAAAAACAGATGGGGAGGGGGGACTTCCCTGGTGGCACAGTGGTTAAGAATCTGTCTGCCACTGCAGGGGACATAGGTTCGAGACCTGATCTGGAAAGATCCCACATGCCATGGAGCAACTAAGCCTGTGTGCCACAACTACTGAGCCCGATAGCCACAACTGCTGAAGCCCACGCACCTAGAGCCCATGATCTGCAACAAAAGAAGCCACCACAATGAACAGCCTGCACACCACAACGAAGAGTAGCCCCCGCTCACCGCAACTAGAGAGAGCCCGAGCACAGCAACGAATGCCCAATGCATCCAAAAATAAATAAAGAAAGAAATTTACTTAAAAAAAAAAACCAATTAAGACAGATGGGGACTTTTCTGGTGGTCCAGCAGTTAAGATTTCGCCTTCCAGTGCAGGGGTTGCGGGTTCGATCCCTGGTTTTGGAGCTAAGATCCCACATGCCTCACAAACAAGAAACCAAAACATAAAACAGAAGCAATATTGGAACAAATTCAGTAAAGACTTTTAAAAAAAAACACAGAGAAAGACACTACCAAAAAAGAAAACTGCAGGCCAATATCGTTGATAAATATAGATGCAAAAATTCTGAACTGAATATTAGAAAACCGAATCCGACAACACATGAGAGGATCATACACCATGACCAAATTTGATTCACCCCAGTTTCACAAAGCTGTTTCAACATGTTTCGCCAATCAATCAACATGATACACCCCATCGACAAAGGAAAAACAAGAAGTAAACGATCATCTCAATAGATGGCGAAAAAGCATTTGAAAAGCTTCAACATCCATTCATGGTAAAAACACTTACCAACGTGGGTACAGAGGAAACATATCTCAACATAATAAAAGCTATTTATGACAAACCCACAGCCGATATAATACTCAACGTTCATAAGCTGAAAGCCTTCCCGCTAAAATCTGGAACAAGACAAGGATGCCCACTCTCACGTCTTCTCTTCAACATAGTATTCGAAGTCCTAGCCACAACAATCAGACAAGAAAAAGAAATAAAATCCAAACATATTGGAAGGGAAGAGGTAAAGTTGTCATTATATGCAGATGACATGATAATATATATAAAGGAAACCCTAAAAATTCCACACAAACACTACTAGAACTGATAAACAAATTCCGCAAAGTAGCAGGATACAAGATTAACATATATAAATTGGTTGCATTTCCTGGTTTTTCTTTCTTTTTTTTTTAAATTTATTTTGGCTGCATTGGGTCTTCATTGCTGTGCACGGGCTTTCTCTAGTTGTGGCCAGTGGGGACTAGACTTTCTTGTGGTGCACAGGCTTCTCATTGCAGTGGCTTCTCTTGTTGTGGAGCACGGGCTCTAGGCATGTAGGCTTAAGTAGTTGTGGCACATGGGCTCAGTATTTGTGGCTCACTGGCTCTAGAGTGCAGGCTAAGTAGTTGTGGCACACAGGTTTAGTTGCTCCACGGCATGTGAGATCTTCGTGCATCAGGGCTCAAACCCGTGTCCCCTGTATTGGCAGGCGGATTCTCAACCACGGAGCCACCAGGGAAGTCCCTGGTTGCATTTCTTTACACTAACAATGAAATATCAGAAAGGAAATGTAAACAAGCAATCCTTTTTTTAATGGCATCAAAAAAATAAAATGCTTAGGGATAAACCTCACCAAGGAGGTGAAAGACTTATATACTGAGAACTACAAAACATTAGTAAAGGAAGCTGAAGATGATTCAAAGAAATGGAAAGACATCCCACGCTCTTGGATGGGAGGAATTAATACTGTTAAAATGGCTATACTACCCAAAGCAATCTACAGATTTAATGTGATCCCTATCAAATTACCCATGACATTTTCCCCAGAACTAGAACAAATAATCCTAAAATGTATCTGGAACCATAAAAAGTCAGAAATGTGAACACAATCCCCAGGAAAAAGAACAAAGCAGGAGGCATAACCCTCCTAAACTTCAGAAAATACTACAAAGTTACAGTAATCAAAGCCGCATTGTACTGGCACAGAAAGAGATACATGGATCAATGGAATAGAATAGAGAGCTAAGAAATAAACCCACACACCTATGGTCAATTAACCTTTGACAAAGGAGGCAAGAATATACAATGGGGAAAAGACAGTCTCTTCAGCAAGTGGTGTTTTGAAAGTTGGAGAGCCGTATGCAAATCAGTGAAGTCAGAACATACCCTCACACCATACACAAAAATAAACTCAAAACGGCTTATATGCTTAAATATAAGATAGGACACCTTATAACTCCTAGAAGAGAACATAAGCAAAACATTCTCTGACAAAAGTCATACCAAAATTTTCCTAGGTAGTTCTCCCTAGGCAGTACAAATACAGTAAGTCACCTACATACGAACCTTCACGTTGCAAACTTTCAAAGATGCAAACGTCCATTCGCGTGTCCAATCCTGTAAGTTAGTTCACGTGTCTGGCATACATTGTCACGTACGTGCTTCCTCTATATGTGGTTGTGCTTTTGTGTACTTTACAGTACTGTATAGAGTACAGTAGTACAGTACCTTTATTTCAAGCCCAAGATGTCTGGAAGCAAGCGTAAAAGCAGAGGTGATGTAGCTGGTACTGTTAAGAAGCGCCAAGCGATAATGACGGAAACAAAAGTGAAAGTAATTGAGAGAGTAGAGCGAGGCAAATAGATGTTAGACATCGCTCATTCTTATAATATGAATCATTCAATCATTGGCACGAATCTAAAGAACAAGGACAAGATCATGGAACATGTGAAGTCTGCTGTGCCGACGATGTTGACACAATATCCAAGAAGCATGGAAAAGTGATGGAGGAGATGGAGAAACTTCTCAGTGTGCGGATGCAGGATCAACATCAGCGCTGAGTCCTGCTCAACTTAACGCTGATTCAAGAGAAAGCTAAAAGCCTTTATGAAGACTTGAAGAAGAAACACGGCAAAGAATCAGAGGGCACATCTTTTAATGCCAGCCATGGCTGGTTTCATCGGTTCAAGGCTAGAGCCAGCCTTCACAATGTAAAAGTAAGTGGAGACCATTGCAACAAAAAGAATAAAATACTTAGGAATAAACCTACCTAGGGAGACAAAAGACCTGTATGCAGAAAACTATAAGACACTGATGAAAGAAATTAAAGATGATACCAACAGATGGAGAGATATACCATGTTCTTGGATTGGAGGAATCAACATTGTGAAAATGAGTATACTACCTAAAGCAATCTACAGATTCAATGCAATCCCTATCAAAATACCAATGGCATTTTTTACGGAGCTAGAACAAATCATCTTAAAATTTGTATGGAGACACAAAAGACCCCGAATAGCCAAAGCAGTCTTGAGGCAAAAAAAATGGAGCTGGAGGAATCAGACTCCCTGACTTCAGACTATACTACAAAGCTACAGTAATCAAGACAATATGGTACTGGCACAAAAACAGAAACATAGATCAATGGAACAAGATAGAAAGCCCAGAGATTAACTCACGCACCTATGGTCAACTAATCTATGACAAAGGAGGCAAAGATATACAATGGAGAAAAGACAGTCTCTTCAATAAGTGGTGCTGGGAAAACTGGACAGCTACATGTAAAAGAATGAAATTAGAATACTCCCTAACACCATACACAAAAATAAACTCAAAATGGACTAGAGACCTAAATATAAGACTGGACACTATAAAACTCTTAGAGGAAAACATAGGAAGATCACTCTTTGACATAAATCACAGCAAGATCTTTTTTGATCCACCTCCTAGAGTAATGGAAATAAAAACAAAAATAAACAAGTGGGACCTAATGAAACTTCAAAGCTTTTGCACAGCAAAGGAAACCATAAACAAGACGAAAAGACAACCCTCAGAATGGGAGAAAATATTTGCAAATGAATCAACGGACAAAGGATTAATCTCCAAAATATATAAACAGCTCATTCAGATCAATATCAAAGAAACAAACACCCCAATCCAAAAATGGGCAGAAGACCTAAATAGACATTTCTCCAAAGAAGACATACAGACGGCCACGAAGCACATGAAAAGCTGCTCAACATCACTAATTATTAGAGAAATGCAAATCAAAACTACAATGAGGTATCACCTCACTCCTGTTAGAATGGGCGTCATCAGAAAATCTACAAACAACAAATGCTGGAGAGGGTGTGGAGAAAAGGGAACCCTCTTGCACTGTTGGTGGGAATGTAAATTGATACAGCCACTATGGAGAACAATATGGAGGTTCCTTAAAAAACTAAAAATAGAATTACCATATGACCCAGCAATCCCACTACTGGGCATATACCCAGAGAAAACCGTAATTCAAAAAGACACATGCACCCGAATGTTCATTGCAGCACTATTTACAATAGCCAGGTCATGGAAGCAACCTAAATGCCCATCAGCAGACGAATGGATAAAGAAGTTGTGGTACATATATACAATGGAATATTACTCAGCCATAAAAAGGAACGAAATTGAGTCATTTGTTGAGACGTGGATGGATCTAGAGACTGTCATACAGAGTGAAGTAAGTCAGAAAGAGAAAAACAAATATCGTATATTAATGCATGTATGTGGAACCTAGAAAAATGGTACAGATGAGCCAGTTTGCAGTGCAGAAGTTGAGACACAGATGTAGAGAATGGACATATGGACACCAAGGGGGAAAACTGCGGTGAGGTGGGGATGGTGGTGTGCTGAATTGGGCGATTGGGATTGACATGTATACACTGATGTGTACAAAATTGATGCCTAATAAGAACCTGCAGTATAAAAAAAACAAACAAAACAACTAATACTAAACTTTCATTGGGTTATTTGTATGGAAATATGTTAATATAAATGTTTCAGACATTACATGAAATTTCTAAAAATCTTATATGTTCTGGTATAATGTTATAAGTAATAATCCTAGTTATTACTTTCAAATGTATATCTCAGAAATAACTAATTTTCTTGTCAACTGCATTATTATGAACTTTCATCAAATCTTTAACCGTGGTCATTTTTAAGTCTTTTGTCATTTACAGACAGTTCTGGGTGTACTCTGATGATTTTGCAAATATGTTCCTATAAAAGGGTTCCATCTTCAAGAAATTCATGGAAAAGACTCTGACAAGTACAGGTTTCTGGTAACTGACTGTACTGCTGAACTGAATGAATAAGCATTTTCAGAACTCTAATGAAAAACTGATGAACTCATAAAAGTGCTAACAAAAGATCAAGATGAAAAAAACAAATTAATTACATGGGACTGAGTGAACTGATGAGGATGAGTATAATTTTTGTGACTTTCTGTCTGAATTTAAAAAAAAAAAATCCCACAAGGACTCAGAGGCAAAGAATATACAAATCAATTTTCACTGCAAAGTAAAGGAGCTGTTACAGTGGAGGATTACTGGACTGAATGCCAATATTATGACATAGTATGAGTGTGTTTCATGTTTGGTAATTGCAATCATTGTTGCTTTTGTTGTGGTCACCCATGTACAATACTTGGTGTCAGTCTATTTATCCCTTGTAAAAAAAAAAAAAAAAAAAAAAATAAGTGGAGAGACAGCAAGTGCAGATAGGGTAGCTGTCCAGGAACTTCCAGAAACACTTTGAGAAATTATTGATGATGGTGTGTATTTACCCAACCAGGTTTTTAATGTGGATGAGACACAACTGTACTGGAAGAGGATGCCAGACCGAAGTTACGTCAGTAAGGAGGAAAAGTTGATGCCGGGCTGTAAAGCAGCAAAGGATAGGCTAACTGTTGTTTGGTGGCAATGCTTCCGGTGGATTGAAGCTGAAACCTCTCTTAGTTTATCATTCACAGAACCCAAGAACCCTTAAAAACATAGCCAAGGGCTCTCTTCCTGTTGTGTGGAAGCATAACCCCAAATCCCGGATTACACAGGCCACGTTCCAGGACTGGTTTTGCCACCACTTTATCCCAGATGTAGAGAAATATTGCTTGGAGAAGGACGTTCCAGCAAAACATTCTTTTGCTGCTCGACTATGCTCTGGGCCACCCCCATTCATGGATGACTTTCATCCCAACGTCAAAGTACTGCATCTGTCACCAAATACTACGTTGCTCATCCAACCTATGGACCAGGGCGTTATAGCGACTTTCAAGAAATATTATTTATGTCACACTTTTTGTCAGGCAGTAAAGGTAAGTGACAAATCAGGAGCAACCTAGGGACAACTTTGGGAGGACTATAACATCTACAAGACCATAAAAAACATTGACTTTGCATGGTGTGAGGGTATGGCGGTCACGATGAATGGGGTTTGGAAGAACCTTTGCCCACAGTTTGTTCATGATTTTTGTGGATTTGAGAAGGTAGATCAGAAGTCCGAAGAGGTCTTCAGCAACGTAGTGACCCTCAGCGAGAAGCTGGAGCTAGATCTGCAAGAGGACGATTTCGCTGAACTCCTTGCTGTGCAACATGAGGAGCTTACTGATGGAATTGGAGGCCCAGAGAAAGGATGAAGAGGGACAGGAGGAAGAAAAAGTAACTGAAGAACTGAAGAGATTCACGACACAGAAAATGGCAAGGGAATCTTCGTTATTTGAGGAAGCACTGTTAGTTTTTGAGGCACAGGACCCGAACCTAGAATGGGACCCAAAGGTGGCAGCAGCCATTCAGATTGCAATCCAGTGTTACCTTGTCATCTATGATGAGAAAAAAAAAAGAGCTACTACCCAGACATCAATGGATCATTCTTTCAAGAGGGCAGATAGAATTAAATCCAGCAAGGAACCAGAACCTTTGCCATCAACGTCAGGTATGAGTGAAATTGCAGCTTGCCCTCTGTCTCCTACTGCTGATAATCCTTCACCCCTACCATCTCCCACCTCCCCTCCCTCCTCCAATCAGTAACTCTGCTCGCCTGTTCCCTCGATGCCAGCCCGAGTATCCCAGCTGTTGTACTGTATTACTGTACTTTTCAAGTTACTGTACTGTAAGATTAAAAATGCTTTCTTTGTTTTTGTGCTTGTTTTTTATGTATTGTTTGCGTGAAAAGTATTATAAACCTATTACGGTACAATACCATATAGCCGACTGTGTAAGTTGGGTACCTAGGCGAACTTTGTTGGACTTACAAACAAATTGAACTTACAAACGCACTCTTGGAACAGAACTTGTTCATATGTAGGGGACTTACTGTAAAAGCAAAAAAAGAAACAGGAACTAATCAAACTTATAAGCTTTTGCACAGCAAAGGAAACCATAATCAAAATGAAAATACAACCTATGGACTGGGAGAAAATATTAGCAAATGATGAGACTGACAAGGGCTTAATTTCCAAACTATACAAACAGCTCATACAACTCAATAACAAAATAACAAATAACTCAATGGAAAAATGGGTAGAAGACCTAAATAAACATTTCTCCAAAGAAGACATACAGAGAGCCAATAGGCACATGAAAAGATGCTCATCATCACTAATTATTAGATAAATGCAAATCCAAATTACAATGAGGTATCACTTCACACTGATCAGAATGGCCATCATTAAAAAAAAAAAATCTACAATTAACAAATGCTGGAGGGGGTATGGAGAAAAGGGAACCCTTCTACACTGTCGGTGGCCATGTAAGTTGGTGCAGCCACTATGGAAAACAGTATGGAGGTTCCTCAAGAAAACTATAAAGAGAGTTGCCATATGATCTAGCAATCCCACTTGTGGACATATATCTAGACAAAACTATAATTCAAAAAGATACATGAAACCCTATGTTCATAGCAGCACTATTTATAACAGCCAAGACATGGAAACAACCTAAATGGTCATTGAAAAATGAGTGTATAAAGATGGTGTGGTATACGTATACAAAAGATATTACTCAGACATAAAAAAGAATGAAATAATGCCATTTGCAGCAACATGGATGGACCTAGAGATAATGCTACTAAGTGAAGTAAGTCAGAGAGAGAAAGACAAATACCATATAATATCACTTATATGTGGAATCGAAAACAGGACACAAATGAGCATGTCAGCGAAACAGAAACAAACACACAGATATAGAAAAGAGAGTTGTGGTTGCCAAGGAGAGAGTGAAGGAAAGATTGGGAGTTTTGGAATAGCAGAAGCAAACTATTCTACATAGGATGGACAACCCACCAAGACCTACTGTATAGCACAGGAAACTATATTCAATATCCTGTGATAAACCATAATGGAAAAGAATATATATAGATATATAGATATAGATATATAGATATAGATAGATATATAGATAGGTATATATAAAACTGAATCACTTTGCTGCACAGCAGAAATTAATACAACAATGTGTAAAGGCTGCAGAGGGTGTGGAGAAAAGGGAACCCTCCTGAACTGTTGGTGGGAATGTAAACTGATACAGCCACTATGGAGAACAGTATGGAGATTCCTTAAAAGCTAAAAAATAGAACTACCATATGACCCAGCAATCCCACTACTGGGCATATACCCGGAGAAAACCATAATTCAAAAAGATACATGTACCACAATGTTCACTGTAGCACTATTTACAATAGCCAGGACATAGAAGCAACCTAAATGTCCATCGACAGATGAATATATAAAGAAGATGTGGCACATCTATACAATGGAGTATTACTCAGCCATAAAAAGGAACAAAATTGAGTTATTTGCAGTGAGGTGGTTGGACCTAGAGTCTGTCATACAGAGTGAAGTAAGTCAGAAAGAGAAAAACAAATACCGTACGCTAACACATATGTATGGAATCTAGAAAAATGGTACTGACAAACCTAGTGACAGGGCAGGAATAAAGACACAGATGTAGAGAACGGACTTAAGGACACAGGGGGCAAGGGGAGACAGGGACGTAGTGAGAGAGTAGCACTGACATATATACACTACCAAATGTAAAATAGCTAGTGGTAAGCTGCCGCATAGCACAGGGAGATCAGCTCGGTGCTTTATGTCCCCCAGAGGGGTGTGATAGGGAGTGTGGGAGGGAGGCTCAAGGAAGGGGGGGGGTGGAAATGGGGAATATATGTGTACATATAGCTGATTCACTTTGTTGTAAAGCAGAAACTAATACAGTGTTATAAAGTAAGTATACTCCAATAAACATGTATTTAAAAACCCCACAGCATTGTAAATCAACTACACTTGAAAATATTTCTTAAGTGCAAACAATTTTCTGAATGCAAGTTTTACTGTGTGTGTGTGTACCACAGGTTCAATATATATGAATTATGTCAAATTGATTACATTGCTTTTCAAAATAAAGAATTTTTGATATGTTACATCAGCCTCATGTTATAAATGCAGAAAAACTATATTATTTTTTTCTAAAGTTCAGAAATAGCCATTTTGCTCATTTGGTATACTATAAACCACTAACTATTAAAAAGGGATTCGTGACTTCTTCCTTCCAAAGAAATATTTCTCCACTCACACAAGTTTAATAGAATGTTCCACCATGAACTGACTTCCCACCTTAGAGACACGAGATTTGCATCCTGAAACCTCTTTCTTGCAAAAATGTCCAAATATCATCCTACCATTACAGAAAAGAAATGCTTTTTTCCAGATCTCAAATTCCATACAACTTTAGTCAAGACATCATGTATGTTTTTTTTTCACACACACACAGACTGTATTTTATTTTTACAAGAGATAAATCAACTGACACCAAGCACTGTAAATCGATGACCACAACAAAAGCAACAATGATTGCGATTACCAAACACGAAACACACTCATACTATGTCATAGTATTGACATTCAGTCCAGTAATCCTCCACTGTAACAGCTCCTTTACTTTGCAGTGAAAGACATCATGCATTTTTAAATAATCAGCACTCACCTGAGGTCTTTAAAAATCAACATAAACATAATTTTGTGTTCTCTTTCATTTACTCTGGTTCTAAGTGGTCATTTCTAAACGAAAGTATTTAAATATGTTAACGTCGTCTTATAACATCATAATTTCAAATGACTACCGTGTCTCCAAAGATGAAATATGAGGAACTCACAATTAGGCTCTCCAAAGTTTTGCTCTCTGAATGTGTATGACCCTTCTGCTGAACTCCACACTGTTCATTATTCTCTGAGAATATTCTTTTTCTTGTATGGCCATCTCACATGCTCTTTCATTTCATGAAGTTTTTTTTCCTACAATGTTATGCCTAGTTTATTTCTGAGAATATGCATTATTTCAGAATGATATTTATAGACACAAAGACTTCTCTATAATTCCCTGAGAGTTTCAAGAACTCCTTCTTTTTTTTTTTTAATACCTAGATTCTGAAGCTCTCCACAAAGCATTACTAAACTTGCATTTACATAAGTATCTACATATTAATCACACATTAATGCATTCACAATTGTATTATGATTTATTGCTAATTTTGGAGCTGTCTTATTTACCACCCTCTTGGACATCACTTTAATATTTGCACTTAGGATTTGAAAGAGAATGGATAAATAAAAACCTGAAGAATATGCAAATACAATTTATATATTTCTCATAAAATTAGGTGATTATCTAACCTTTATCCAGAAAAAAAAGAAGAGCCCAGATACTCTGCAGGCATGATCCTCGAGAATGTGTGGTCTTCCAGCAGGAAAACATGCAGTAATCCATGTGGCAGAGTTTACCTGTGACCAGCTGGGGTTAGTGACCTACGCATTCCTTACATGCAACATATCAGGAGTGGGAAAAGGGAATTTGTCCGTTGTGGCAATAAGTATAATGAAGATTTGTAGCAGGTCATGCTCATATGTTCAACACAGGTACAATCAAAAGTTTGCTCAATTCTGGTAGATCTAAGTCTGTATCTGTTACCTTGTCTTTAACGAGGAAATGTCAGAACTGACTTACCAAAAACAAAAGTGCTTTGTTTGTTTGTTTGTTTTAATTAGAGTCACGGTGAGTAAGGCAGAGTTCAGAACAGCTAATGTGACTTAGTGATTCTCTCATCAGGAAACACAGTTTCTACTTCCCTGTTTATTCTCCACATCCTGTAGTAAGTAAAGTTTCAATGAAAGATAAATCTACAGCGTGAAAGGAAAAGAAAACTTACATGTGTTGATAAGGTCATTTTGACAGGTTTTACCACGTATGTCAGTGTTTCCGGGGAGGGACACAAGCCAGAGCTCCCTACTCTGACATTTTCACTGATGTCATTCCCCTTGATCCTCAATTTGAAAGTGGATAAAAATGTTTTCTATGCTTTCTTCTTTAAGAAATTAAATAAAGAATGCTTTCTAGACATGATCCTCTAATGATTTGCAGTCAGTGGTCATCAACAGAGGAAAAGCACAGAATCTCATCCCCACAGAAGGGTGACATTCAGTCAGGTAAGAAAATTCTCCCCGAAATCAGAGCTTCATCTTTAACATGCAATCAAAGGCTTTCACAGGTTCTTCATCACTCTGCACTCAGCCCTACCATATGGGATTGGCTCTGAGAATCTCACATCAGATGACTGACAAACATGTCATAGTACACTGATCTGGTACCAGATCCTGCCTCTCTTAATGATCTCCCACAGGGACATTGGAATATTCTAGGATATTTCCTGGAGCCCTCTATTCTACACAGGTACACTTCCAAGTAGAAACAGGAGCTTGGATTCTCACTGGGACCCCTGCTCTGTCCAACCAACCTCTCTAGAAATATGATGTTCTAATCTCTCCTGATTAGAACATTTCAAGGTCTCTCCCTGTGCTAATTTAGTAAAGGTAAAAGAGAAACAAGAAAGAGCGAACTATGCAGGGAGCAATATATAAGATTCCTTTACTTAACGTATTTATCTGATATACCCAAATACTGAGAAATATAGATTCATTTCATAATGTTCAAGAAAAGAGGAGGAGGAACCTCCATGCCAACAGTATATATAAAATGGAATCAATATTGCATAAGCTCCAGCTTAAGCTTAGCTACGAGGTACTAACCCTTCTCATAAAGAAGCAATAGTTCTCCATCATTTGAAGCACACTGAGGACTCAGACAGCTGGACACTGAAGGTGTAGCCTCCTCACTCGAATTCTGTACCTGCATCACAGAGCAGTGAAATATTCCCAAAGAATTATTAAGGATGAGGGGGGGAGGCGAAATAAAAAAGATGAATCCATAGTCTGTCCTACCGTCTGTTCTGTTGGATATTACCACCATCTTGGCCCAATATGATCTTCCCACTTTTCTCTGGGTCTCCCTACTTTCCACCTCCATCCTCTCATTATATCTTACCTACACTTGGGAACGACTCTAGTTTTTCCACTTATCTTTATCAACAAGTAAT
This sequence comes from Eschrichtius robustus, assembly GCF_028021215.1. Classification (NCBI taxonomy): domain Eukaryota; kingdom Metazoa; phylum Chordata; class Mammalia; order Artiodactyla; family Eschrichtiidae; genus Eschrichtius; species Eschrichtius robustus. Next base: position 87,099,892 of record NC_090832.1, read on the forward strand.
CCAAATAGCAACTGTGTATATAACTCCTTAGAAACCTCAGGTTTGACTCAGTAATAATACATGACCTTCAAAGTCCAAAGTTTTCCTAATTCCCTTTATTATTATTTTTTTTTCTAATTTCCATGTACTTACACTCTTAAGACCTCCACTGTTCTCAGGTTCATCTTCCCTGCAAAATCTGTCAACCTAGACATAGACTTAAGTACCACCCTCTAATTATCTCCTAGGGAATCCAGTTTTTAAAAAAGCCTCAGCAAGCCTTATGGACTTTATTAAAGACTCTTTAAGATAACCCATGGGAGATAGCAGCACACCCACAGATATCTATCTAATAAACCCTCAGAGTAATTTTTTTTTTTCCCTTTTATAAAGTCTCTTCTGGCCAATGAAGACTCTCAGCTCTTCTTCTTCAACATATGCAGTGTCTCACCCTTCTGATTACTCTCTGCTCTATCCCAGGTCCACTCCCTTTCCTGATATTACATTCTTTCCCAATTTTGTATGTTGGTAAAATCAAATAACATAAAATATAACATGTTAGTTATTACAAAGTGCACCGTTCAGTGATATTAAATGCATTCATATTATTGGACGATCAACATCACCATTTATCTTTCTAATTCTTTTCTACATTTTAAAAGTGTAACTCTATATCCTTTAAATATAACTTTCCTTTTTGTGCCATAACAACCTGAAAAGCGTCATTACCCTCCCAATTTCTATGGTTTTGACTACACTAAGTACCCCCATATAATTGAAATAAGTAGTTGTATTGTTATGACTCACTAAAAGTCACAAAAATGGCATTTTTGGTAGCTAAATTTCCTCAAGATTCATCCATGTTGTAGCATATTCCTAGATCTTTTCCTTTTTAACACTGAATAATATTGTATTATATGGGTATACCACACTTTGCTTATCCAGGAACTAGTGGATGAACACTTAGGTTGCTTTCATATTTTAGCTACTGTGATTATTACTGCTCTAAACACTGGAGTACAAATATTTCTTTAAGACCCTGATTTCAATACCTTTGGGTATACCTCATAGTAAAATTCCTGGATCATGTAGTAATTCTATTTTTCAATATCTGAAAAATTGCCATACTCTTTTGCAAAGCAGCTGTATCATTCTGCATTCCCTCTGACATAGCACAATGGTTCCAACTCCCTCACATCCTCACCAATAGTTGTTTTCTGCTTGTGTATGTGTGTGTGTGCTTGTGTGTATATGCATGCACACAAATATATAAACATGCATTTAGTGATATGGAGCATCTATTCAAGTGCTTAGTCATTTGTACATCTTTTTGAAGAACCATCTATTCAGGTCTTTTACCCATTTTTGAATCAGGGTGTTTGCTTTTTGTTCAGTTGTAGGAGTTCTCTGTATATTCTGAATAGAAATCTCTTGTCAGATAGATGGCTCTGAAATATTTTCTCCCATCTTGTGGGTTGCCATTTTATTCTGTTTACATTTCTTTGATACACATTTTTTTTTTAACTTCTGTACTGCAAATTGTTTATTTTTTTGTTAGCTGTACCTTGGTTGTTCCTTCGTTTCATATGGAGGAAAACACTGCCAAATCCAATATCATGAAGCTCTTGTCCTGTATCTTCTTCTAAGACTTTTTATATTATTAGGTTTTATATTTAGTTTCTTGATACGTTTTCATTAATTTTTGCATATGATGTTAGGTAAGGGTCCATCTTCCTTCTTTTGCATGTTGCCCACAAGACTTCTCAGCACCATGTGTTGAAAATACTATCCTTTCTACTTTGAAAAGTCTTGGCAACTTGTCAAAAATCATTTGGCCATATATCAGGGTTTATTTCTGGGTGTTGTATTCTATTCTATTCTATTGGTCTTGAATAAGGGAGAAAATAGTATAACCTATCCAGGTTGATGAAGAACATAAAGAAAGACCAGGACTGAGAATTAGGAGGGCAATATAAAACAGCAGGGAGTAAAAGACAGTGTGAGAGAAGATCTTGTATTTGCGAGTTCATGGAAATAGGATCATGCTAAAACCACCAAACGCCTGACTTTGAACAATACGGTAAATGTGCCAGCAAGAAACATAACACTTACCCATCTCTGGGAAATATAGTATGGGCATAAAGATAAACTACACACAAATATATTAAAAAGGGAAGGGTTTTCATGGTGTGAGAATATTGTGGCATTTGAAATACAATTTACTTCTGTTCTACCATTGTCTCTAAAATTTATCAAAGTGTATATACAAGCAATTCCAATTCTGGTAATGTGCTTGACAGGTTTATATATGAACTTCAGTAGAGCAGTAAATGTACATTCGTAGTAGGACTGTTCCCTAAACCAAAAAACCAAACACAAAAACTGCAAAGACTAGCGTTCACTTTGTCAACACACATACAGATGCAATGATGGTTAACGGTCCGAAAACAGAAGGTGAGCATGGGTGCAAGAGGTTAATCCCCAGGCTGGGGTGGGGTGCAGAGTTTGAGGGTAACACAAGTAGAAAAGGCTTTTTTCCTATCCTTGATTTTTGAGGTATGGAAATTCACAGGTCACTACCTTCATTTCAAACTGAATGAATGCACTATTCAATTTTTTTAAACAGGCGAAGTAAACATGAGTGATAATAAATTTCAAACTGTCGCTAATCAAATAAGATACTAAGAAAACTGAAATAATATGATTTAAGAATGAAGTAGAGAGATTGTCCAACATGGTAGCATTCAAAGACCCAGAGCTTGATGCCTCTCATGGGCACACCAAAGTCACAACTGTTTACGGAACAGCAATTGATGAAAAAGGCCGGGACCTACCCTAAAAGATGTTTTACAGCTAAAGATATAAGGAAGGCACCTCGACAAGACAGAAAGGAAGGGCAAAATCTCAATAGAGTCAAGACCCATACCACCAAGTGGGTGGCCCACAAATGGGAGAATAATTACAATTTCAGAGGTGCTCCCAGGTAGCAAGGGGTATGAAGCCAACATCAGGCTCCCAAGCCCAGGGATCCTGTTGTGGAAAGAAGAGTTCCTAGAAAGTTGGGCTTTGAAGACCAGTAGTGCTTATTTTCCAGAGAGCCAGAGGGTTGTGGGAAATAGAGATTCCACTCTTAAAAGATGCTCACAAAATCCCACATGATCTGAGAATCAGAACAGAAGCAGTCATTTGAAAGGATCCCGGGTCACACCTACCTCCTGATCTTGGAGAGTCTCCCAGAGAGGCAAGAGGCAACTACAGCACAGCCTCAGGGACAGAGACACTGGCAGCAGCCATTCGGGGGAGCTCCTTCTACCTCGTGGACGCTGGTACCAGCAAGCATAATTTCAGAATCCTCCCTGTAGCTTATCAGCCCCAGGGCCGAGCCCCACCCATTTCCACCAGACTACAGACACAAGTACTAGGATGCTGCAGGCCAAGCAACTAACTGAGCAGGGGCATAGCCCCATCCACCAGCAAACAGGCTGCCTTCAGATCCTCTCAGTGCACAGCTGCCCCTGGACATGGGTCCAGCCACCAAAAGCCCCAGGACCAGCCTCCACACCTCAGTGGACAGGCACCAGCCCCAGAGTCCCTGGCCCCTCTGACAAGTGAGCCTGCTCTGGCCTTGGAGTCAGCCTCACCATCGGCAGGTGGTAACTGCACACGGACTGGATGGAGCTTGGACCTACCCAACAGCAAACCTGCTTTAGCAGTGGGATCAGCCTCATACACCAACAGGCACACACCAGCTCCAGGAATACCACAGCCCAGCAGCCTGTGTAACCAGGCCACTTAATTGCAGGCCAGAAGCAGCCATGGACTCAGCTGGGTCCTGACCCTGCCCATCAGAATGCCAACACAAGATTAGGGATATCCCCGGCCCTGCAGAGAGCTGTGTCAGGAACAGTGATCCAACACCAACTCTGTGGCTCCTGGGCCCTGCAGCCAGAACGCAGAACCTGTCTCTTCCTCCCAGTAGCCAGCATAGCCCCAGAACCAGTGACTGGGCACTAGCCCTGATATCACCTGGACTGCAATTCTACCCATAAGTGAACCAGCACCAGATTTGGTGTCCCCCAGAGTTGTGCAGCCAGCTGCCTTATGATTTAGTCTCACCAAGCAGCACAGAGAGCCGCCATACAAGGCAGAGCCTGGCAAACAAGCAGTCTGGGGGCAGCCAAGCCTACCAGACTACCCACAGTAGTCAGCCCACCACAGCAGAAGAGCCCAAGCAGCCCACATAGGGGGTACACCTAGAATATATAGCTCTAGTGACCAGGGGAGAGGGGGCTGCTGGGACCCATAGGACAGCTCCTACAAAAGGCCACTTCCCCAAGGTCAGGAAATGTAACGAACCTACTACACACATAGCAATAAAAACAGGAAGTTAAGAAAAATGAGGTGACACAGAAACACGATCCAAATGAAGGACCAAGATAAGAATTCAGAAGAAGATCGAAGTGAAGTAGAGATAGCCAATCTCCTCAACAAAGGGTTCAAGGTAATGACTGTAAAGATGATCAAAGAACTCAGGAGAAGAATGGACGACCAGAGCAAGAAGTTAGAATTTTTTTAAAAAGAGTTAGACCATTAAAGAACAACAAAACAGAGATGAGGAATACAATAACTGAAATGAAAAATACATTAAAGGAAACTACTGTAGACTAAATGATACAGAGGAATGAATCAGAAAACTGAAGGACAGAGTACTGGCAATCACTGGAGATGAACGGTAAAACAATAGATTACAATGAAATGAGGAAAGTTGAACAGACTTGTGAAACAACATCAAGTGTACTAATATTTGCATTATACTGGTCCCAGAAGCAAAAAGGAAAGACAAAGCAGTGTAGAACATACCTGAAGACATAAGAGTTGAAAACTTCCCTAACCTGGGAAAGAAAACAGACATCCAAGTCCAGTAAACACAGTAAGGCCAAAACAGGATCAACCCAAAGAGGACCACACCAAGACTCATTGTAATTAAATTGGAAAAAAAAAATAAATAAAGATAAAAAGACACTATTAAAAGGAGCAAAGGAAAAGCAACAAGTTACAAACATGGGAAATTGCATAAAGTTATCTGCTGACTTTTCAGGATAACCTCTGCATGCCAGAAGGGAGTGGCATGGTATATTTAAAGTCATGAAAGGGAAAAGCCTATAAGCAAAAATACTCTACCCAGCAAGGCTCTCCTTCAGATTTGATGGTGAGATCTAAAGTTTTACAGAGAAGCAAAACTAAAAGAGCTCAGCATCGCCAAACCAGCTTTATGAGAAATCTTAAAGGGGCTTTTCTAAGTGAAAAAGAAAAGGTCACGATTGAAACATAAAAATTAGGAAAGGAAACTTACTAAAGGAAAAACCTCATTGGTTAAGGCAAATATTCAACAAAGGTAGTAAATCAACCATGGACACAGCTAATAGGAAGGATTAAAAAAAAAAAAAACACTAATAAAATCATCTATATTCACAATAAGAAGTTAAGGGACACACAAAACAAGTAGATGTAAAATATAAGGTCAAATTCAGTAACTGTGGGGGAGCAGAGTAACAATGCAGGGTTGTTAGTGTCCATGTGAAATTAAGAGCTCAGCAACTTAAATAATCACACACACACACACACACACACACACACATTAACAAAACTGAAAGAAATCCAAACATAATATTAAAGATAGTCCTCACATCACAGATGAAGGGAATAAAAGGGGAAGAAAGGAACACTGAAGAAATTAAAGAGGGATTCTAAAAATACCCAAGACAAATGAAAATGAACACACAATGATCCAAAATCTATGGGACACAGCCAACGCAGTTCACAGGGGGAAGTTATAGTGATACAAGCTTATTCTTAGGAATCAAGAAAAATATCAAATAAACAACCTAACATTACACCTGAAGGAATTAGAAAAAGAAGAAAAAACAAAACTCAAAGATGTCAGAAAGAAAAATTAAGAAAACTATACCATATGCAATGACATCAAAAAGAATAAGATACCTAGGAATAAACACACCTAAGCAGGTAAAAGACATGTGCTCAGAAATCTATCAGCCATTGGTGAAAGAAGTTGAAGACCACACAAAAAGATGGAAAAATATAGCATGTGCATCGACTAGAAGAGTTAATACTGTTAAAATAACCATACTACCAAAGACAATCTACAGATTTAATGCAATCCCTATCAGAATACCAAAGCATTTTCACAGAACTTGAAAAAGTAATTTTAAAATTTGTATAGAAACACAAAGACCCCTAATAGCCAAACAATCTTGAGAAAGAACACAGCTGGAGGCATCACGCACCTTGACTTCAGACTATACTGCAAAGTGACAGTAATCAAAGAGAAAGGTACCAGAGCGAAAACAGACACAAAGATCACTGGAATAGAATAGAGATCCCAGAAATAAGCCCACACACTTATATTTAATTGATTTATGACAAAGCAGGCAATATGGAGAAAAAACTGTCTCTTCAATAAGTGGTACTGGGAAAACTGGTCAGCTACATGGAAAAGAATAAAATTAGATTATTTTAGCACACCATATATAAAATAAATGCAAAACTGAATAAAGACCTAAATGTAGGACCAGAAACCATAAAACCCCTAGAGGAAAATATAGAACATTCTTCAACATAAATGATAGCAACAGTTTTAGGTTCAGTCTACTAAGGCAAATGAAACAAAAGCAAAAATAAACAAATGGGACTTCACTAAACTTAAAAGATTTTGCACAGCAAAGGAAACCAAAGACAAAATGAAAAGACAACCTGCTGAGGGAGAGACAATATTTGCACATGATAAGAGGTTAACATCAAAAAAGATGACCAAGCAAGGGTTCATACCTAAACTACAGAAACAGCACATACAACTCAATATCAAAAAAACACGCAAAATCTTTTTTAAAAAAATGAGAAGACCTAAATAGACATTTTTTTCCAAGGAAAAACTACATATAGACAGCCAGAACTCACAAAGATGCTAAACATAGCTAATCGGCAGTAAAACGCAAATCAAAACTATGAGATATATCACCTCAGTCTTGTCAGAATGGCTGTCATCCAAAAGATCACAAATAACAAAGGTTAGTGAGGATGTGGAGAAAGGGAAACTCTTGTACACTCTTGATGTGAATGTGAAGTAGTGCAGCTACTGTGGAAAGCAGAATGGAGGTTCCACAAAAAAAACTAAAAATAGAACTACCATAATATCCAGCAATTTCACTGTTGGGTATATCAGAAGAAAACAAAAACACTATTTCAAAAAAAAAAATAACTGCACACCAATGTTCATAACAGTGTTATTTGCCATAGCCAAGATATAGAGTCAAACTAAGTGTTCATCAATAGCTTAGTGGATAAAAAAGAGTTTTTATGATGACTTCAGCAAAAAATGAAATTTTGCCATTTGCAAGAACATGGATGGATTTGGAGGGTATTATGCTTAGTAAAATAAGCCGCAGAGAAAACAAGCACGGCATGTTATGAGAAAAAAAGCATGGTATGGTATGAGAAAACAAGCATGGTATGTTATCACTTACACGTGGCATCTAAAAAATTGAATACAATAACAACAAAAAAACAGACTCACAGATTAAAGAACAGACTAGTGGTTACCAGCAGGGAGAGATAGGGTGGAGGAGCAAAATAGTGGTAGGAGATTTTGAGGTACAATCCACTATGTATAAAATCAATAATCTACAGTGATGTACTGTATAGCATGGGGAATATAGCCACTCTTTTATAATAACTATAAATGGAGAAGAACCTAAACATTTATGAATCACTATGCTGTACCTCTGAAACTAATATAATAATGTAAATTAACTATAGATCAATAAAATATAAAGTAAGAAACAATAAAGGGGAGACACAGATGATTAGATAGAAATCAATTAAATAAACACAAGTTTTGGAAATCAAGGAATTAAAAAAACAACACGTAAGACACAGCATTGGCATTTAAAGTGTACAATCTATTCATTTAAAAGAAATCATTTAAGTGGTAAAAAATGGTACCCATTCTCACAATTTTGTATATCTAGGATAAATTATTATCTACAAAAATATGTTACAAATATTCACTCAAAAAGAAAGAGAAAATTGGGATAAACCCATTTTAGTATACAAATTTAATATCAAAGTCTCTATGCAAAATTGATTTGAATAAGTTCTGTTAGCCACTTCTAGTTTCTTTGTGATGTAAAATCTTTTAAAGCATAAAAATCAGCCTTTCTACATTATTCCATTAGACATACATAGAAGTTAAAAGAAATGAGAAGACAGAACAATCAACCAGGAAGGTGAATTTACTGAGAAACAGTCATTCGTTCTCCCTCCTCCTTTTCTTTTCCTCCTTTTCCAGGTCTCTTTCGGTTCCGATCAAGAGAAATCTTGAGAATTCTGAGAATATTTCTTTGAGGGCTTCAAATCACCATACCTACATCCTCTGCCACAACTACACACACGGGAACAAAAATAAACCTCTGCTATCTACTCACGTAGGAGGGATTCATGCAAAATAAACTCCTACATGGAGACCAACAGGTGAGTTTTCTACCTGTTCTTTCTAATGTCCTTCCATTATAGTAAATCCCACACATTATGAGGAAGAAACGCTTATGTGAGCTTTTCCTTGAAGTCAAAAAACTTGCATTCATTTCAAGTACCTGGTGATCATAGGGTACAGCCAGGGAAGGTGCCATCCCCCTTGGGGGGAGGGGCGGTGGATGGGCTCCCGCACCCATGAACCTCCTGATGCACAGATTCTGGAGAAACAAAGGGTGGTCACACCGCAGTCAGCCTGTCAGGCTGTCGGGCCACTGGGCAACCCGACCAGCCTGGAAGTGCCCCATGAGTTTGCTGAAAGCAAAACCCTGTCCCCCCTGTGAAGCCAGGCAATTTGGGTCAGAGAGTCAGAGGAGACCGGTAATCAACTCCTCCTCTCTGCTCACCTCCTTGGGGTTACAGCAACCCCATCTCCAAACCCAAATCTGACCCTGGAGTGCCAAACTGGGAGTGGCAGGTGGGCTTTGCCGGTGCTTCAGCGCCCTCTGGAGGTTGTCTGCTCTAATGGCAACTCTCAGCCCTTCCTCCTCCTCCTTCCCTAGTCCTGGGGGCTGCCTTGGCCTCCTGCAGCTGCTGGCCTGAATTCATTCTTCTTTTTTCTCCAATTACAATGAAGTGTCTTACAGAGGTTTGGAATCTCTTGAAGAAGGAAGATCTTTTAGCCAATACACCTTAACCGTGAGAAGTTGGTTTCAAGAATGAATCTGAAATACTGTATTTTTCTCCTGATGATTCCAAGGAGAGACAGCTCAAGTTTTCTAAATCATAAGAAAAACCAAGGTAAATATGATATTCTGAGCCAGAGATGAAAAAGCAGTTTTTAGCACCCTCTCCTCATGTCATATGACCGGGATTTAAATCAATCAACTGCCACTGGTTTTTAAATCAAGTGACCCAACTTTAAATCCATCAGCTGCTTCCCTGTAACTCACGTGACTTGGCTTTGAATAGTAAGAAATGCAGAGGTATAAAAATGATGTTCTGAACAATAAATGGAAAGACAACATTTTAGAAAGTTTTTTCCTTTTCGAATGGACCATTCATTGCCTACAGAATAAAGGATTCCCTTGTGGATTTCTTGAACTGTAAACACATACATTGTCTCCGTTGGCTTGATTGACTTAGATTTTGGGTTTTTTGTTGTTGTTGTTGTTGTTGTTAACATCTTTATTGGAGCATAATTGCTTTACCTTGTTGTGTTAGCTTCTGCTGTATAACAAAGTGAATCAACTATTCGTATACATATATCCCCATATCCTCTCCCTCTTGTGTCTCCCTCCCACCTTCCCTATCCCACCCCTCTAGGTGGTCACAAAGCACTGAGCTGATCTCCCTGTGCTATATGCAGCTGCTTCCCAATAGCTATCTATTTCACCTTTGGTAGTGTATATATGTCCATGCCACTCTCTCACTTCATCCCAGCTTACCCTTCCCCCGCCCTGTGTCCTCAGGTCCGTTCTCTACATCTACGTCTTTATTCCTCTGCAGCGACTCCTGCTAGGGACGGATACTTCCTTTTATGCTCAGGGAAATCCCCTAGTTTGAATATGATTTGAGTTTGATCCTGTGAAACCATCAGAACTTCCCACCAGAGATAAATGAGGAGATTCTGGCCTTTATTAGTATGCATGATGAACACGGGTGTCCTGGCTGTACTTGCCAACCCTCCTATTTTACCCACCTATTTTTATCCACCTTCCTCCCTGTGAGTACCTTTGACCAACCCTGAGCTCAGACTCCTGACCTATTACAGTGACTTTGTCAGCCTTTCTTTAAAAATGGACAGGTAATAAAACGGATTTAACCTAGAAGCAGCAGCTCAGTAAGGGAAATAAAATCATCAGAAGTTATCTAATCACAGCCACAGCCATCCAGGGCTCTGTCTTACCTGCTGGGTCATAAGAATGGGACCTTCCTAAACTTGAAGGGCATCCAATCAAATAAGTAAAGGTCTGCTCACCTCTGGCTCTTGGAGGGATTGCTAGGCACTCTACCCAGTGTATACTAACTGCAAAACACTGTCATGGTTGTGAAACACCTATGTTCCAGGAAAGCTTTTTGGGGTGCATAGGGGAGGTTTCTTTTTGACATCAAGCAAAAAATAAATCACCAAGCTCTTTGAGCACAGGGGTTCTTAAGAGGGCAGTAGAAGGAAGGAATGGGCAGAAAAGACGATCTCCAGTGAACTGAAGGCCGTTTTTCCAAAAGAGTAGGATTTAGTCTCAGTTTAAGGAGAACACTTTTAAATAGCTGGGACAGCTCCAAACTGCAGTTTAGGGAACGAGTGCTTCAATAGAACAGTGCTTTAAAAGTCCTGGCAAGGCAGCAAGAGGATGAAGAGTTGGTTTTGCGTAGTTTTGAACACAGGAGTAAAGAAGCAGAGGCATCTCTGACTAAAAGGCCCTGAGATCCTATGGCATCAATGGGTCAGTTGCAGGGGCAGGGGGTGTGGGGGGCGATATTTCTCTCTCAACGTCTCCCAGGGCAGCCACCCCTCCCGACCCCACCACCCCCACTCCCTTCACCCTTCCTCCCTCCACTGTTGGGTCCCCAGGGACAGCACTTTTCAAGCTGGAGCCCTCAGGCACCATCTCTGCTGTCTGGATTCTTCCTGGAGCCTGGCAAGTTCTGGGACAGGAAGGCGGGTCTGCAAGGCCGCTGCGGTGCAGCCGGACCTGGAGGCCTGGAGGGGAACTGGAGCCCTGAAGCCCACCCACGTCCTTGAAGCCGAGGGAGGAACACATCCTCCTAACAGTACTTCTCAGGGGTCAGCGTGCTCCCCACCCGACGGTGATCCATACTCACTTGAGGCAGCAAGGACTGCCTCTAACTGGCCCCCTCGATTCCGCCTTAAGGATCCTCGCACATGTGTGATAGCGCAGGCCCCGGATCTCTTTATTCAGCTGAGGCCAGTGCTGCCGGCATCCCTCTAGTCCCATCCCCCAGCCCCTCTCTCTGGGACTGTATCTAATAGAAGAAAGAGCACAGAGGGATTGGCTGAATCAAGGGACCTGGGAGCCTGGGGATGAGTTTGAAGACCGAGAACCTAAGGCGCAATTACATATTATTGGAAACTCTTGTGGAGTGTGTGTGGGGGAGGTTAGGAGGCTGAGAGGCTGAGTCGACCTGGTGAGTCCAGCCCCAGGACACTACACAGCCCTGTCCCCCTTTCCCTGCCATCAGACAAGCGGTGCCGCAACTCCAGCCGGGACTCTGCACTTCCCCCTCCCTGATTCTCCAGAAGAGCAGGTGGCCCCCCTCTGAGGGCAGGAGCAAGACAACGGAACAAGTCCCCCTGCACTAAGGCGCTACTGGAATCTCTTCCTGAACAGCAGTGCTGGCTTGGAGCGAACCCGTGCACCGCCAAAGTTGGTCTCGTCCTGCAGCTGAGGGATGCAGGCTTTAAGTCAGCTGCCTTGGCTTTAAATCAATCAGTCCCCCCTTTAAGTCAGGTGACCCGACTTTAAATCACTGTGTGCCCCTCAAGCCTGCCACTTCAAAAATTGGGAACTTCACTTTGATCCCAGCACCTCACACAGCTGAATGCACACTGTATTCACCCCCAAGCCTGGCTTAGAGGCAGGATATAAGGTAAGGGGATGGGCTGCACACATGGTGAGGAGGGTGCACTTCATGTACCAGAAGGGTCCAGGTACTCTGGGTACAGCAAGCAGTGCACGATACAGCAGCTCCCTGGCAAAGCTGGTGATGCACAGGGGGAGCAGGCACACCCAGGCACGCAGAGGTTCCAGGCCGGGAGCTGGGGCACAGCCAGCCGGGAGGGTGTGAAAGCCGAGGATCTGAGCCTTCTTGAGAAAGGCAGACACAGAGGATGGATGAGAAACAAAGACCAGATGAAACATGGGTTTGAAAAGCACACCCTGCTCTTGAAATTGGGGTGGGGTCACCCCAGATTTGAGTCTTCTTACGCCCCAGTACCTAGTGCTTTGGCATTTGCCCAATTACTTATAAAATGTGACTGATGATATCTAAACCATAGAATACTGCATTTGGAGTGGTTTTGCGTGTTTATGTTTCTATAGTGGAATAATCTTTTCTACAAGAAAAATGTACACAATCTGAAATAAATTCAAACCCCTCTTTAAAAAGTACTATATCGGACTTCCCTGGTGGCGCAGTGGTAAAGAATCTGCCTGCCAAGGCAGGGGACATGGGTTCGAGCCCTGGTCAGGGAAGATCCCACATGCCGCGGAGCAGCTACGCCCATGGGCCACAACTACTGAGCCTGCAGACCACAACTACTGAAGCCCGCGCGCCTAGAACCGGTGCTCCACAACAAGCGCAGCAAGAGAAGCCACCGCAATGAGAAGCCCGCGCACCGCAACAAAGAGTAGCCCCCGCTTGCCGCAACTAGAGAAAGCCTGTGCATAGCAATGAAGACCCAACGCAGCCAAGAACAAATTAATTAAATAATTAGTTAACTATTTTAAAAAAGTACTATATCCTTCTGTACAGCTTCTCTGGGAAGAACAGAGAGATGGCGTAGGAGAGTGAGAAAGAGCAATATTTAGTGCACATCTCTCATGCAGGTGCTCTGCTGGCTCAGATAGATTTATCCCCACTTTACAAAGGAGGGAATAGTCTCAGAGAGGTTTAGTAATTTTCCCAAAGCCAAACAGCTATGGAGTGGCAGAACCAAGATCTGAACCAAGTCTGTTACCTTCAAAGCCTAAGTCCTCATCACAACAAAACTCAATTAATATTTACATTTATCGAATTACATTGCAACCTGGGGAGTACTTGGCACAATCCTGAATAAGAGTGAGAAAGAAAGAAATAGCATTGTTCCCACAGTCAACCCAAATTTTTGGAGCAGCTGCTAGATGCCTGGCCCTTTTTGGGGTTCAGCAGTGATCAAGACAGGAAGAGTCCTGCTTTCATGAACCACGTAGTGGGGAGGAGAGACGGGTGCAACTTGGGTGAGGGATTTCACCTTGCTGGACCTCTGTTTTGTCATCTGGAAAATGGGATGGGTGTTCCTCATTTTCTGGGATTGTCCAGCCCTCACATTCTCTGATTCCATAAGAAGCATTTGTTTTCCTGTTTCTTTAAAATTCATTCAGGCCGTGAGCTGTGATGAATGTTGTTAGCTGCTCCCCAAAGCACTCTATTCCCACCCTTTTCCTGTGATCAGGTCTTTCCCGAAACATGACTCACAGTCAGTCAGCCAAGTCACAGAACCTAAGGGGCACCCAGCAGAAAAATTCCAACCCTTGCTTCCCAGGAGCTCTGCGGTCTACCTGCCAGGTAAACTTAACTCACCTGGCACAAGGTGGCCATCCCTGGTTTCACAGCAACATGATCTCAGGCACAAACCTCCTTGTTTTTCCATTTTGTCTTTAAGTTACTTGTTGAAACAACTGCACAAATATGACAAAGGTATAAAATCAGGCATCTTCTGCCCCCAGTGCCTACTAATAAATGATTTTCTGCCACTTTAATGATAAAGATAGAACATTTCAACATTCTGCTACCCTTATTATTTGTCATTTTTGTTGATATTTCTATTGACTACATCTTTCAATATTTTAACAATGGAACATTTATTTAGCTTGTTCCAGACCCAGCCTTTAGTGGTAAAGGTTTTGTTGTTATATTTCTATTATGTTTCCTTTAAAAATCATTATCCTATTTAAATGGATTAAGTCAATTCTGTAAGCATTTATCTTATGATATTGATGAAATTGACACATAGAGGGCAGTAGTACAAGTTGATTGGACTTGAGAACCTCTATTAGCACAGTTAAGTATAAATATTGTCTATATGTAAACCAAAGTACATGCCGAGTGAGATTCTCCGACTTTTTTTCACTGTCTGCCCCTCAAGCCTGTGGGAAATGGAATATTTCTTGCCCTATCAGTAAACAAAGGATGTCACAGTCTTCAGCACTTGCTGCCCTCCAATGTGAGCCGGCGGGCCCTGAGGCACTCAGGATATGCAAATACAAAATGCAGGCCCCAGAGAGCTGAGGTGCATATCAAAGGAAGGATTTCAGTGAGCCCATGCAAAGAAAAGCGCCGCATTCCTCACCTTGGGAGAGCTGGTTTTCCTCAGTTAACAATCACCTTTTGATGTTCCCCATTACCTGCGCCAGTTCCCTGCCCTGTCCCCTCCCCCCGGTACTTTAGCTCAGGGAGGAAGGAGCGCAGAGGGACTCGGCTGAATAAGGGGCCTGCGCGCCTCGGGGGGAGTTTTCAGCCGCTTTCCCCGCAGTCGGGAGGAGGGGCGCTGACGCTGCAGCCGGACCCTGCGCCTCCCTTGCCCCGTTTCCCCTCAGAACGCTCAGGCCGACCCCCTCCCCACGCCCACCAGGCCTCGCGAGCCAGGCCGAGGGCAGGGGCGAGGGGAGGGACCGAAGTTCCCGGGGACCAGACGCTGGAGGCCGTTCTTTCTGCACAGCAGCGGCGGGTGGCAGCGAACCCCTGCCCCTCAGAAGCTGGTCTTGTGCTGCCGCCCGGGCACCGGACCAGGCGGAGGGTCGGCGCCCACTTACCCGGCCCGCCGTCCCCGCGACTGTCACGGCTTCGGCCGCCGGGGCACCTCCAGAGCCGGCAGCCTCAGTGAGGTCGCCCTCCCCTCGGGCTCCGGGGCAGTTCCGTGACGGCGGAGGGAAGAGACCCCGCCCGAGCCGGGAGTTCCAGCTCTGAGGAAACGCGGGCTCTGTTCAGCGCGCAGTGGGTGGGACCGCTCTGCCCCGAGGCCTTCCGGGAGGGAGCGGGGCGGCGGGGGAGGGAGCCGACAGGAGCGCAGGGCCCCGTCGGGGGTCCTGGAGGGGCGGCCCGGCCTGGGGGCCACGCCCACTGTGGCCGCAGCCCAGGCCTTTTTCCTGGAATCCTACACGAAAAAGTTAGAAAGATACACATTCTATAGTAAATATTCACAAATGATTGTTGCTGCTGTGCTCACTATTCTATTAAAGGTGTAAAATCCATAAAACACTTTAAGTTCAAAATTAAATATGAATTTTTACCTTTCTAATTATGTCTCTGATATTCACAGTTGTGGTTAATGAATCAGAGACTGTGGCATCACTAGTTAAAAATGAGCTTGTTAAAAAAATAGAACTCAGGCCCACCGGACCTACTGAATCACAATCTGCACTTTTACAATCTCCCCAGTGTACTTGTGTACCCATGAATAGTTGAAAGGTACATTTCTACCTCGACAGGTCTTTTCTCTATGAGAAATACACACATTTTATCCAGTTTGATATAAATAAAACACTCAAAAATGCATATGCCTGTGTTGAAACCATCATTTTATCATTTCTTTTCCAGACAAGTATAGTCTCTATACTGGTTTTGTGGATCACATGCCATACTCTTTTCTTGTAGTTAGAAATAAGGTAGAGAAAGTTACTTTGTAAATATATATATATATACATATATATATATATATATATATATATACATATATATATATATATATATATATATATATATATATATATATATATATATATATATATATATATATATATTAGTGGATAATTGAAGACACTCTTCTAAATTAAAAGCAGTTCTCTTAACTTGCTGTTTTCTTCTTGGGTCACATTATGAACTCTTCCCGTGGCCACATGCCATGTGTACTTTTAATTTCAGGGACTGCTGACATTCCAGCATGTGGCCATAGATTTCTCTCAAGAGGAGTGAGAATGCCTGGACCAAGATCAATGGGAATTGTACAGGGATGTGATGTTAGAGAAGTATAGGAACCTGCTCTCCTTGGGTGAGGATACCTTCCTTCCAGAATTCCTTATCCAACCACAGGGTTTGGAGTCCTTCATTTGTAGAATGTCTCCCGGAATCTTCTGCTTCCTACAATAGGGTTTCAGATTGCAACGTTTCAGGAAAGATTGGGAGTTTGTGGGTATAATTTTTCTTATCCTTTTAAAATTGCAGCCTCCCTTTTAATATACTTTGTAACTGCTTGGGATGTGTCTATATGAACTGTGTACTATATCCTTCTGTTATAGTCCTTACAATATTTTATTGTCTTATTTTCTGTAACCATTTTCCATGGATTCTTTGGGCTTAAGGTATATTAAAAGGGAGACTGCGATTCTGGGACTTCCCTGGTGATGCAGTGATTAAGAATTCGCCTGCCAATGCAGGGGACCCGGTTCGCTCCCCGGTCCAGGAAGATCTCACGTGCCACGGAACAACTAAGCCAGTGGGCCACAACTACTGAGTCTGCACGCCACAACTACTGAAGCCGGTGTGCCTTGAGCCCGTGCGCCATTTATTTTTTGGAGAATAAAACCACTTCTGAGAGATTAAAATTTAGGCCAGCTAGTCAAAATGCTTTATCACCTGTTCTTCTAAAACACTGATCAATGGAACAAGTTTTACTAGGGATAACAGTGTAATTGTATTCTGGAGTTCATATGGGCAATATGGTTTATGACCTTGATGCTGGATCACGACATTTCAACGGTATAACTGCTCTTAATTGTCTGTTTGTTCAACGATTAAACTCTCACGTGATCTGAGTTCAGACTGGAGTCATCCTGGTTGGTTTCTGTCTATTGCAGATTTCTTCCAGTATGAAAGAAAGGACAAGAGCAATACGGCTTACTTTACAAAATGTCTTCAAACTAAATGATGATATAATCTACATTCAATTAATTTATACATACCCTACTGTAGAACAGGGTTCGTTACGCTGGCACAGCCCGGTAATTATGTAAAACTGAAACTTTTTCTGCACTGGTTCAAGTCCTCTTCCTAAGAATATGTTTATAATCAACATTCTTTCACAAATTACCCAATTTAATTCACCATAGCATTCCTCATATTAACTAAATGGAAAATCCTAGGCTATATACAAATCCAGAAAGGGCCAAAAATCATCAGCCCCCTTGGATGATTACAACCCATTGCTGAGGCATTCAAATTACTTATTAAAGAACCACTATGTCCATCAACATCATCAATTTATATATTATTGCCCCAATGCTAGCCTTAACCCTGGCTCTCACAACATGAATTCTTCTTCCCATATCTTATCCACTAATTAATATAAATGTAGGCATATTATTTATATTAGCCATATCACACCTAGCCATTTATTCCATCCTCAGATCTGGATAAACTTCACATTCAAAATACTCACTCACTGGAGCTCTAGGAACAATAGCACAGACAATCATCTCATATGAAGTAATGTAGCAGTTATTCTATTCTCAGTCTTACTGATAAATGGATCATTTACACTTTCAACAGTAATTATTACACAAGAACACCTATGACTAATTTTCTCCTGACCCCTACCCAGAATTTGATTATCTCCGCAGTAGCAGAAATCCAATGAAGCCCCACTTGATTTAACAGAAGTAGCATCAAAACCTGTATATGTCTTCAATGTAGAAAATGTAGCAGGCCCATTCACCCCGTCCCTCCTAGAGAATATGTCAATTTCCCTATCATAAACATTTCCACAGCAATCTATTTTTAGGAGCATTCGACAATCCCTAGGTGCCAGAATTATAGATTCTTTCAGCTTGTAAATATAGTTTTTTTAAAAAAAATAATTTTTATAGTTTTACTACCTTTAAACAAAATGTACTCCATTGCTGTGGAATATTCCTTCATAGGAGCGTGCATGGTTCATTTCTGCATCCGTCTGTGATGGCCTTCAGGTTCTTTCAGGTTTGGCTCCTGTGGCTGCGAGCCCATGTCCGTGTGTCCTGCTGCAGGGCTGGTGGGTTTGTGTTCAACTGGGAGGCGCACTGTGGGTCTCTGTGCACGGACTTCGCTATCTGAGGCCCGATTGCTTCAGAAGTGGTTGCATCCCCCCGTTGCAGACCAGGCTTTCCATTGCTCCACATCCTGCTGATATTTGATACTATGTCTTTCATGTCTGCCATTCTGGTAGGTGTATGCACAGTATTTTTCTTATGGCTTTAATCCCTCTGTTGTTTGTGAAGTTGTGCATCTTGTGGTATTCATGGACTATTTCCTGTTGTTTTCTAAAAAGTTTTAAAAATTGTGGTCAGATATACAGAACATAAAATTTACTATCTTAGCCATTTTTAAGTGCACATTTCAGGGTCAAGAAGTAATTCACACTGTTGTGCAAACCTGACCGCCATCATCCTCCAGAACTTTTTCATCTTGCAAAATTGAAACAGTCCCCATTAAACACTCACTCCCCATTGTCCCTCCCTCAGCCCCTGGCACTCAACATCCTACTTTATGTCTCTATGTTTCCGACTGCTCTAGGGGCCTTGTATGAGTGGATCAAGCACTGTTTGTTTTTTTGTGTCTAGCTTACATCACTGAGCATAATGCCCTCAAGGTTCATCCCTGCTGCAGCCTGTGTCAGAATTGCCTTCCTTTTTAGGTTGAATAGCATCCCCTTGTATTGATGGGCCGTGTTTTTCTTCTCCATTCATCCATTAGTGGACACATGTAATATCTACATTCATTTCTCCTGTCATAATATTTGTGGAATAACATCAGAAAGTCCTATGAATCAAAAGTCATTTGCCATTAACTTTTTTCTAAACTTTTTGTTGTGGAAAACATCAAGGCTAAGAAAAGGGAAAAATACATGTCAGCTTCACTTGTGTTCAGGAATCAATGCTTTACGGATTCACTTTATTCCCTGTGTGTGTGCTATGCGTGTGCATGTGCCTGTTTGCATACATATGCTGTGCATGTGCATAGGTATGTGCACTTGCACACATTAGTGTGTGCATGGGCATATGGGTGCATGTGTGTTCACATGCTAGTGTGTGAATATATTTGTGCTGTGCACATGCATATGTTTGTGTGTGTGCTGTGCCTGCCTGTGCGCACACCTGTGTGTTTGCTGGGACCACTTGCAAGTTGGTTGCAGACTGAATTGTGCCCCAGATATATCCGCACGCAGCTGCTCTAACAATCCTGCGTAGCCACGTAAAGGTCACAGATCTCAGGGATTTAAATGGATGGAGCAGGATATCCTGACACGGAGTTTGTCTTCCAATGACTGTCACTGTCTCAGTAACATCCTTCACACCTTCTTTAAGCCCCATTCAGGGTCCAGTTTAGACTCCCATTACATTCAGTCACCTGCCCCGGGTCCCCTAAAGCAACAATGTCACCGTTGGAGAGCCCGGCCAAGGCTGGGGGTGCCCCTCCTGTTGGCCTGGCCTCCAGGCCCTGCACTTGGCTCCTGTGTTCCCATCTCTCAGCCAGGCCCCGACTTGGATGGGGCCGCCACCTCTTTCCAGACAGGGTCCCATCGCCCAGTCAAGGGGGTTCATTCTCCCCAAACACAGCATCAGGAGTGGGGGGGGTGACAGTCCCCATTGTGTCTCCTTCATGTGAGACCCTGTGCTGTTGAAAGAGCAGGCACCCTGCCCTCGGGGGTGGGGGGCTGGGGGGTGACATGCGGCCCACGATGGGCAGGCGGGTCTCCGGGTGGGGCGAGCCAGTGTGCAAAGAGTTCTGCGGTGGGTTCTCCTCTCCAACGGCTTCTGTGCCCCTACCTCTCCCCGTGCCTCCCCTCGAAGATAGCGCGGTGCCCGGGACGGGAGCCATGGGAGCCGTCAGCCACCGCCCCCTCTACACACACACACACACACACACACACACGCACACGCTGCAGGGAAGCAGGACCTGAGTGCAGGGCTCTCAGCGGCCCTGAGCGCCCCGCCCGGGATCAGCCAGCCGAATGGACAGACCGGATCTCCCGGCCCGGACCATACAGGACTCTCCTGCCTGGGCTTCCAGTGTGGCCGCCTCCTTCTGGAAACCTGGGAGGCTGGAATCAGGCCACTTCTTGTCTGTCCTGGCAGCAGACCGGGCTGCACTCTAAGAAGTTCGTGGCTCGCCCGTGGATATTGACCATCAGGTGACCAGAGAAATTGGGAACATTTCTGTTTTGCCTGTTGAAATGTTTAATGACAAAGATTTTGTTCAGTTTCCTGATGTGGGTGTCCAAAGATGAGAGACCCATGTGTGTGATCTATACCTCCTATGAGATCAGCCCTAAGCTAGTTTAAACATGATCAAGTTGTGTCTACATGGTAGATTTAGAGCTCTGCATGTCCTGTCTACTGATTATGTTTAGAGCTGACCATGTGTTGTCTATAATAAGAAGATTTAGACCTGACCATGTTCTGTGTACGCTAGGGCTATGGGGACCTGGGTAGAGACCCGGCCTGGCCTCAGTACTGGGAAGCTCCGTGCCTGCATCTGAATGTCAGTGCTTAGATGTCTGGGGTCTGGAGCTGAGGTGGGCTTGTCTACGTAACAGCCTCTCTTCTGAGTGTGGTGACCTGGTCCTCCCAAGGGTCAGTGCTATGGTCGGGGCCTTAGTCTTAATCCCTGCAAGGTTCACCTTCCCTGCGGCTCATGGAGAATCCTCAGGAGGACTACCTGGCAATAATTCCAATTTACCAGCACGTGCATGGTGCATAGGGAAGCAGGTTTAGCTGGTGAATTGATTGCAGGGCACGCAGATCGGGCAAAAGGCCGATGGGTGACAGCTGAGGCTGCTGCTGAGCTCTCCCTCCAGTCTACCGTCCCTACTCAGCAGAGTCCAGAGCTGCCCCTCGGCTTTCAGCCCTGCTGTCCTGTGGGTTTTCTCAACGTGTAAGTGAGACAAGAAAGGACTGAGCATGCCAGCACCAGGGTCGAGTGTTCAAGTCTAGTATGAAAGCTTTAAAAACAGTTAAAATCACACAGAACCAAAGTGAGAAGAGGAGGACTCCTCTGGGACAAGTGTGGGGAAAGGAGACCCACCTGACACTTTTTCCCATCCCAGGAGGTCGCAGGCACCCAGCTTGTTTCCACATTGGGGGAGCCCCCTGCAGAGCCATGGTGTCCTGACCAAGGGGACGTGTGACCCCAGGTGCAGGGTCTGGGGAGGTGAGGTCACCCTGGGACTGTGGACATGTGACCCAGGTGGAGGGGTCTGGGGAGGTGGGTCACCCTGGTGAGTGTGGATGTGTGGCCCCAGGTATAGGGTGCGGGGACTGTGTGGGTCTCACCATACCTGCATGGGTCAGGATCACATGTATGGGGAGACCACATATGCGCTCTTTGCCTGCAGTGTGTCCTGTCCCCTTTGAGATTTCCAACCTCTGCATTAAGGGTGTTGTCCTGATTAACCTGTGGTTCCTTTTCTTCTCTTAATCTTGTCACAATCATATGAGGTCAGGCATGTTTGAGTGGGTTGCTGCTCTGTGTTCCGGTGAGTGACAACACTTGGTGGTATCATATTAATACTATAGCATATCATATGTCTAATCTATGGGGGTCACCACAGCCTGGGTCCCCCTGGACAGAGGTCAGGTGAGCACAGACTAGCCCCCCCTAAGAATGGTCTCCCACGTGCTCTGTGAGGGTACCGTGATGGCCCCTAAGGTAGGGGACTGTGTCTGGGCCTCCGACATTTGTGATGAAGGGGAGTCGAAATGGAATCTCAATTAACAAGACATTATTTTAAGAATTTATTTTAAGTGAAGTAAAACACACGTCACATACCCTTTACCATCATCACCATTTTAAGTGCACGTTTCTGCGGCATCAGATATATTCACTTTCTCGTGGAGCCATCACCACCATCCCTAGAACTTTTCATCTTGCAAAACCAAAATTCCACAGCCATGAAAGTCTCATTCCCCATTCCCTCCCACTGCCCCTGGCACCGATATCCACTTCAGTCCCTGAGTTGTCGACTCCAGGGCACCCACTGGAGTGGAATCCTGCAGTGTTTGCTGACGGGTCATTTTGGAAGAGCTGACTTTCAGTCTGAAGCTCTGCCTGTTTGCATCTGAAGAATCTGCATTTAAGGAGAGGGTGTATGAGGAAGGGGGTGTATGTGGGACAAAGGTGTCCGGGGTGCAGGTGAGCCAGGACCTGACCAGCTGCCTTTTGGGTCCTCTGGTCCCATCTCTTGGTCTGTGCCTCATCTGCACCATCACTGTCCCCGCTGGCACCGCTGGGGTGTTGTTGTCTGAGTGAGATTCCCCTGGTGCCCCTGCTCTCCTCCCCTCCTCCTGCTGGTTGGGGAGGGAACTGCTTGCTGTGTGGTCTCTACTCCTGAGGCATGAAGGACCCTGTAGCATGGACCTGCAGAGTGTGGGGTGTGGTCCCAAGAGCATGGGGCCCACATAGGACACGACATCGGGGCGTGACAAGTGCTAGGGCTGCCTCATCACTGACAGGGAATGTTGCCCAGATCCTGCTCGAGAGGGCGTGGTGGTTGGCCTGGGACCCTAGAGGCCCCATTCCTATACTGGAGCTCGGAGAGTGCATCCCCATGGGCTCCAGATTCACCCCATATCTCAGCCATATCCCTCTGTCCTGTCTTTGAACTCAGGAAAACGAGCTCTCTTGTCCACAACATAGGCCTGGTCCTGTTGATATTAGGATTCTTTAAGTTAGGCGTCCTGGGATAGCAGCTCTTTTTAGGCCTGAGAAGGAACAACTCCGGAGTGTACAACAATTTCAGATGAAACTAATATTCAATGACTATCCCTAACTACTCAGTTGTTGATTTCTATTAGTCATTATTCTCCTGGTTTTAGCTCTGATGTGGGGATTACAGAGGAGTCAACATTTAAATCTTCATAATCTGTGTATTTGTAGCTTCAGTATCATTACTGACCCATAGTTTTTTTTTTTTTTTTTTTTTTTATGGTTTGGGAAGAGTTATTGATTTCATGTATCATGTAAAGGATTCACAATGATGATAGGGCAATTAAGATTACAATAATAGCTAGTAAATTGTTCACATTTTCTCTACCTGTGCATCTATTGTATGCATATGAGTTTAGATGTCAATATTAGTGAAATGATATAGAGGACTAGAGAACTTATTTTAAAAATCACTATTAATGTGTGATGAAGAAAATGTAAAAGTTCTTCCATAATCGGTGATGTTGTATCTTGAGAGCCTAGATGAAATTGATATGCCTTAGTGATATACAGGATTTTAGCGTATCATTTAACTTTGACAAAGCTACATCACTTTTTACTTTTATCTCATTTATTGAGGAAGACATAATTGTTATGGTGTTGGCTTGAAACTGGTTGAAAAGGACTTGAGTCCTTCCTTATTTTACATTTACATAGGTAGGATCTTGAAACATAGGATATGGTGGAGGACATCCGTGTAACCATTCTCGGTTAGGAGTAGCAATTTCCACTGCTAAGACTTCTTGTTTAGACACAAATGCTTTTCAAAGTATGAAGATTATTAGCATTACTGCTGCTACTGAGATGAATGAGCCTAAAGACAAAATATTTCATGTTGTGTGTGCCTCAGGGTACTCAGTCTAACGTAGTGACATCCTGAGAGGCCACGAAAGTGCTGCAGGAAGTCATATTTACTACTACAAATATACTTGTGAAGTGAATTTTTGCTCATGCTGAGTTAACTGTATAACCTGAGAATAGTGGGAATCAGTGTAGGAAGCCTCCTATAATAGTGAAGACTGCTCCCATGGACATTAGGTCATGGAAGTGTGCTACTACATAGTATGTATCCTGGAGGACAATGTCTGGGGATGAGTTGGCTAAGATGATTCCTGTCAAACCACCTACTGTAAAAAGAAAAACTAAAGCCTAAAACTCATAATATAGTGGGAGGTCATATAGTATTACCTCCGTGAACAGTTGCTAACCAGGGACTTCCCTGGTGACGCAGTGGTTAAGAATTCGCCTGCCAATGCAGGGGACACGGGTTCGAGCCCTTGTCTGGGAAGATTCCACATGCCGCGGAGCAAAAAGCCCGTGTGCCACAACTACTGAGCCTGCCCTCTAGAGCCCGCAAGCCACAACTACTGAAGCCCACGCGCCTAGAGGCCGTGCTCTGCAACAAGAGAAGCCACTGCAGTGAAAGGGCCGCACACCGCAACGAAGAGTCGCTGCCGCTCACCGCAACCAGAGAAAGCCCATGTGCAGCAACCAAGACCCAACTCAGCAAAAAAAAAAAAAAAAGAAAAAGAAAAGAAAAAGAAAAATTAAATAAAGAGTTGCTAATCAGCTAGATACTTTTACTCCTGTAGGGATAGAAGTAATTACGGTAGCTGATGCAAAGTATGCTCCTGAGTCCACAGCTATCCCTATGGTAAACATATGATGGGCCCACAAGAGAACTCCTAAAAAACCAGTGGACATGACTCATACTATTCCCAGATAGCTGAAGGGCAATTTTTGTCCTAAATAGTATGTAATGATATGTGAGTTTATAACAAACCCTGTTAGGCCATGAATACAGACTTCAGGGTGAGCAAAGTATCAAAATAGGTGTTGGTATAGGATTCGGTCTCCTCCTGCAGGGTCAAAGAAAGTAGTGTTTAGATTTCTATCTCTCAACAGCGTGGCAATTCTGGCTGCTTGGACTGAGATTGGTAACTATAGTAATATGGCTATAGTTGGGGAAGATTAAACAAATAATGGCGTTTGGTATTGGGATATGACTGCTGGTTTTGTATTAAAGACTATAGTAATAAAAGTAATAATACCAAGAATTGAGGAGACACGTGCTAAATGTAAGGAGAAAACAGTTAGGTCGACAGAGGCTCCTGCATGGGCCAGATTGCAGGCTAGAGCTGAATGCACGGTTCCACTGGTACCAGAACCAGCTTCTACTATTGGTGATATGAGTAGGAGTAAGAATGATGGGGGAAGTAGTCAAAAGTTTATATGATTTATTGGGGGAAATGCTACTTCAGGTGTCTGAGTTATTAGTGGCCCAAGTCAGTTTTCAAAGCCTGCAATCATAACGGGTACAGCTATAAAGAAAATTATTACAAGTGCAGGGACTGTTATGACTACCTTACAGATTTGGGCATCTCCAAGTAGCGGTCCAGGTCAGCATAGCTCAGCCTGGATTAATATAATGAAGGTGCTGCCTGCTACTCCAGCTCAAGCACCGAATAGTAAATATAAAATGCCGATATCTTTGTGATTTGTTGAAAATAATCAGCAGTGTATGAACAGAGGTAAAATGACTGAGTTAGCATTAGACTGTAAATCTAAAGACAGAGATTGAGCCCTCTTTCTGGCAAACCCTGTGGTGAATCAACAAATTGAATTGTAACTTCAGAGAAGCAGCTTCAATTCTGCCAGTGATTTTCCTGCCTTTTTTTTTTTCTTTTTTTCTTTCTCAAATGAAGGAGAAGTAGACTGAAGCCAGTTGACTAGAGGATTTGCCTGTTAACTAAAGTTTCCTGGGGTTAAAACTCATCAATCTGGTAAAGATTTGGCTTAAATACCGTGTTTGCTTTACATTCAATTGATGTAGAATAAAGTCTTGCAATCCTTATTTTTAGGAATTAAGTAAATTTCACTTGTTTAGGGTTTTGAAAGCTCTTGGTCTGAACTAACCTGAATTCCTAGTCCAGCACCGATAGAATGGGTGTTGTGTGTAGTAATCGTGTGGGTATTATAATTGGTAATGATAGGAAAGTTATTTCTTTGTATGTTCAAATTGTTTTGTGTTTGTGTTGTTTAATGAAGGGAATATAGTTAGTGATGTGGAGTATGTTAGCTGCAAGTAGAAATATATGCTGAGGACTGCTGTGATGGCTATTAGTGTTGGTAGAATGATGTTGTCGTTTTTGTTATCTCTTGGATAATTATTCATTTGGGTAGAAACCCTGATAGTGATGGGCGATGTCCTAATGATACTATAATGGTGAGGAAAATGATTGTGATGGGAGGTGTTTTATCTCATGTGTGTGATAATGATACTCTTGTAGTACATGATCTGGGCATAAATAAGAAGAAGATAGTGTTGTTATGATATAAATTAGTATGTTTAGGATTGTTAGAATCTGAATATACATTATAATAGCTGTTTATTCATCCTATATGGGCAATTGGTGAGGAGGGTGTAATATTTTCCAGGTGAGTATGGCGAAGTCTGCCTCAGCCTCCAGCTATGATTTATAATATCACTATGATTAATAGTATATTTAGGTTGATGGATGGTGACATGTGGTATAAAACTGATAGGGGTGCAATTTTGTCATGTTGATAGCATCAGGTCTGCTGTTCATGGGATGCCTTGTGTGACTTCAGGCACTCAGAAGTGAAATGGGGAAAGTCCTACTTTTGTGACAAGGGCGATTGTCAAGAGGGTGGATGCTGCTGGATTAAAGATTTTTGTTATTCATTGTGCTCTTTGACCAGAGTATATTAGATTAATGATAATAGCCATTATAAGTAGTATTGATGTGGTGGACTGTTTTAGGAAATATTTGTTGGATGCTTCTCTAGCTTATGGGTTCATGTTTTTTATTAGAATGGGGATACCATTAACCAGTGTGAGCTTGTTATACAATTATATTTCCTGAGAAAATGGTCAGTAGAATGATGGTAAAAACAATGAGAGTTTATTAGCACAGGAAGGATATACAAAAATATTTTGGGGGTATGGGCCTGAAGCTTACTTAGAGAACTTTACTATATAGCATGTGGTGTAATGTGGTAGGTAGCATGGAGAATGTAAAATTATGAGGAAGAATTCAATTCCAGGAATAAGAGCATTGAAACCTCTATGATTTACTCTATCAAACTAACTCTTTTGTCAGACATATTTCTTAACTTTGTGGTGGGTTGCCTGGTATGATGACAAGTGGTGAAAACTCTCATATACATAGGGTTAATGTTAGTCGTAAAAAAACTTTTTATAAGAGATGTATGCGTTGATCATATCAAAATTGTAGGTAGGAGGCTCAAGTTCATAGAAAGGAGATTGTTAAATGTGTTTTAATGATGACTTGGGTTGTATATAATTCTGGCACCTAGAGATTGTCGAATGCTCCTAAAAATAGATTGCTGTGGAAATGTTTATGATAGGGAAATTGACATATTCTCTAGGAGGGACGGGGTGAATGGGCCTGCTACATTTTCTACATTGAAGACATATACAGGTTTTGATGTTACTTCTGTTAAATCAAGTGGGGCTTCATTGGATTTCTGCTACTGCGGAGATAATCAAATTCTGGGTAGGGGTCAGGAGAAAATTAGTCATAGGTGTTCTTGTGTAATAATTACTGTTGAAAGTGTAAATGATCCATTTATCAGTAAGACTGAGAATAGAATAACTGCTACATTACTTCATATGAGATGATTGTCTGTGCTATTGTTCCTAGAGCTCCAGTGAGTGAGTATTTTGAATGTGAAGTTTATCCAGATCTGAGGATGGAATAAATGGCTAGGTGTGATATGGCTAATATAAATAATATGCCTACATTTATATTAATTAGTGGATAAGATATGGGAAGAGGAATTCATGTTGTGAGAGCCAGGGTTAAGGCTAGCATTGGGGCAATAATATATAAATTGATGATGTTGATGGACATAGTGGTTCTTTAATAAGTAATTTGAATGCCTCAGCAATGGGTTGTAATCATCCAAGGGGGCTGATGATTTTTGGCCCTTTCTGGATTTGTATATAGCCTAGGATTTTCCATTTAGTTAATATGAGGAATGCTATGGTGAATTAAATTGGGTAATTTGTGAAAGAATGTTGATTATAAACATATTCTTAGGAAGAGGACTTGAACCAGTGCAGAAAAAGTTTCAGTTTTACATAATTACCGGGCTGTGCCAGCGTAACGAACCCTGTTCTACAGTAGGGTATGTATAAATTAATTGAATGTAGATTATATCATCATTTAGTTTGAAGACATTTTGTAAAGTAAGCCGTATTGCTCTTGTCCTTTCTTTCATACTGGAAGAAATCTGCAATAGACAGAAACCAACCAGGATGACTCCAGTCTGAACTCAGATCACGTGAGAGTTTAATCGTTGAACAAACAGACAATTAAGAGCAGTTATACCGTTGAAATGTCGTGATCCAGCATCAAGGTCATAAACCATATTGCCCATATGAACTCCAGAATACAATTACACTGTTATCCCTAGTAAAACTTGTTCCATTGATCAGTGTTTTAGAAGAACAGGTGATAAAGCATTTTGACTAGCTGGCCTAAATTTTAATCTCTCAGAAGTGGTTTTATTCTCCAAAAAATAAATGGCGCACGGGCTCAAGGCACACCGGCTTCAGTAGTTGTGGCGTGCAGACTCAGTAGTTGTGGCCCACTGGCTTAGTTGTTCCGTGGCACGTGAGATCTTCCTGGACCGGGGAGCGAACCGGGTCCCCTGCATTGGCAGGCGAATTCTTAATCACTGCATCACCAGGGAAGTCCCAGAATCGCAGTCTCCCTTTTAATATACCTTAAGCCCAAAGAATCCATGGAAAATGGTTACAGAAAATAAGACAATAAAATATTGTAAGGACTATAACAGAAGGATATAGTACACAGTTCATATAGACACATCCCAAGCAGTTACAAAGTATATTAAAAGGGAGGCTGCAATTTTAAAAGGATAAGAAAAATTATACCCACAAACTCCCAATCTTTCCTGAAACGTTGCAATCTGAAACCCTATTGTAGGAAGCAGAAGATTCCGGGAGACATTCTACAAATGAAGGACTCCAAACCCTGTGGTTGGATAAGGAATTCTGGAAGGAAGGTATCCTCACCCAAGGAGAGCAGGTTCCTATACTTCTCTAACATCACATCCCTGTACAATTCCCATTGATCTTGGTCCAGGCATTCTCACTCCTCTTGAGAGAAATCTATGGCCACATCCTGGAATGTCAGCAGTCCCTGAAATTAAAAGTACACATGGCATGTGGCCACGGGAAGAGTTCATAATGTGACCCAAGAAGAAAACAGCAAGTTAAGAGAACTGCTTTTAATTTAGAAGAGTGTCTTCAATTATCCACTAATATATATATATATATATATATATATATATATATATATATATATATATATATATATATATATATATATGTATGTATATATGTATGTATATATATATATATTTACAAAGTAACTTTCTCTACCTTATTTCTAACTACAAGAAAAGAGTATGGCATGTGATCCACAAAACCAGTATAGAGACTATACTTGTCTGGAAAAGAAATGATAAAATGATGGTTTCAACACAGGCATATGCATTTTTGAGTGTTTTATTTATATCAAACTGGATAAAATGTGTGTATTTCTCATAGAGAAAAGACCTGTCGAGGTAGAAATGTACCTTTCAACTATTCATGGGTACACAAGTACACTGGGGAGATTGTAAAAGTGCAGATTGTGATTCAGTAGGTCCGGTGGGCCTGAGTTCTATTTTTTTAACAAGCTCATTTTTAACTAGTGATGCCACAGTCTCTGATTCATTAACCACAACTGTGAATATCAGAGACATAATTAGAAAGGTAAAAATTCATATTTAATTT
The DNA here is from genome assembly GCF_028021215.1 of Eschrichtius robustus. Lineage (NCBI taxonomy): Eukaryota > Metazoa > Chordata > Mammalia > Artiodactyla > Eschrichtiidae > Eschrichtius > Eschrichtius robustus. Next base: position 87,129,725 of record NC_090832.1, read on the forward strand.
TGAACTTAAAGTGTTTTATGGATTTTACACCTTTAATAGAATAGTGAGCACAGCAGCAACAATCATTTGTGAATATTTACTATAGAATGTGTATCTTTCTAACTTTTTCGTGTAGGATTCCAGGAAAAAGGCCTGGGCTGCGGCCACAGTGGGCGTGGCCCCCAGGCCGGGCCGCCCCTCCAGGACCCCCGACGGGGCCCTGCGCTCCTGTCGGCTCCCTCCCCCGCCGCCCCGCTCCCTCCCGGAAGGCCTCGGGGCAGAGCGGTCCCACCCACTGCGCGCTGAACAGAGCCCGCGTTTCCTCAGAGCTGGAACTCCCGGCTCGGGCGGGGTCTCTTCCCTCCGCCGTCACGGAACTGCCCCGGAGCCCGAGGGGAGGGCGACCTCACTGAGGCTGCCGGCTCTGGAGGTGCCCCGGCGGCCGAAGCCGTGACAGTCGCGGGGACGGCGGGCCGGGTAAGTGGGCGCCGACCCTCCGCCTGGTCCGGTGCCCGGGCGGCAGCACAAGACCAGCTTCTGAGGGGCAGGGGTTCGCTGCCACCCGCCGCTGCTGTGCAGAAAGAACGGCCTCCAGCGTCTGGTCCCCGGGAACTTCGGTCCCTCCCCTCGCCCCTGCCCTCGGCCTGGCTCGCGAGGCCTGGTGGGCGTGGGGAGGGGGTCGGCCTGAGCGTTCTGAGGGGAAACGGGGCAAGGGAGGCGCAGGGTCCGGCTGCAGCGTCAGCGCCCCTCCTCCCGACTGCGGGGAAAGCGGCTGAAAACTCCCCCCGAGGCGCGCAGGCCCCTTATTCAGCCGAGTCCCTCTGCGCTCCTTCCTCCCTGAGCTAAAGTACCGGGGGGAGGGGACAGGGCAGGGAACTGGCGCAGGTAATGGGGAACATCAAAAGGTGATTGTTAACTGAGGAAAACCAGCTCTCCCAAGGTGAGGAATGCGGCTCTTTTCTTTGCATGGGCTCACTGAAATCCTTCCTTTGATATGCACCTCAGCTCTCTGGGGCCTGCATTTTGTATTTGCATATCCTGAGTGCCTCAGGGCCCGCCGGCTCACATTGGAGGGCAGCAAGTGCTGAAGACTGTGACATCCTTTGTTTACTGATAGGGCAAGAAATATTCCATTTCCCACAGGCTTGAGGGGCAGACAGTGAAAAAAAGTCGGAGAATCTCACTCGGCATGTACTTTGGTTTACATATAGACAATATTTATACTTAACTGTGCTAATAGAGGTTCTCAAGTCCAATCAACTTGTACTACTGCCCTCTATGTGTCAATTTCATCAATATCATAAGATAAATGCTTACAGAATTGACTTAATCCATTTAAATAGGATAATGATTTTTAAAGGAAACATAATAGAAATATAACAACAAAACCTTTACCACTAAAGGCTGGGTCTGGAACAAGCTAAATAAATGTTCCATTGTTAAAATATTGAAAGATGTAGTCAATAGAAATATCAACAAAAATGACAAATAATAAGGGTAGCAGAATGTTGAAATGTTCTATCTTTATCATTAAAGTGGCAGAAAATCATTTATTAGTAGGCACTGGGGGCAGAAGATGCCTGATTTTATACCTTTGTCATATTTGTGCAGTTGTTTCAACAAGTAACTTAAAGACAAAATGGAAAAACAAGGAGGTTTGTGCCTGAGATCATGTTGCTGTGAAACCAGGGATGGCCACCTTGTGCCAGGTGAGTTAAGTTTACCTGGCAGGTAGACCGCAGAGCTCCTGGGAAGCAAGGGTTGGAATTTTTCTGCTGGGTGCCCCTTAGGTTCTGTGACTTGGCTGACTGACTGTGAGTCATGTTTCGGGAAAGACCTGATCACAGGAAAAGGGTGGGAATAGAGTGCTTTGGGGAGCAGCTAACAACATTCATCACAGCTCACGGCCTGAATGAATTTTAAAGAAACAGGAAAACAAATGCTTCTTATGGAATCAGAGAATGTGAGGGCTGGACAATCCCAGAAAATGAGGAACACCCATCCCATTTTCCAGATGACAAAACAGAGGTCCAGCAAGGTGAAATCCCTCACCCAAGTTGCACCCGTCTCTCCTCCCCACTACGTGGTTCATGAAAGCAGGACTCTTCCTGTCTTGATCACTGCTGAACCCCAAAAAGGGCCAGGCATCTAGCAGCTGCTCCAAAAATTTGGGTTGACTGTGGGAACAATGCTATTTCTTTCTTTCTCACTCTTATTCAGGATTGTGCCAAGTACTCCCCAGGTTGCAATGTAATTCGATAAATGTAAATATTAATTGAGTTTTGTTGTGATGAGGACTTAGGCTTTGAAGGTAACAGACTTGGTTCAGATCTTGGTTCTGCCACTCCATAGCTGTTTGGCTTTGGGAAAATTACTAAACCTCTCTGAGACTATTCCCTCCTTTGTAAAGTGGGGATAAATCTATCTGAGCCAGCAGAGCACCTGCATGAGAGATGTGCACTAAATATTGCTCTTTCTCACTCTCCTACGCCATCTCTCTGTTCTTCCCAGAGAAGCTGTACAGAAGGATATAGTACTTTTTTAAAATAGTTAACTAATTATTTAATTAATTTGTTCTTGGCTGCGTTGGGTCTTCATTGCTATGCACAGGCTTTCTCTAGTTGCGGCAAGCGGGGGCTACTCTTTGTTGCGGTGCGCGGGCTTCTCATTGCGGTGGCTTCTCTTGCTGCGCTTGTTGTGGAGCACCGGTTCTAGGCGCGCGGGCTTCAGTAGTTGTGGTCTGCAGGCTCAGTAGTTGTGGCCCATGGGCGTAGCTGCTCCGCGGCATGTGGGATCTTCCCTGACCAGGGCTCGAACCCATGTCCCCTGCCTTGGCAGGCAGATTCTTTACCACTGCGCCACCAGGGAAGTCCGATATAGTACTTTTTAAAGAGGGGTTTGAATTTATTTCAGATTGTGTACATTTTTCTTGTAGAAAAGATTATTCCACTATAGAAACATAAACACGCAAAACCACTCCAAATGCAGTATTCTATGGTTTAGATATCATCAGTCACATTTTATAAGTAATTGGGCAAATGCCAAAGCACTAGGTACTGGGGCGTAAGAAGACTCAAATCTGGGGTGACCCCACCCCAATTTCAAGAGCAGGGTGTGCTTTTCAAACCCATGTTTCATCTGGTCTTTGTTTCTCATCCATCCTCTGTGTCTGCCTTTCTCAAGAAGGCTCAGATCCTCGGCTTTCACACCCTCCCGGCTGGCTGTGCCCCAGCTCCCGGCCTGGAACCTCTGCGTGCCTGGGTGTGCCTGCTCCCCCTGTGCATCACCAGCTTTGCCAGGGAGCTGCTGTATCGTGCACTGCTTGCTGTACCCAGAGTACCTGGACCCTTCTGGTACATGAAGTGCACCCTCCTCACCATGTGTGCAGCCCATCCCCTTACCTTATATCCTGCCTCTAAGCCAGGCTTGGGGGTGAATACAGTGTGCATTCAGCTGTGTGAGGTGCTGGGATCAAAGTGAAGTTCCCAATTTTTGAAGTGGCAGGCTTGAGGGGCACACAGTGATTTAAAGTCGGGTCACCTGACTTAAAGGGGGGACTGATTGATTTAAAGCCAAGGCAGCTGACTTAAAGCCTGCATCCCTCAGCTGCAGGACGAGACCAACTTTGGCGGTGCACGGGTTCGCTCCAAGCCAGCACTGCTGTTCAGGAAGAGATTCCAGTAGCGCCTTAGTGCAGGGGGACTTGTTCCGTTGTCTTGCTCCTGCCCTCAGAGGGGGGCCACCTGCTCTTCTGGAGAATCAGGGAGGGGGAAGTGCAGAGTCCCGGCTGGAGTTGCGGCACCGCTTGTCTGATGGCAGGGAAAGGGGGACAGGGCTGTGTAGTGTCCTGGGGCTGGACTCACCAGGTCGACTCAGCCTCTCAGCCTCCTAACCTCCCCCACACACACTCCACAAGAGTTTCCAATAATATGTAATTGCGCCTTAGGTTCTCGGTCTTCAAACTCATCCCCAGGCTCCCAGGTCCCTTGATTCAGCCAATCCCTCTGTGCTCTTTCTTCTATTAGATACAGTCCCAGAGAGAGGGGCTGGGGGATGGGACTAGAGGGATGCCGGCAGCACTGGCCTCAGCTGAATAAAGAGATCCGGGGCCTGCGCTATCACACATGTGCGAGGATCCTTAAGGCGGAATCGAGGGGGCCAGTTAGAGGCAGTCCTTGCTGCCTCAAGTGAGTATGGATCACCGTCGGGTGGGGAGCACGCTGACCCCTGAGAAGTACTGTTAGGAGGATGTGTTCCTCCCTCGGCTTCAAGGACGTGGGTGGGCTTCAGGGCTCCAGTTCCCCTCCAGGCCTCCAGGTCCGGCTGCACCGCAGCGGCCTTGCAGACCCGCCTTCCTGTCCCAGAACTTGCCAGGCTCCAGGAAGAATCCAGACAGCAGAGATGGTGCCTGAGGGCTCCAGCTTGAAAAGTGCTGTCCCTGGGGACCCAACAGTGGAGGGAGGAAGGGTGAAGGGAGTGGGGGTGGTGGGGTCGGGAGGGGTGGCTGCCCTGGGAGACGTTGAGAGAGAAATATCGCCCCCCACACCCCCTGCCCCTGCAACTGACCCATTGATGCCATAGGATCTCAGGGCCTTTTAGTCAGAGATGCCTCTGCTTCTTTACTCCTGTGTTCAAAACTACGCAAAACCAACTCTTCATCCTCTTGCTGCCTTGCCAGGACTTTTAAAGCACTGTTCTATTGAAGCACTCGTTCCCTAAACTGCAGTTTGGAGCTGTCCCAGCTATTTAAAAGTGTTCTCCTTAAACTGAGACTAAATCCTACTCTTTTGGAAAAACGGCCTTCAGTTCACTGGAGATCGTCTTTTCTGCCCATTCCTTCCTTCTACTGCCCTCTTAAGAACCCCTGTGCTCAAAGAGCTTGGTGATTTATTTTTTGCTTGATGTCAAAAAGAAACCTCCCCTATGCACCCCAAAAAGCTTTCCTGGAACATAGGTGTTTCACAACCATGACAGTGTTTTGCAGTTAGTATACACTGGGTAGAGTGCCTAGCAATCCCTCCAAGAGCCAGAGGTGAGCAGACCTTTACTTATTTGATTGGATGCCCTTCAAGTTTAGGAAGGTCCCATTCTTATGACCCAGCAGGTAAGACAGAGCCCTGGATGGCTGTGGCTGTGATTAGATAACTTCTGATGATTTTATTTCCCTTACTGAGCTGCTGCTTCTAGGTTAAATCCGTTTTATTACCTGTCCATTTTTAAAGAAAGGCTGACAAAGTCACTGTAATAGGTCAGGAGTCTGAGCTCAGGGTTGGTCAAAGGTACTCACAGGGAGGAAGGTGGATAAAAATAGGTGGGTAAAATAGGAGGGTTGGCAAGTACAGCCAGGACACCCGTGTTCATCATGCATACTAATAAAGGCCAGAATCTCCTCATTTATCTCTGGTGGGAAGTTCTGATGGTTTCACAGGATCAAACTCAAATCATATTCAAACTAGGGGATTTCCCTGAGCATAAAAGGAAGTATCCGTCCCTAGCAGGAGTCGCTGCAGAGGAATAAAGACGTAGATGTAGAGAACGGACCTGAGGACACAGGGCGGGGGAAGGGTAAGCTGGGATGAAGTGAGAGAGTGGCATGGACATATATACACTACCAAAGGTGAAATAGATAGCTATTGGGAAGCAGCTGCATATAGCACAGGGAGATCAGCTCAGTGCTTTGTGACCACCTAGAGGGGTGGGATAGGGAAGGTGGGAGGGAGACACAAGAGGGAGAGGATATGGGGATATATGTATACGAATAGTTGATTCACTTTGTTATACAGCAGAAGCTAACACAACAAGGTAAAGCAATTATGCTCCAATAAAGATGTTAACAACAACAACAACAACAACAAAAAACCCAAAATCTAAGTCAATCAAGCCAACGGAGACAATGTATGTGTTTACAGTTCAAGAAATCCACAAGGGAATCCTTTATTCTGTAGGCAATGAATGGTCCATTCGAAAAGGAAAAAACTTTCTAAAATGTTGTCTTTCCATTTATTGTTCAGAACATCATTTTTATACCTCTGCATTTCTTACTATTCAAAGCCAAGTCACGTGAGTTACAGGGAAGCAGCTGATGGATTTAAAGTTGGGTCACTTGATTTAAAAACCAGTGGCAGTTGATTGATTTAAATCCCGGTCATATGACATGAGGAGAGGGTGCTAAAAACTGCTTTTTCATCTCTGGCTCAGAATATCATATTTACCTTGGTTTTTCTTATGATTTAGAAAACTTGAGCTGTCTCTCCTTGGAATCATCAGGAGAAAAATACAGTATTTCAGATTCATTCTTGAAACCAACTTCTCACGGTTAAGGTGTATTGGCTAAAAGATCTTCCTTCTTCAAGAGATTCCAAACCTCTGTAAGACACTTCATTGTAATTGGAGAAAAAAGAAGAATGAATTCAGGCCAGCAGCTGCAGGAGGCCAAGGCAGCCCCCAGGACTAGGGAAGGAGGAGGAGGAAGGGCTGAGAGTTGCCATTAGAGCAGACAACCTCCAGAGGGCGCTGAAGCACCGGCAAAGCCCACCTGCCACTCCCAGTTTGGCACTCCAGGGTCAGATTTGGGTTTGGAGATGGGGTTGCTGTAACCCCAAGGAGGTGAGCAGAGAGGAGGAGTTGATTACCGGTCTCCTCTGACTCTCTGACCCAAATTGCCTGGCTTCACAGGGGGGACAGGGTTTTGCTTTCAGCAAACTCATGGGGCACTTCCAGGCTGGTCGGGTTGCCCAGTGGCCCGACAGCCTGACAGGCTGACTGCGGTGTGACCACCCTTTGTTTCTCCAGAATCTGTGCATCAGGAGGTTCATGGGTGCGGGAGCCCATCCACCGCCCCTCCCCCCAAGGGGGATGGCACCTTCCCTGGCTGTACCCTATGATCACCAGGTACTTGAAATGAATGCAAGTTTTTTGACTTCAAGGAAAAGCTCACATAAGCGTTTCTTCCTCATAATGTGTGGGATTTACTATAATGGAAGGACATTAGAAAGAACAGGTAGAAAACTCACCTGTTGGTCTCCATGTAGGAGTTTATTTTGCATGAATCCCTCCTACGTGAGTAGATAGCAGAGGTTTATTTTTGTTCCCGTGTGTGTAGTTGTGGCAGAGGATGTAGGTATGGTGATTTGAAGCCCTCAAAGAAATATTCTCAGAATTCTCAAGATTTCTCTTGATCGGAACCGAAAGAGACCTGGAAAAGGAGGAAAAGAAAAGGAGGAGGGAGAACGAATGACTGTTTCTCAGTAAATTCACCTTCCTGGTTGATTGTTCTGTCTTCTCATTTCTTTTAACTTCTATGTATGTCTAATGGAATAATGTAGAAAGGCTGATTTTTATGCTTTAAAAGATTTTACATCACAAAGAAACTAGAAGTGGCTAACAGAACTTATTCAAATCAATTTTGCATAGAGACTTTGATATTAAATTTGTATACTAAAATGGGTTTATCCCAATTTTCTCTTTCTTTTTGAGTGAATATTTGTAACATATTTTTGTAGATAATAATTTATCCTAGATATACAAAATTGTGAGAATGGGTACCATTTTTTACCACTTAAATGATTTCTTTTAAATGAATAGATTGTACACTTTAAATGCCAATGCTGTGTCTTACGTGTTGTTTTTTTAATTCCTTGATTTCCAAAACTTGTGTTTATTTAATTGATTTCTATCTAATCATCTGTGTCTCCCCTTTATTGTTTCTTACTTTATATTTTATTGATCTATAGTTAATTTACATTATTATATTAGTTTCAGAGGTACAGCATAGTGATTCATAAATGTTTAGGTTCTTCTCCATTTATAGTTATTATAAAAGAGTGGCTATATTCCCCATGCTATACAGTACATCACTGTAGATTATTGATTTTATACATAGTGGATTGTACCTCAAAATCTCCTACCACTATTTTGCTCCTCCACCCTATCTCTCCCTGCTGGTAACCACTAGTCTGTTCTTTAATCTGTGAGTCTGTTTTTTTGTTGTTATTGTATTCAATTTTTTAGATGCCACGTGTAAGTGATAACATACCATGCTTGTTTTCTCATACCATACCATGCTTTTTTTCTCATAACATGCCGTGCTTGTTTTCTCTGCGGCTTATTTTACTAAGCATAATACCCTCCAAATCCATCCATGTTCTTGCAAATGGCAAAATTTCATTTTTTGCTGAAGTCATCATAAAAACTCTTTTTTATCCACTAAGCTATTGATGAACACTTAGTTTGACTCTATATCTTGGCTATGGCAAATAACACTGTTATGAACATTGGTGTGCAGTTATTTTTTTTTTGAAATAGTGTTTTTGTTTTCTTCTGATATACCCAACAGTGAAATTGCTGGATATTATGGTAGTTCTATTTTTAGTTTTTTTTGTGGAACCTCCATTCTGCTTTCCACAGTAGCTGCACTACTTCACATTCACATCAAGAGTGTACAAGAGTTTCCCTTTCTCCACATCCTCACTAACCTTTGTTATTTGTGATCTTTTGGATGACAGCCATTCTGACAAGACTGAGGTGATATATCTCATAGTTTTGATTTGCGTTTTACTGCCGATTAGCTATGTTTAGCATCTTTGTGAGTTCTGGCTGTCTATATGTAGTTTTTCCTTGGAAAAAAATGTCTATTTAGGTCTTCTCATTTTTTTAAAAAAGATTTTGCGTGTTTTTTTGATATTGAGTTGTATGTGCTGTTTCTGTAGTTTAGGTATGAACCCTTGCTTGGTCATCTTTTTTGATGTTAACCTCTTATCATGTGCAAATATTGTCTCTCCCTCAGCAGGTTGTCTTTTCATTTTGTCTTTGGTTTCCTTTGCTGTGCAAAATCTTTTAAGTTTAGTGAAGTCCCATTTGTTTATTTTTGCTTTTGTTTCATTTGCCTTAGTAGACTGAACCTAAAACTGTTGCTATCATTTATGTTGAAGAATGTTCTATATTTTCCTCTAGGGGTTTTATGGTTTCTGGTCCTACATTTAGGTCTTTATTCAGTTTTGCATTTATTTTATATATGGTGTGCTAAAATAATCTAATTTTATTCTTTTCCATGTAGCTGACCAGTTTTCCCAGTACCACTTATTGAAGAGACAGTTTTTTCTCCATATTGCCTGCTTTGTCATAAATCAATTAAATATAAGTGTGTGGGCTTATTTCTGGGATCTCTATTCTATTCCAGTGATCTTTGTGTCTGTTTTCGCTCTGGTACCTTTCTCTTTGATTACTGTCACTTTGCAGTATAGTCTGAAGTCAAGGTGCGTGATGCCTCCAGCTGTGTTCTTTCTCAAGATTGTTTGGCTATTAGGGGTCTTTGTGTTTCTATACAAATTTTAAAATTACTTTTTCAAGTTCTGTGAAAATGCTTTGGTATTCTGATAGGGATTGCATTAAATCTGTAGATTGTCTTTGGTAGTATGGTTATTTTAACAGTATTAACTCTTCTAGTCGATGCACATGCTATATTTTTCCATCTTTTTGTGTGGTCTTCAACTTCTTTCACCAATGGCTGATAGATTTCTGAGCACATGTCTTTTACCTGCTTAGGTGTGTTTATTCCTAGGTATCTTATTCTTTTTGATGTCATTGCATATGGTATAGTTTTCTTAATTTTTCTTTCTGACATCTTTGAGTTTTGTTTTTTCTTCTTTTTCTAATTCCTTCAGGTGTAATGTTAGGTTGTTTATTTGATATTTTTCTTGATTCCTAAGAATAAGCTTGTATCACTATAACTTCCCCCTGTGAACTGCGTTGGCTGTGTCCCATAGATTTTGGATCATTGTGTGTTCATTTTCATTTGTCTTGGGTATTTTTAGAATCCCTCTTTAATTTCTTCAGTGTTCCTTTCTTCCCCTTTTATTCCCTTCATCTGTGATGTGAGGACTATCTTTAATATTATGTTTGGATTTCTTTCAGTTTTGTTTATGTGTGTGTGTGTGTGTGTGTGATTATTTAAGTTGCTGAGCTCTTAATTTCACATGGACACTAACAACCCTGCATTGTTACTCTGCTCCCCCACAGTTACTGAATTTGACCTTATATTTTACATCTACTTGTTTTGTGTGTCCCTTAACTTCTTATTGTGAATATAGATGATTTTATTAGTGTTTTTTTTTTTTTTTTTTTTTTTTTTATCCTTCCTATTAGCTGTGTCCATGGTTGATTTACTACCTTTGTTGAATATTTGCCTTAACCAATGAGGTTTTTCCTTTAGTAAGTTTCCTTTCCTAATTTTTATGTTTCAATCGTGACCTTTTCTTTTTCACTTAGAAAAGCCCCTTTAAGATTTCTCATAAAGCTGGTTTGGCGATGCTGAGCTCTTTTAGTTTTGCTTCTCTGTAAAACTTTAGATCTCACCATCAAATCTGAAGGAGAGCCTTGCTGGGTAGAGTATTTTTGCTTATAGGCTTTTCCCTTTCATGACTTTAAATATACCATGCCACTCCCTTCTGGCATGCAGAGGTTATCCTGAAAAGTCAGCAGATAACTTTATGCAATTTCCCATGTTTGTAACTTGTTGCTTTTCCTTTGCTCCTTTTAATAGTGTCTTTTTATCTTTATTTATTTTTTTTTTCCAATTTAATTACAATGAGTCTTGGTGTGGTCCTCTTTGGGTTGATCCTGTTTTGGCCTTACTGTGTTTACTGGACTTGGATGTCTGTTTTCTTTCCCAGGTTAGGGAAGTTTTCAACTCTTATGTCTTCAGGTATGTTCTACACTGCTTTGTCTTTCCTTTTTGCTTCTGGGACCAGTATAATGCAAATATTAGTACACTTGATGTTGTTTCACAAGTCTGTTCAACTTTCCTCATTTCATTGTAATCTATTGTTTTACCGTTCATCTCCAGTGATTGCCAGTACTCTGTCCTTCAGTTTTCTGATTCATTCCTCTGTATCATTTAGTCTACAGTAGTTTCCTTTAATGTATTTTTCATTTCAGTTATTGTATTCCTCATCTCTGTTTTGTTGTTCTTTAATGGTCTAACTCTTTTTAAAAAAATTCTAACTTCTTGCTCTGGTCGTCCATTCTTCTCCTGAGTTCTTTGATCATCTTTACAGTCATTACCTTGAACCCTTTGTTGAGGAGATTGGCTATCTCTACTTCACTTCGATCTTCTTCTGAATTCTTATCTTGGTCCTTCATTTGGATCGTGTTTCTGTGTCACCTCATTTTTCTTAACTTCCTGTTTTTATTGCTATGTGTGTAGTAGGTTCGTTACATTTCCTGACCTTGGGGAAGTGGCCTTTTGTAGGAGCTGTCCTATGGGTCCCAGCAGCCCCCTCTCCCCTGGTCACTAGAGCTATATATTCTAGGTGTACCCCCTATGTGGGCTGCTTGGGCTCTTCTGCTGTGGTGGGCTGACTACTGTGGGTAGTCTGGTAGGCTTGGCTGCCCCCAGACTGCTTGTTTGCCAGGCTCTGCCTTGTATGGCGGCTCTCTGTGCTGCTTGGTGAGACTAAATCATAAGGCAGCTGGCTGCACAACTCTGGGGGACACCAAATCTGGTGCTGGTTCACTTATGGGTAGAATTGCAGTCCAGGTGATATCAGGGCTAGTGCCCAGTCACTGGTTCTGGGGCTATGCTGGCTACTGGGAGGAAGAGACAGGTTCTGCGTTCTGGCTGCAGGGCCCAGGAGCCACAGAGTTGGTGTTGGATCACTGTTCCTGACACAGCTCTCTGCAGGGCCGGGGATATCCCTAATCTTGTGTTGGCATTCTGATGGGCAGGGTCAGGACCCAGCTGAGTCCATGGCTGCTTCTGGCCTGCAATTAAGTGGCCTGGTTACACAGGCTGCTGGGCTGTGGTATTCCTGGAGCTGGTGTGTGCCTGTTGGTGTATGAGGCTGATCCCACTGCTAAAGCAGGTTTGCTGTTGGGTAGGTCCAAGCTCCATCCAGTCCGTGTGCAGTTACCACCTGCCGATGGTGAGGCTGACTCCAAGGCCAGAGCAGGCTCACTTGTCAGAGGGGCCAGGGACTCTGGGGCTGGTGCCTGTCCACTGAGGTGTGGAGGCTGGTCCTGGGGCTTTTGGTGGCTGGACCCATGTCCAGGGGCAGCTGTGCACTGAGAGGATCTGAAGGCAGCCTGTTTGCTGGTGGATGGGGCTATGCCCCTGCTCAGTTAGTTGCTTGGCCTGCAGCATCCTAGTACTTGTGTCTGTAGTCTGGTGGAAATGGGTGGGGCTCGGCCCTGGGGCTGATAAGCTACAGGGAGGATTCTGAAATTATGCTTGCTGGTACCAGCGTCCACGAGGTAGAAGGAGCTCCCCCGAATGGCTGCTGCCAGTGTCTCTGTCCCTGAGGCTGTGCTGTAGTTGCCTCTTGCCTCTCTGGGAGACTCTCCAAGATCAGGAGGTAGGTGTGACCCGGGATCCTTTCAAATGACTGCTTCTGTTCTGATTCTCAGATCATGTGGGATTTTGTGAGCATCTTTTAAGAGTGGAATCTCTATTTCCCACAACCCTCTGGCTCTCTGGAAAATAAGCACTACTGGTCTTCAAAGCCCAACTTTCTAGGAACTCTTCTTTCCACAACAGGATCCCTGGGCTTGGGAGCCTGATGTTGGCTTCATACCCCTTGCTACCTGGGAGCACCTCTGAAATTGTAATTATTCTCCCATTTGTGGGCCACCCACTTGGTGGTATGGGTCTTGACTCTATTGAGATTTTGCCCTTCCTTTCTGTCTTGTCGAGGTGCCTTCCTTATATCTTTAGCTGTAAAACATCTTTTAGGGTAGGTCCCGGCCTTTTTCATCAATTGCTGTTCTGTAAACAGTTGTGACTTTGGTGTGCCCATGAGAGGCATCAAGCTCTGGGTCTTTGAATGCTACCATGTTGGACAATCTCTCTACTTCATTCTTAAATCATATTATTTCAGTTTTCTTAGTATCTTATTTGATTAGCGACAGTTTGAAATTTATTATCACTCATGTTTACTTCGCCTGTTTAAAAAAATTGAATAGTGCATTCATTCAGTTTGAAATGAAGGTAGTGACCTGTGAATTTCCATACCTCAAAAATCAAGGATAGGAAAAAAGCCTTTTCTACTTGTGTTACCCTCAAACTCTGCACCCCACCCCAGCCTGGGGATTAACCTCTTGCACCCATGCTCACCTTCTGTTTTCGGACCGTTAACCATCATTGCATCTGTATGTGTGTTGACAAAGTGAACGCTAGTCTTTGCAGTTTTTGTGTTTGGTTTTTTGGTTTAGGGAACAGTCCTACTACGAATGTACATTTACTGCTCTACTGAAGTTCATATATAAACCTGTCAAGCACATTACCAGAATTGGAATTGCTTGTATATACACTTTGATAAATTTTAGAGACAATGGTAGAACAGAAGTAAATTGTATTTCAAATGCCACAATATTCTCACACCATGAAAACCCTTCCCTTTTTAATATATTTGTGTGTAGTTTATCTTTATGCCCATACTATATTTCCCAGAGATGGGTAAGTGTTATGTTTCTTGCTGGCACATTTACCGTATTGTTCAAAGTCAGGCGTTTGGTGGTTTTAGCATGATCCTATTTCCATGAACTCGCAAATACAAGATCTTCTCTCACACTGTCTTTTACTCCCTGCTGTTTTATATTGCCCTCCTAATTCTCAGTCCTGGTCTTTCTTTATGTTCTTCATCAACCTGGATAGGTTATACTATTTTCTCCCTTATTCAAGACCAATAGAATAGAATAGAATACAACACCCAGAAATAAACCCTGATATATGGCCAAATGATTTTTGACAAGTTGCCAAGACTTTTCAAAGTAGAAAGGATAGTATTTTCAACACATGGTGCTGAGAAGTCTTGTGGGCAACATGCAAAAGAAGGAAGATGGACCCTTACCTAACATCATATGCAAAAATTAATGAAAACGTATCAAGAAACTAAATATAAAACCTAATAATATAAAAAGTCTTAGAAGAAGATACAGGACAAGAGCTTCATGATATTGGATTTGGCAGTGTTTTCCTCCATATGAAACGAAGGAACAACCAAGGTACAGCTAACAAAAAAATAAACAATTTGCAGTACAGAAGTTAAAAAAAAAATGTGTATCAAAGAAATGTAAACAGAATAAAATGGCAACCCACAAGATGGGAGAAAATATTTCAGAGCCATCTATCTGACAAGAGATTTCTATTCAGAATATACAGAGAACTCCTACAACTGAACAAAAAGCAAACACCCTGATTCAAAAATGGGTAAAAGACCTGAATAGATGGTTCTTCAAAAAGATGTACAAATGACTAAGCACTTGAATAGATGCTCCATATCACTAAATGCATGTTTATATATTTGTGTGCATGCATATACACACAAGCACACACACACATACACAAGCAGAAAACAACTATTGGTGAGGATGTGAGGGAGTTGGAACCATTGTGCTATGTCAGAGGGAATGCAGAATGATACAGCTGCTTTGCAAAAGAGTATGGCAATTTTTCAGATATTGAAAAATAGAATTACTACATGATCCAGGAATTTTACTATGAGGTATACCCAAAGGTATTGAAATCAGGGTCTTAAAGAAATATTTGTACTCCAGTGTTTAGAGCAGTAATAATCACAGTAGCTAAAATATGAAAGCAACCTAAGTGTTCATCCACTAGTTCCTGGATAAGCAAAGTGTGGTATACCCATATAATACAATATTATTCAGTGTTAAAAAGGAAAAGATCTAGGAATATGCTACAACATGGATGAATCTTGAGGAAATTTAGCTACCAAAAATGCCATTTTTGTGACTTTTAGTGAGTCATAACAATACAACTACTTATTTCAATTATATGGGGGTACTTAGTGTAGTCAAAACCATAGAAATTGGGAGGGTAATGACGCTTTTCAGGTTGTTATGGCACAAAAAGGAAAGTTATATTTAAAGGATATAGAGTTACACTTTTAAAATGTAGAAAAGAATTAGAAAGATAAATGGTGATGTTGATCGTCCAATAATATGAATGCATTTAATATCACTGAACGGTGCACTTTGTAATAACTAACATGTTATATTTTATGTTATTTGATTTTACCAACATACAAAATTGGGAAAGAATGTAATATCAGGAAAGGGAGTGGACCTGGGATAGAGCAGAGAGTAATCAGAAGGGTGAGACACTGCATATGTTGAAGAAGAAGAGCTGAGAGTCTTCATTGGCCAGAAGAGACTTTATAAAAGGGAAAAAAAAAATTACTCTGAGGGTGTATTAGATAGATATCTGTGGGTGTGCTGCTATCTCCCATGGGTTATCTTAAAGAGTCTTTAATAAAGTCCATAAGGCTTGCTGAGGCTTTTTTAAAAACTGGATTCCCTAGGAGATAATTAGAGGGTGGTACTTAAGTCTATGTCTAGGTTGACAGATTTTGCAGGGAAGATGAACCTGAGAACAGTGGAGGTCTTAAGAGTGTAAGTACATGGAAATTAGAAAAAAAAATAATAATAAAGGGAATTAGGAAAACTTTGGACTTTGAAGGTCATGTATTATTACTGAGTCAAACCTGAGGTTTCTAAGGAGTTATATACACAGTTGCTATTTGGATTACTTGTTGATAAAGATAAGTGGAAAAACTAGAGTCGTTCCCAAGTGTAGGTAAGATATAATGAGAGGATGGAGGTGGAAAGTAGGGAGACCCAGAGAAAAGTGGGAAGATCATATTGGGCCAAGATGGTGGTAATATCCAACAGAACAGACGGTAGGACAGACTATGGATTCATCTTTTTTATTTCGCCTCCCCCCCTCATCCTTAATAATTCTTTGGGAATATTTCACTGCTCTGTGATGCAGGTACAGAATTCGAGTGAGGAGGCTACACCTTCAGTGTCCAGCTGTCTGAGTCCTCAGTGTGCTTCAAATGATGGAGAACTATTGCTTCTTTATGAGAAGGGTTAGTACCTCGTAGCTAAGCTTAAGCTGGAGCTTATGCAATATTGATTCCATTTTATATATACTGTTGGCATGGAGGTTCCTCCTCCTCTTTTCTTGAACATTATGAAATGAATCTATATTTCTCAGTATTTGGGTATATCAGATAAATACGTTAAGTAAAGGAATCTTATATATTGCTCCCTGCATAGTTCGCTCTTTCTTGTTTCTCTTTTACCTTTACTAAATTAGCACAGGGAGAGACCTTGAAATGTTCTAATCAGGAGAGATTAGAACATCATATTTCTAGAGAGGTTGGTTGGACAGAGCAGGGGTCCCAGTGAGAATCCAAGCTCCTGTTTCTACTTGGAAGTGTACCTGTGTAGAATAGAGGGCTCCAGGAAATATCCTAGAATATTCCAATGTCCCTGTGGGAGATCATTAAGAGAGGCAGGATCTGGTACCAGATCAGTGTACTATGACATGTTTGTCAGTCATCTGATGTGAGATTCTCAGAGCCAATCCCATATGGTAGGGCTGAGTGCAGAGTGATGAAGAACCTGTGAAAGCCTTTGATTGCATGTTAAAGATGAAGCTCTGATTTCGGGGAGAATTTTCTTACCTGACTGAATGTCACCCTTCTGTGGGGATGAGATTCTGTGCTTTTCCTCTGTTGATGACCACTGACTGCAAATCATTAGAGGATCATGTCTAGAAAGCATTCTTTATTTAATTTCTTAAAGAAGAAAGCATAGAAAACATTTTTATCCACTTTCAAATTGAGGATCAAGGGGAATGACATCAGTGAAAATGTCAGAGTAGGGAGCTCTGGCTTGTGTCCCTCCCCGGAAACACTGACATACGTGGTAAAACCTGTCAAAATGACCTTATCAACACATGTAAGTTTTCTTTTCCTTTCACGCTGTAGATTTATCTTTCATTGAAACTTTACTTACTACAGGATGTGGAGAATAAACAGGGAAGTAGAAACTGTGTTTCCTGATGAGAGAATCACTAAGTCACATTAGCTGTTCTGAACTCTGCCTTACTCACCGTGACTCTAATTAAAACAAACAAACAAACAAAGCACTTTTGTTTTTGGTAAGTCAGTTCTGACATTTCCTCGTTAAAGACAAGGTAACAGATACAGACTTAGATCTACCAGAATTGAGCAAACTTTTGATTGTACCTGTGTTGAACATATGAGCATGACCTGCTACAAATCTTCATTATACTTATTGCCACAACGGACAAATTCCCTTTTCCCACTCCTGATATGTTGCATGTAAGGAATGCGTAGGTCACTAACCCCAGCTGGTCACAGGTAAACTCTGCCACATGGATTACTGCATGTTTTCCTGCTGGAAGACCACACATTCTCGAGGATCATGCCTGCAGAGTATCTGGGCTCTTCTTTTTTTTCTGGATAAAGGTTAGATAATCACCTAATTTTATGAGAAATATATAAATTGTATTTGCATATTCTTCAGGTTTTTATTTATCCATTCTCTTTCAAATCCTAAGTGCAAATATTAAAGTGATGTCCAAGAGGGTGGTAAATAAGACAGCTCCAAAATTAGCAATAAATCATAATACAATTGTGAATGCATTAATGTGTGATTAATATGTAGATACTTATGTAAATGCAAGTTTAGTAATGCTTTGTGGAGAGCTTCAGAATCTAGGTATTAAAAAAAAAAAAGAAGGAGTTCTTGAAACTCTCAGGGAATTATAGAGAAGTCTTTGTGTCTATAAATATCATTCTGAAATAATGCATATTCTCAGAAATAAACTAGGCATAACATTGTAGGAAAAAAAACTTCATGAAATGAAAGAGCATGTGAGATGGCCATACAAGAAAAAGAATATTCTCAGAGAATAATGAACAGTGTGGAGTTCAGCAGAAGGGTCATACACATTCAGAGAGCAAAACTTTGGAGAGCTTAATTGTGAGTTCCTCATATTTCATCTTTGGAGACACGGTAGTCATTTGAAATTATGATGTTATAAGACGACGTTAACATATTTAAATACTTTCGTTTAGAAATGACCACTTAGAACCAGAGTAAATGAAAGAGAACACAAAATTATGTTTATGTTGATTTTTAAAGACCTCAGGTGAGTGCTGATTATTTAAAAATGCATGATGTCTTTCACTGCAAAGTAAAGGAGCTGTTACAGTGGAGGATTACTGGACTGAATGTCAATACTATGACATAGTATGAGTGTGTTTCGTGTTTGGTAATCGCAATCATTGTTGCTTTTGTTGTGGTCATCGATTTACAGTGCTTGGTGTCAGTTGATTTATCTCTTGTAAAAATAAAATACAGTCTGTGTGTGTGTGAAAAAAAAACATACATGATGTCTTGACTAAAGTTGTATGGAATTTGAGATCTGGAAAAAAGCATTTCTTTTCTGTAATGCTAGGATGATATTTGGACATTTTTGCAAGAAAGAGGTTTCAGGATGCAAATCTCGTGTCTCTAAGGTGGGAAGTCAGTTCATGGTGGAACATTCTATTAAACTTGTGTGAGTGGAGAAATATTTCTTTGGAAGGAAGAAGTCACGAATCCCTTTTTAATAGTTAGTGGTTTATAGTATACCGAATGAGCAAAATGGCTATTTCTGAACTTTAGAAAAAAATAATATAGTTTTTCTGCATTTATAACATGAGGCTGATGTAACATATCAAAAATTCTTTATTTTGAAAAGCAATGTAATCAATTTGACATAATTCATATATATTGAACCTGTGGTACACACACACACAGTAAAACTTACATTCAGAAAATTGTTTGCACTTAAGAAATATTTTCAAGTGTAGTTGATTTACAATGCTGTGGGGTTTTTAAATACATGTTTATTGGAGTATACTTACTTTATAACACTGTATTAGTTTCTGCTTTACAACAAAGTGAATCAGCTATATGTACACATATATTCCCCATTTCCACCCCCCCCCTCCTTGAGCCTCCCTCCCACACTCCCTATCACACCCCTCTGGGGGACATAAAGCACCGAGCTGATCTCCCTGTGCTATGCGGCACCTTACCACTAGCTATTTTACATTTGGTAGTGTATATATGTCAGTGCTACTCTCTCACTACGTCCCTGTCTCCCCTTGCCCCCTGTGTCCTTAAGTCCGTTCTCTACATCTGTGTCTTTATTCCTGCCCTGTCACTAGGTTCGTCAGTACCATTTTTCTAGATTCCATACATATGTGTTAGCGTACGGTATTTGTTTTTCTCTTTCTGACTTACTTCACTCTGTATGACAGACTCTAGGTCCAACCACCTCACTGCAAATAACTCAATTTTGTTCCTTTTTATGGCTGAGTAATACTCCATTGTATAGATGTGCCACATCTTCTTTATATATTCATCTGTCGATGGACATTTAGGTTGCTTCTATGTCCTGGCTATTGTAAATAGTGCTACAGTGAACATTGTGGTACATGTATCTTTTTGAATTATGGTTTTCTCCGGGTATATGCCCAGTAGTGGGATTGCTGGGTCATATGGTAGTTCTATTTTTTAGCTTTTAAGGAATCTCCATACTGTTCTCCATAGTGGCTGTATCAGTTTACATTCCCACCAACAGTTCAGGAGGGTTCCCTTTTCTCCACACCCTCTGCAGCCTTTACACATTGTTGTATTAATTTCTGCTGTGCAGCAAAGTGATTCAGTTTTATATATACCTATCTATATATCTATCTATATCTATATATCTATATCTATATATCTATATATATTCTTTTCCATTATGGTTTATCACAGGATATTGAATATAGTTTCCTGTGCTATACAGTAGGTCTTGGTGGGTTGTCCATCCTATGTAGAATAGTTTGCTTCTGCTATTCCAAAACTCCCAATCTTTCCTTCACTCTCTCCTTGGCAACCACAACTCTCTTTTCTATATCTGTGTGTTTGTTTCTGTTTCGCTGACATGCTCATTTGTGTCCTGTTTTCGATTCCACATATAAGTGATATTATATGGTATTTGTCTTTCTCTCTCTGACTTACTTCACTTAGTAGCATTATCTCTAGGTCCATCCATGTTGCTGCAAATGGCATTATTTCATTCTTTTTTATGTCTGAGTAATATCTTTTGTATACGTATACCACACCATCTTTATACACTCATTTTTCAATGACCATTTAGGTTGTTTCCATGTCTTGGCTGTTATAAATAGTGCTGCTATGAACATAGGGTTTCATGTATCTTTTTGAATTATAGTTTTGTCTAGATATATGTCCACAAGTGGGATTGCTAGATCATATGGCAACTCTCTTTATAGTTTTCTTGAGGAACCTCCATACTGTTTTCCATAGTGGCTGCACCAACTTACATGGCCACCGACAGTGTAGAAGGGTTCCCTTTTCTCCATACCCCCTCCAGCATTTGTTAATTGTAGATTTTTTTTTTAATGATGGCCATTCTGATCAGTGTGAAGTGATACCTCATTGTAATTTGGATTTGCATTTATCTAATAATTAGTGATGATGAGCATCTTTTCATGTGCCTATTGGCTCTCTGTATGTCTTCTTTGGAGAAATGTTTATTTAGGTCTTCTACCCATTTTTCCATTGAGTTATTTGTTATTTTGTTATTGAGTTGTATGAGCTGTTTGTATAGTTTGGAAATTAAGCCCTTGTCAGTCTCATCATTTGCTAATATTTTCTCCCAGTCCATAGGTTGTATTTTCATTTTGATTATGGTTTCCTTTGCTGTGCAAAAGCTTATAAGTTTGATTAGTTCCTGTTTCTTTTTTTGCTTTTACAGTAAGTCCCCTACATATGAACAAGTTCTGTTCCAAGAGTGCGTTTGTAAGTTCAATTTGTTTGTAAGTCCAACAAAGTTCGCCTAGGTACCCAACTTACACAGTCGGCTATATGGTATTGTACCGTAATAGGTTTATAATACTTTTCACGCAAACAATACATAAAAAACAAGCACAAAAACAAAGAAAGCATTTTTAATCTTACAGTACAGTAACTTGAAAAGTACAGTAATACAGTACAACAGCTGGGATACTCGGGCTGGCATCGAGGGAACAGGCGAGCAGAGTTACTGATTGGAGGAGGGAGGGGAGGTGGGAGATGGTAGGGGTGAAGGATTATCAGCAGTAGGAGACAGAGGGCAAGCTGCAATTTCACTCATACCTGACGTTGATGGCAAAGGTTCTGGTTCCTTGCTGGATTTAATTCTATCTGCCCTCTTGAAAGAATGATCCATTGATGTCTGGGTAGTAGCTCTTTTTTTTTTTCTCATCATAGATGACAAGGTAACACTGGATTGCAATCTGAATGGCTGCTGCCACCTTTGGGTCCCATTCTAGGTTCGGGTCCTGTGCCTCAAAAACTAACAGTGCTTCCTCAAATAACGAAGATTCCCTTGCCATTTTCTGTGTCGTGAATCTCTTCAGTTCTTCAGTTACTTTTTCTTCCTCCTGTCCCTCTTCATCCTTTATCTGGGCCTCCAATTCCATCATTAAGCTCCTCATGTTGCACAGCAAGGAGTTCAGCGAAATCGTCCTCTTGCAGATCTAGCTCCAGCTTCTCGCTGAGGGTCACTACGTTGCTGAAGACCTCTTCGGACTTCTGATCTACCTTCTCAAATCCACAAAAATCATGAACAAACTGTGGGCAAAGGTTCTTCCAAACCCCATTCATCGTGACCGCCATACCCTCACACCATGCAAAGTCAATGTTTTTTATGGTCTTGTAGATGTTATAGTCCTCCCAAAGTTGTCCCTAGGTTGCTCCTGATTTGTCACTTACCTTTACTGCCTGACAAAAAGTGTGACATAAATAATATTTCTTGAAAGTCGCTATAACGCCCTGGTCCATAGGTTGGATGAGCAACGTAGTATTTGGTGACAGATGCAGTACTTTGACGTTGGGATGAAAGTCATCCATGAATGGGGGTGGCCCAGAGCATAGTCGAGCAGCAAAAGAATGTTTTGCTGGAACGTCCTTCTCCAAGCAATATTTCTCTACATCTGGGATAAAGTGGTGGCAAAACCAGTCCTGGAACGTGGCCTGTGTAATCCGGGATTTGGGGTTATGCTTCCACACAACAGGAAGAGAGCCCTTGGCTATGTTTTTAAGGGTTCTTGGGTTCTGTGAATGATAAACTAAGAGAGGTTTCAGCTTCAATCCACCGGAAGCATTGCCACCAAACAACAGTTAGCCTATCCTTTGCTGCTTTACAGCCCGGCATCAACTTTTCCTCCTTACTGACGTAACTTCGGTCTGGCATCCTCTTCCAGTACAGTTGTGTCTCATCCACATTAAAAACCTGGTTGGGTAAATACACACCATCATCAATAATTTCTCAAAGTGTTTCTGGAAGTTCCTGGACAGCTACCCTATCTGCACTTGCTGTCTCTCCACTTATTTTTTTTTTTTTTTTTTTTTTTTACAAGGGATAAATAGACTGACACCAAGTATTGTACATGGGTGACCACAACAAAAGCAACAATGATTGCAATTACCAAACATGAAACACACTCATACTATGTCATAATATTGACATTCAGTCCAGTAATCCTCCACTGTAACAGCTCCTTTACTTTGCAGTGAAAATTGATTTGTATATTCTTTGCCTCTGAGTCCTTGTGGGATTTTTTTTTTTTTTAATTCAGACAGAAAGTCACAAAAATTATACTCATCCTCATCAGTTCACTCAGTCCCATGTAATTAATTTGTTTTTTTCATCTTGATCTTTTGTTAGCACTTTTATGAGTTCATCAGTTTTTCATTAGAGTTCTGAAAATGCTTATTCATTCAGTTCAGCAGTACAGTCAGTTACCAGAAACCTGTACTTGTCAGAGTCTTTTCCATGAATTTCTTGAAGATGAAACCCTTTTATAGGAACATATTTGCAAAATCATCAGAGTACACCCAGAACTGTCTGTAAATGACAAAAGACTTAAAAATGACCACGGTTAAAGATTTGATGAAAGTTCATAATAATGCAGTTGACAAGAAAATTAGTTATTTCTGAGATATACATTTGAAAGTAATAACTAGGATTATTACTTATAACATTATACCAGAACATATAAGATTTTTAGAAATTTCATGTAATGTCTGAAACATTTATATTAACATATTTCCATACAAATAACCCAATGAAAGTTTAGTATTAGTTGTTTTGTTTGTTTTTTTTATACTGCAGGTTCTTATTAGGCATCAATTTTGTACACATCAGTGTATACATGTCAATCCCAATCGCCCAATTCAGCACACCACCATCCCCACCTCACCGCAGTTTTCCCCCTTGGTGTCCATATGTCCATTCTCTACATCTGTGTCTCAACTTCTGCACTGCAAACTGGCTCATCTGTACCATTTTTCTAGGTTCCACATACATGCATTAATATACGATATTTGTTTTTCTCTTTCTGACTTACTTCACTCTGTATGACAGTCTCTAGATCCATCCACGTCTCAACAAATGACTCAATTTCGTTCCTTTTTATGGCTGAGTAATATTCCATTGTATATATGTACCACAACTTCTTTATCCATTCGTCTGCTGATGGGCATTTAGGTTGCTTCCATGACCTGGCTATTGTAAATAGTGCTGCAATGAACATTCGGGTGCATGTGTCTTTTTGAATTACGGTTTTCTCTGGGTATATGCCCAGTAGTGGGATTGCTGGGTCATATGGTAATTCTATTTTTAGTTTTTTAAGGAACCTCCATATTGTTCTCCATAGTGGCTGTATCAATTTACATTCCCACCAACAGTGCAAGAGGGTTCCCTTTTCTCCACACCCTTCTCCAGCATTTGTTGTTTGTAGATTTTCTGATGATGCCCTTTCTAACAGGAGTGAGGTGATACCTCATTGTAGTTTTGATTTGCATTTCTCTAATAATTAGTGATGTTGAGCAGCTTTTCATGTGCTTCGTGGCCGTCTGTATGTCTTCTTTGGGGAAATGTCTATTTAGGTCTTCTGCCCATTTTTGGATTGGGGTGTTTGTTTCTTTGATATTGATCTGAATGAGCTGTTTATATATTTTGGAGATTAATCCTTTGTCCGTTGATTCATTTGCAAATATTTTCTCCCATTCTGAGGGTTGTCTTTTCGTCTTGTTTATGGTTTCCTTTGCTGTGCAAAAGCTTTGAAGTTTCATTAGGTCCCACTTGTTTATTTTTGTTTTTATTTCCATTACTCTAGGAGGTGGATCAAAAAAGATCTTGCTGTGATTTATGTCAAAGAGTGTTCTTCCTATGTTTTCCTCTAAGAGTTTTATAGTGTCCAGTCTTATATTTAGGTCTCTAGTCCATTTTGAGTTTATTTTTGTGTATGGTGTTAGGGAGTATTCTAATTTCATTCTTTTACATGTAGCTGTCCAGTTTTCCCAGTACCACTTATTGAAGAGACTGTCTTTTCTCCATTGTATATCTTTGCCTCCTTTGTCATAGATTAGTTGACCATAGGTGCGTGAGTTAATCTCTGGGCTTTCTATCTTGTTCCATTGATCTATGTTTCTGTTTTTGTGCCAGTACCATATTGTCTTGATTACTGTAGCTTTGTAGTATAGTCTGAAGTCAGGGAGTCTGATTCCTCCAGCTCCATTTTTTTTGCCTCAAGACTGCTTTGGCTATTCGGGGTCTTTTGTGTCTCCATACAAATTTTAAGATGATTTGTTCTAGCTCCGTAAAAAATGCCATTGGTAATTTGATAGGGATTGCATTGAATCTGTAGATTGCTTTAGGTAGTATACTCATTTTCACAATGTTGATTCCTCCAATCCAAGAACATGGTATATCTCTCCATCTGTTGGTATCATCTTTAATTTCTTTCATCAGTGTCTTATAGTTTTCTGCATACAGGTCTTTTGTCTCCCTAGGTAGGTTTATTCCTAAGTATTTTATTCTTTTTGTTGCAATGGTCTCCACTTACTTTTACATTGTGAAGGCTGGCTCTAGCCTTGAACCGATGAAACCAGCCATGGCTGGCATTAAAAGATGTGCCCTCTGATTCTTTGCCGTGTTTCTTCTTCAAGTCTTCATAAAGGCTTTTAGCTTTCTCTTGAATCAGCGTTAAGTTGAGCAGGACTCAGCGCTGATGTTGATCCTGCACCCGCACACTGAGAAGTTTCTCCATCTCCTCCATCACTTTTCCATGCTTCTTGGATATTGTGTCAACATCGTCGGCACAGCAGACTTCACATGTTCCATGATCTTGTCCTTGTTCTTTAGATTCGTGCCAATGATTGAATGATTCATATTATAAGAATGAGCGATGTCTAACATCTATTTGCCTCGCTCTACTCTCTCAATTACTTTCACTTTTGTTTCCGTCATTATCGCTTGGCGCTTCTTAACAGTACCAGCTACATCACCTCTGCTTTTACGCTTGCTTCCAGACATCTTGGGCTTGAAATAAAGGTACTGTACTACTGTACTCTATACAGTACTGTAAAGTACACAAAAGCACAACCACATATAGAGGAAGCACGTACGTGACAATGTATGCCAGACACGTGAACTAACTTACAGGATTGGACACGCGAATGGACGTTTGCATCTTTGAAAGTTTGCAACGTGAAGGTTCGTATGTAGGTGACTTACTGTATTTGTACTGCCTAGGGAGAACTACCTAGGAAAATTTTGGTATGACTTTTGTCAGAGAATGTTTTGCTTATGTTCTCTTCTAGGAGTTATAAGGTGTCCTATCTTATATTTAAGCATATAAGCCGTTTTGAGTTTATTTTTGTGTATGGTGTGAGGGTATGTTCTGACTTCACTGATTTGCATACGGCTCTCCAACTTTCAAAACACCACTTGCTGAAGAGACTGTCTTTTCCCCATTGTATATTCTTGCCTCCTTTGTCAAAGGTTAATTGACCATAGGTGTGTGGGTTTATTTCTTAGCTCTCTATTCTATTCCATTGATCCATGTATCTCTTTCTGTGCCAGTACAATGCGGCTTTGATTACTGTAACTTTGTAGTATTTTCTGAAGTTTAGGAGGGTTATGCCTCCTGCTTTGTTCTTTTTCCTGGGGATTGTGTTCACATTTCTGACTTTTTATGGTTCCAGATACATTTTAGGATTATTTGTTCTAGTTCTGGGGAAAATGTCATGGGTAATTTGATAGGGATCACATTAAATCTGTAGATTGCTTTGGGTAGTATAGCCATTTTAACAGTATTAATTCCTCCCATCCAAGAGCGTGGGATGTCTTTCCATTTCTTTGAATCATCTTCAGCTTCCTTTACTAATGTTTTGTAGTTCTCAGTATATAAGTCTTTCACCTCCTTGGTGAGGTTTATCCCTAAGCATTTTATTTTTTTGATGCCATTAAAAAAAGGATTGCTTGTTTACATTTCCTTTCTGATATTTCATTGTTAGTGTAAAGAAATGCAACCAGGGACTTCCCTGGTGGCTCCGTGGTTGAGAATCCGCCTGCCAATACAGGGGACACGGGTTTGAGCCCTGATGCACGAAGATCTCACATGCCGTGGAGCAACTAAACCTGTGTGCCACAACTACTTAGCCTGCACTCTAGAGCCAGTGAGCCACAAATACTGAGCCCATGTGCCACAACTACTTAAGCCTACATGCCTAGAGCCCGTGCTCCACAACAAGAGAAGCCACTGCAATGAGAAGCCTGTGCACCACAAGAAAGTCTAGTCCCCACTGGCCACAACTAGAGAAAGCCCGTGCACAGCAATGAAGACCCAATGCAGCCAAAATAAATTTAAAAAAAAAAGAAAGAAAAACCAGGAAATGCAACCAATTTATATATGTTAATCTTGTATCCTGCTACTTTGCGGAATTTGTTTATCAGTTCTAGTAGTGTTTGTGTGGAATTTTTAGGGTTTCCTTTATATATATTATCATGTCATCTGCATATAATGACAACTTTACCTCTTCCCTTCCAATATGTTTGGATTTTATTTCTTTTTCTTGTCTGATTGTTGTGGCTAGGACTTCGAATACTATGTTGAAGAGAAGACGTGAGAGTGGGCATCCTTGTCTTGTTCCAGATTTTAGCGGGAAGGCTTTCAGCTTATGAACGTTGAGTATTATATCGGCTGTGGGTTTGTCATAAATAGCTTTTATTATGTTGAGATATGTTTCCTCTGTACCCACGTTGGTAAGTGTTTTTACCATGAATGGATGTTGAAGCTTTTCAAATGCTTTTTCGCCATCTATTGAGATGATCGTTTACTTCTTGTTTTTCCTTTGTCGATGGGGTGTATCATGTTGATTGATTGGCGAAACATGTTGAAACAGCTTTGTGAAACTGGGGTGAATCAAATTTGGTCATGGTGTATGATCCTCTCATGTGTTGTCGGATTCGGTTTTCTAATATTCAGTTCAGAATTTTTGCATCTATATTTATCAACGATATTGGCCTGCAGTTTTCTTTTTTGGTAGTGTCTTTCTCTGTGTTTTTTTTTAAAAGTCTTTACTGAATTTGTTCCAATATTGCTTCTGTTTTATGTTTTGGTTTCTTGTTTGTGAGGCATGTGGGATCTTAGCTCCAAAACCAGGGATCGAACCCGCAACCCCTGCACTGGAAGGCGAAATCTTAACTGCTGGACCACCAGAAAAGTCCCCATCTGTCTTAATTGGTTTTTTTTTTTAAGTAAATTTCTTTCTTTATTTATTTTTGGATGCATTGGGCATTCGTTGCTGTGCTCGGGCTCTCTCTAGTTGCGGTGAGCGGGGGCTACTCTTCGTTGTGGTGTGCAGGCTGTTCATTGTGGTGGCTTCTTTTGTTGCAGATCATGGGCTCTAGGTGCGTGGGCTTCAGCAGTTGTGGCTATCGGGCTCAGTAGTTGTGGCACACAGGCTTAGTTGCTCCATGGCATGTGGGATCTTTCCAGATCAGGTCTCGAACCTATGTCCCCTGCAGTGGCAGACAGATTCTTAACCACTGTGCCACCAGGGAAGTCCCCCCTCCCCATCTGTTTTTGATATCAGCGTGATAGTGGCTTCATAGAATGTCTTTGGAAGTATTCCTTACTCTTCAATCTTTTCGAAGAGTTTGAGAAGAATCAGTGTAAGTTCTGCTTTTTATATTTGGTAGAATTTGCCTGTGAAACCATCTGATCCTGGACTTCTGTTGGTAGGGAGTTTTTTTAAATTACAGATTCTATTTTTTTAAAAAATTCTATTTATTTATTTATTTATTTTGGCTGTGTTGGGTCTTCGTTTCTGTGCGAGGGCTTTCTCTAGTTGCAGCGAGCGGGGGCCACTCTTCATCACGGTGTGTGGGCCTCTCGCTATCGTGACCTCTCTTGTTGTGGGGCATGGGCTCCAGACGCTCAGGCTCAGTAGTTGTGGCTCACGGGCCCAGTTGCTCCGCGGCATGTGGGATCTTCCTAGACCAGGGCTCGAACCCGTGTCCCCTGCATTGGCAGGCAGATTCTCAACCACCGCACCACCAGGGAAGCCCTCTATTTTGCTTTTAGTGATCAGTATGCTCAAGTTATCTATTTCTTCTTGATTCAGTTTTGTTCGGCTGTAAAAAAACAAAATATATTTTTAAGTTATGTTAGCAGCTAAATACTTACCATGTATTAGACCACAAAAGAGAGAAGAAAAAATATTAAAATATTTTTTTCAAATACAGCAAGTATTGAAATGTTTTAAAGAAATTGGTATAATCATACTGATTACAATAATGACAAATTGTTCTGAACTTAAAGACTACTTATATCTAAAATGCATATTATATGCTTATTGTTTTAATGTTTTTAAATACATGGAATGTTTTCTCCTTTCTAATGTAATTCTTTTATTTTGCCTGTATATTGTGAAAAAAATTTAGTTGCACATAATATAAAAAATTACACTTTAATAGGAGATATTAATCCATGTACATTTACTATAGTACTGAAAATACTTAGGTTTAGCGTTCCATGTCATTGAGTGCTCTTTTTTATTTATTTATTTTTAAAAAAGATTTAATTTGGAGGGGGGGGGCATAAATTATTCATTTATTTATTTATTTAATTTTAACATCTTTATTGGACTATAATTGCTTTACAATGGTGTGTTAGTCTCTGCTTTAGAACAAAGTGAATGAGCTATACATATCCATATATCCCCATATCTCCTCCCTGTTGCGTCTCCCTCCCGCCCTCCCTATCCCACCCCTCTAAGTGGTCAAAAAGCACTGAGCTGATCTC
The DNA here is from genome assembly GCF_028021215.1 of Eschrichtius robustus. Taxonomy (NCBI): domain Eukaryota; kingdom Metazoa; phylum Chordata; class Mammalia; order Artiodactyla; family Eschrichtiidae; genus Eschrichtius; species Eschrichtius robustus. The sequence goes on from NC_090832.1 coordinate 87,158,731, forward strand.
TCTCTTCTATGCAGCTGTTTCCTACTAGCTAGCTATTTTACATTTGGTAGTATATATAAGTCCATGCCACTCTCTCACTTCGTCCCAGCTTACCCTTCCCCCTCCCCATGTCCTCAAGTCCATTCTCTATGTCTGCGTCTTTATTCCTGTCCTGTCCCTAGGTTCTTCCCAACCGTTTCTTTTCCTTTTCTTTTTAGATTCCACATATATGTGTTAGCATACAGTATTTGTTTTTCTCTTTCTGACTTACTTCACTCTGTATGACAGACTCTAGGTCCATCCATCTCACTACAAATAACTCAATTTCATTTCTTTTTATGGCTGAGTAATATTCCATTTTATATTGAAGATGTGCAACATCTTTTTTACCCATTCATCAGTTGATGGACACTTAGGTTGCTTCCATGTCCTGGCTATTGCAAATAGAGCTGCAGTGAACATTGTGGAACATGACTCTTTTTGAATTATGGTTTTCTCCAGGTATATGCCCAGTAGTGGGATTGCTGTGTCATATGGTAGTTCTATTTTTAGTTTTTTAAGGAACCTCCATACTGTTCTCGATAGTGGCTGTATCAATTTACACTCCCACCAACGGTGCAAGAGGGTTCCCTTTTTTTCACACCTCTGCAGCATTTATTGTTTGTAGATTTTTTTGATGATGGCCATTCTTACCTGTGTGTGGTGATACCTCATTGTAATTTCGAGTTGCATTTCTCTAATGATCAGTGATGTTGAGCATTCTTTCATGTGTTTGTTGGCAATCTGTATATCTTCTTTGGAGAAATGTCTATTTAGGTCTTCTGCCCATTTATGGATTGGGTTGTTTGTTTGTTTGTTTGTTTTGATATTGAGCTGCATGGGCTGCTTGTAAAGTTTGGAGATTAATCCTTTGCCAGCTGCTTCGTTGGCAAATATTTTCTCCCATTCTGAGGGTGGCCTTTTCGTCTTGTTTACGTTTTCCTTTGCTGTGCAAAAGCTTTTAAGTCTCCTTAGGTCTCATTTGTTTATGTTTCTTTTTAATTTCCGTTTTCTAGGAGGTGGGTCAAAAAGGATCTTGCTGTGATTGATGTCATAGAGTGTTCTGCCTATGTTTTCCTCTAAGAGTTTGATAGTGTCTGGCATTACATTTAGGTCTTTAATCCATTTTGAGTTTATTTTTGTGTATGGTGTTAGGGAGTCTTCTAATTTCATTCTTTTACCAGTAGCTGTCCAGTTTTCCCAGCACCACTTATTGAAGAGGCTGTGATTTCTCCATTGTATATTCTTGCCTCCTTTATCAAAAATAAGGTGACCATATGTGTATGGGTTTATGTCTGGGCTTTCTCTCCTGTTCCATTGCTCTATATTTCTGTTTTTGTGCCAGTACCATACTGTCTTGACTACTGTAGGTTTTTAGTATTGTCTGCAGTCAGGGAGCCTGATTCCTTCAGCTCTGTTTTTCTTCTCAAGATTGCTTTGGCTGTTCGGGGTCTTTTGTGTTTCCATACAAATTGTGAAATTTTTTTGTTCTAGTTCTCTGAAAAATTCCATTGGTAGTTTGATAGGGATTGCATTGAATCTGTAGATTGCTTTGGGTAGTAGAGTCATTTTCACAATGTTGATTCTTCCAATCGAAGAACATGGTATATCTCTGTATCTGTTTGTGTCATCTTTGATTTCTTTCATCAGTGTCTTATAGTTTGTTGAGTAACCGTCTTTTGTCTCCTTAGGTAGGTTTATTCCTAGGTATTTTATTCTTTGTGTTGCAGTGGTAAATGGGAGTGTTTCCCTAATTTCTCTTTCAGAATTTTCATCTTTAGTGTATAGGAATGAAAGAGATATCTGTACATTAATTTTGTATCCTGCAACCTTACCAGTTCATTGATTAACTCTAGTAGGTTTCTGGTAGCATCTTTAGGATTCTCTATGTATAGTATCATGTCATCTGCAAACAGTGAGAGCTTAACTTCTTCTTTTCCGATTTGGATTCCTTTTATTTCTTTTTCTTCTCTGATTGCTGTAGCTAAAAATTCCAAAAGTGTGTGGAATAATAGTGGTGAGAGTGGGCAACCTTGTCTTGTTCCTGATCTTGGTGGAAATGGTTTCACTTTTTCACCATTGAGAACGATGCTGGCTGTGGGTTTGTCATATATGGCCTTTATTATGTTGAGGAAAGTTCCCTCTATGCCTACTTTCTGGAGGGTTTTTATGATAAATCGGTGTTTAATATTGTCGAAAGCATTTTCTCCATCTATTGAGATGACCATATGGTTTTTATCCTTCAGTTTTTTAATATGGTGTATCACATTGATTTGCATGTATTGAAGAATCCTTGCATCCCTGGGATAAACCCCACTTGATCATGGTGTATGATCCTTTTAAGGCGCTGTTGGATTCTGTTTGCTAGTATTGTGCAGTAGATTTTTGCAGCTATGTTCATCAGTGATATTGACCTGTAGTTTTCTTTCTTTGTGACATCTTTGTCTGGTTTTGGTGTCAGGGAGATGGTGGTCTCATAGAATAAGTTTGGGAGAGTTCCTCCCTCTGCTATATTTTGGAAGAGTTTGAGAAGGATAGGTATTAACTCTTCTCTAAATGTTTGATAGAATTTGCCTGTGAAGCCATCTGGTCCTGGGCTTTTGTTTGTTGGAAGATTTTTAATCACAGTCTCAAGTTCAGTGCTTGGGATTGGTTGGTTTGTAGTTTCTATTTCTTCCTGGTTCAGTCTTGGAAGGTTGTGCTTTTCTGAGAATTTGTCCATTTCTTCCAGGTTGTCCATTTTATTGGCATATAGTTGCTTGCAGTAATCTCTCATGATCCTTTGTATGTCTGCAGTGTCAGTTGTTACTTCTCCTTTTTCATTTGTAATTCTATTGATTTGAGTCGTCTCCCTTTTTTTCTTGATGAGTCTGGCTAATGGTTTGTCAATTTGGTTTATCTTCTCAAAGAACCAGCTTTTAGTTTTTTTGATCTTTGCTGTTGTTTCCTTCATTTCTTTTTCATTTATTTCTGGTCTGATCTTTGTGATGTCTTTCCTCTGCTGACTTTGTTTTTTTCTTTTTTTTTTTCCTTTCTTTCTCTAATTGCTTTAAGTGTAAGGTTAACTTGTTTATTTGAGATATTTCTTGTTTCTTGAGGTAGGATTGTATTGCTATGAACTTCTCTCTTAGAACTGCTCTTGCTGCATCCCATAGGTTTTGGGTCTTCATGTTTTCATTGTCATTTGTTTCTAGGTATTTTTTTATTTCCTCTTTGAGTTCTTCAGTGATGTCTTGGTTATTAAGTAGTGTATTGTTGAGCGTCCATGTGTTTCTAATTTTTACAGATTTTTTTCCTGTAATTGATATCTAGTCTGATAGCATTGTGGTCGGAAAAGATACTTGATACGATTTCAATTTTCTTATATTTACCAAGGCTTGATTTGTGACCCAAGATATGATCTATCCTGGAGAATGTTCCAGGAGCACTTGAGAAAAAGTGTATTCTGTTGTTTTTGGATGGAATGTCCTATAAATATCAATTAAGTCCATCTTGTTTAATGTATCATTTAAAGCTTGTGTTTCCTTATTTATTTTCATTTGTGGACGATCTGTTCATTGGTGAAAGAGGGGTGCTAAAGTCCCCTAGTATGATTGTGTTACTGTCGATTTCCCCTTTTATGGCTGTTAGCATTTGCCTTATGTATTGAGGTGCTCCTATGTTGGGTGCATAAATATATACAATTGTTATAGCTTCTTCTTGGATTGATCCCTTGATCATTATGTAGTGTCCTTCTTTGTCTCCTGTAATAGTCTTTATTTTAAAGTCTTTTTTGTCTGATATGAGAATTGCTGCTCTAGCTTTCTTCTGATTTCCATTTGCATGGAATATCTTATTCCATCCCCTCACTTTCCATCTGTATGTGTCCCTATGTCTGAAGTGGGTCTCTTGTAGACCACATACATACCGGTCGTGTTTTCGGATCCATTCAGCCAGTCTATGTCTTTTGGTTGGAGCATTTAATCCATTTACATTTAAGGTAATTATTGATATGTATGTTCTTATTACCATTTTCTTAACTGTTTTGGGTTTCTTATTGTAGGTCTTTCCCTTCTCTTGTGTTTCCTGCCTAGAGAAGTTCCTTTAGCATTTGTTGTAAAGCGGGTTTGGTGGTGCTGAATTGTCTTAGCTTTTGCTTGTCTGTAAAGGTTTTAATTTCTCTGTCGAATCTGAACGAGATCCTTGGTGGGTCGAGTGATCTTGGTTGTAGCTTTTCCCCTTTCATTACTTTAAATATGTCCTGCCAGTCCCTTCTGGCTTGCAGAGTTTCTGCTGAAAGTTCAGCTGTTCACGTTATGGGGATTCCCTTGTATGTTATTTGTTGTTTTTCCCTTGCTGCTTTTAATATTTTTTTCTTTGTATTTAATTTTTGATAGTTTGATTAATATATGTTTTGGCATGTTTCTCCTTGGGTTTATCTTGTATGGGACTCCCTGCGCTTCCTGGACTTGATTAACGATTTCCTTTCCCATATTAGGGAAGTTTTCAACTATAATCTCTTTAAATATTTTCTCAGTGTCTTTCTTTTTCTCTTCTACTTCTGGGACCCCTATATTCGAATGTTGGTGCGTTTAACGTTTTCCCAGAGATGTCTCAGATTGTCCTCAATTCTTTTCATTCTTTTTTCTTTATTTTGCTTTGCAGTAGTTATTTCCACTATTTTATCTTCCAGGTCATTTATCCATTCTTCTGCCTCAGTTATTCTGCTATTGTTTCCTTCTAGAGAATTTTTAATTCCATTTATTGTGTTGTTCATCATTGTTTGTTTGCTCTTTAGTTCTTCTAGGTCCTTGTTAAACGTTTCTTGTCTACTCTCCATTCCAGTTCCAAGATTTGGGATCATCTTTACTATCATTACTCTGAATTCTTTTTCAGGTAGACTGCCTATTTCCTCCACATTTGTTTGGTCTGGTGGGTTTTTACCTTGCTCCTTCATCTGCTGTGTGTTTCTGTGTCTTCTCATTTGGCTTTGGGGACTCTGTTTGGGGGTCTCCTTTTCAGAGGCTGCAGATTCGTAGTTCCCGTTGTATTTGGTGTCTGCCCCCAGTGGCTAAGGTTGGTTCAGTGGGTTGTGTAGGCTTTCTGATGGAGGGGACTGGTGCCTGTGTTCTTGTGGGTGTGTCTGGATCTTGTCTTTCTGGTGGACAGATCCGCATCTGGTGGTGTGTTTTGGGGTGTCCGTGACCTTATTGTGATTTTCGGCAGCCTCTCTGCTAATGGGTGGGCCTGCATTCCTGTCTTGCTAGTTGTTTGGCATGGGATGTCCAGCACTGGATCTTGCTGGTCTCTGAGTGGAGCTGGGTCTTAGCGTTGAGACGGATATCTCTGGGAGAGCTTTCGCCATTTGATATTACAAGGTGCCAGAGGTCTCTGGTAGACCAATGTCCTGAACTCGGCTCTCTCACCTCAGAGGCACAGGCTTGACACCCGGCTGGAGCACCAAGACCCTGTCAGCCACACAGCTGGGGGTGAGAGCAAGAGGTAGCTTTGGTACATCTCAAAGACCACCAATGAGGTTCACTGACCATTTTCTCTCCAGAAGTGAAGAAAACAAAATTCAGACTTTGGCTAGTCAGCCACTTTGGTAGCCAGCCTCCAAGATGGACCTAATTATCCCCTAATTATCTCCCAGTCTCCATGTACCAGTGTGGCTCCTCGCACTTGAAAAGGGTTGACTGTTTAACTAATAAGAAATTGCAGAAATGACAAAGTGCAGCTTCCAAAGTTATAAAAGACATTGCAGCTTCTGCTTTGGTTTCTGCTAGATCACTCATCCTGGGGTAAGCCAGCTGCCATGTCATGAGGACACTCAAGCAGCCCTAAGGAGAGATCCATGTGGCAAGGAACTGAGGCCTCTTACCTACAGCCACGTGAGTGAGTCATCTCAGAAATCAAAAGATTTAATTTTTTAAATTTTTGGTTGTGTTGGGTCTTCGTTGCTGCACAGGGTTTCTCCAGTTGTTACTAGAGAAGCAGGGGTTACTCATCGTTGTGGTGCACGGGCTTCTCCTTGCGGTGGTTTCTCTTGTTGTGGAGTATGGGCTCTAGGTGCATGGGCTTCAGTAGTTGTGTCATGCAGGCTCAATAGTTGTTGCTTGCAGGCTCTAGAGCACAGGCTCAGTACTTGTGGCACACGGGCTTAGTTGCTCTGCGGCATGTGGGATCTTCCCAGACCAGGGATGGAACCCCTGTTCCCTGCATTGGCAGGCAAATTTTTACCCACTGTGCCACCAGGGAAGTCCAGTGTGCTCTTTTTTAAACCTAGTCAGTTTTCACTATTTTCTATCTTAACGATTCTGTATTAAAGAAAAAAAAAAAAAATAATACTCCTTTCTACCCCTCCTCTTTGAGGATTATATATGAAGAAGTATGTCTTATTTATTAACCTCAAATTTTCACCTTACTTTTAAGAAGTAATCACAATGTCAAGTATTTATTACTTTTCACTTCCACCTTGAAAAGCATGGATATTAAAGTGCTAATACAATTACCTTCCCTGGTCTATCTTTTTTAGTTTTTGTTATGTATAAAAAACAACGAAAAACATGCATGGTTTGTAAGGAAATGACAAATTTCAGAAAATTCAGCATCTGAATACACTGTAAACATAGCTTCTAGATAAAGACACAGAAAATTGCCAGATACTCAGAGGCCCCCTGGTCCCATTCCAGTGACTCCCCTTAAGGTTTAATATTGTTCTGGTATCTAACAAAAAGATAACTTTACCTGTATTTTGTATTTTATATAAATGTTATGGCACAGTAAAATCACTTTTGGATTGGGCTTTTTTATTTTATGTTGTTTGTGAATATGCCTATATGGTTGCCTGTTGTTGTGATCATGCATTGCCACTGTTGCATAGGATTCCATAATGTAAATATTTAACTATTAATTAATTTATTCCAATGTGTATTACAATATGAGTGATTTTCAGTTTGTGTCTATTGAGAACAGCACTGGTATATAAATACTAGAACTTGAGCTTTGGTGGTGTGTCTATAAATTATTGTTCAGTATACACGTAGTAGTAAAATTTTCGAGTCATAGCTTTCTTGTGTTTATCTTTTTAGATATTTCTAAATATTTTCAAAACTTTTGTATGATTTTTCATCTTCAGCAGCAGTGAATGAGATTCAAGGATTATACACATTCTTGTCAAACTTGATAATACCTGTCATTTTCATTTGAACTTTCTGGTTGGTGAGTGATAATTCCAGGTATCACGCTTTTGCATTTAATTGACTACTAAGAAGCCAAGCATCTTTTGATATGTTTACTTAACATTCTGTACTCTCTTTTTTGAAATATCTTTTGGTATATTTCCCCCATTTTGCTATTCCATTATCGTCTTATTGAAGACTTCCTTTTTTTTTAGCATCTGAAGACTTCTTATTTAGGAGTTTTTATATACATGCTTGAGATGAGTTCTTCTCTCTTTCTGTCTCTCCTTCTCTTTCTTTAGATGAGTGTCAGTTTTTAATGTTAATAACATCGAATTTGTTATTTTCCTCTTTATTTATTTAGTCTTATTTCTATTTATTTATGTAGTCTTCTTACCTGTAGCAGAACACATTATTTATTCTAAACCACAAATATGTTTTCATTTCTTCAATAAATGTAATTATTAAGCTTTAAATTTAAGTTAACTTTCTGAACTAAATATGTTGTATCATAGTGAGTATTAATTTTTCTATGACAGCTGAAAGGTTACATTTATTCAGAAAATGTTGTATCAGCTTTCTTTTCATTTGCTCCTACTTCTCATTGATTCACAGTGGTAAACATCACTTCATCCATGGATCTGACTTTTCTCTGGTTTCTCATGGTCATTCTCACTAATTCGTCTTGCCTCCTGAAATCTTTAGCAATCCCATTATTCCACAGAAGCAAAAACCTTCCTTGGGCCTTTTTCCTCAGAAGATTGATTATTCCCACATTTTAAATGGGAGATTGCAATAAGTTAGGAGAAAATGCCACAAGGGTCTCTCTCTTTTTTTTTTTTTTCACATCCTGTATCAGCCTCTGCTTGCACTCTCTGTTCAAAGATATTTGTGCAACACATTGATGGAAGATGCCACTTGTTTCTCTCCTTGGGGAAAAGACAGATTAATTACCTAACAAATAAAATAAAGAGAGTGTCTTGCTCTTTTCAAATGTTGGACAGGATTGCTTGCATCCTAATTTAAATGTTTCATGTGACTGAAGCTTAAGATTCCTAAACTTTAATCCATACTTGCACCATGCACAGCACCCAACAGGAGAGCTTTACATAACCCCATGAGACACTTGTGTGCAAGTGGAACAGATAAAAATATAAAACTATTGCTGTCTTTTTGTGTCATAAAAATGATTTTTTGTCTCATTTAAAATATTTTTTTCTAAAATCCAAAAACGTGTCAGGCTAAACTATTGTTATTTCAAATATGGTAAAATCGAAGACCCTTCAAATTTCTTTCCAGTTTTGTTGATGATGGGATGCCGTCAGAGATATGACTTCATTAAACACAATAGGTAAGATTCCTTCATAGGCCTGATTGGGGAATATGAAAATAAACCCCAGAAAAATCTGGACATTTTCTAGTTCTCAAATATTGGTTAAGATGGTAGAAAGGGCCCTTCATTGTCCTATATGTTAATGCAGATCAATTGTGAGAGGTGGGGATAAAACAAGCAGCCTAAATATCCTTTATGTTTGTTGTACTACTAGTAGAAAGAGGAAGGGTCAACATGTCACCATGGTTGATATTGCAAATAAGCTGCTTGAAACTACACAGAAACGTACCTGCTTGTATTTTCTGTGCAGTTACCCTCTCTTTTTGTGTGCCCTGATACCTCCCTCAACTTATGTACCAACTCCAGCAGCATTAAGCAGAAATCCAAAGAAGTCTATTCTTTGGAATTATGAGGAAGGGAAGAGTCAAACATTTTATAACATGCTCTATACAAGGATACACGTCACCATCCTTATCTATGTCATGCCATGCATGGAGGGTCAGTAGGTTCAGGGGATTCTGGAAGCACCAAGTTCTGTGGGGTTAATCACAGTTGCATTCATGGGCAGTAAAAGAGAAGGGCCTTATCTTGGTCACTTTCTCAATGCTAGTAGCTACAAAAAGAAGAGGATAGCAGACATCTTAGGGAGAAGAACCAACATTAAATGAAATGTCCTAATTACTCTAGGCAACCTCTCATGGTGGCCTCCCATAGCTCCTCAAATCCCTACATACTTGCACAAGGGATAGTGTAATATTACTGGAGTGTCTGACTGCAGATTAACATTATTTTTGTTGAAAAAAATAAAAATAGGTTCAAGTGATAGGGTTTGAAAAGGGTTCACAGTGTGACGGAAATTATTGTAACAATGTGGACAGAACCCTTTGGATGGATTCATCATGGTTTTTTTTTGTTTGTTTGTTTTTTGTTTTTTGCTTCTTCAGAATCTGTAGTAGCGATTGGTGTGTTCCATGATACATCCCCGCTTCTTATAAGTGTTAGATGGAATACCCCATTAGGAAGAAGTGCACGTAAGGAAGATTAGTGAGTCAAACTCCTCTGCCCTCTGTCAGCAGTGGGTGCAAAGGGATTTAGACCAAGTGCTTTCATCCTTTGATTTGCAAAGTTTTCACTATATGAATGATGTTTTGTTTGTTTGCAGGTCAGGAGCCTTGGTCTCAATATCCCTGTTTAAAAAGTGATATCACGTGTCTGCCAGAAAGAATTGCTGATGATACTGGGAAAAATTGAGAGTTATCCTTAACAATTAAGGGTTTTGTAGCAACATGGATGGACCTAGAGATTGTTATACTGAGTGAAGCAAGTCAGACACAGAAAGACTGACATCATATGATATTGCTTATATGAGGAATCTAAAAAAGAAAAAAAAAAAGGTACAAATGAACTTATTTACACAACAGAAATAGAATCATGGATATAGAAAACAAACTTATGGTTACCAGGGGATAAGTGGGGAAGGGATAAATTGGGAGATTGGGACTGACTTATACACACTACTATATATAAAATAGGTAAGTATTGATAAAGACCTGCTTTATAGCACAGGGAACTCTACTCAGTGGTCTGTACTGGCGTATACGGAAAAAGAATCTTATAAAAAAAACCAAGGGTTTTGGGATTATATAATAAATATAAATGTGCAAACCTTTAACATGAAAGGAAAAATCAGTTAACTCTGTGGTCCCTGTTATGGTGTAAATATTTTGTACCTCTAATTTTAAAATTTTGAAACCCAGCTCCCATGTTGATGGTATTAGGAGGTGGGGCTTTTGGGAGGTGATTAGGTTATGAGGCCAGAGACCTCAAACATGGGATTAGTGACCTAATAAATGTAGCACACAGAAGATCTTACGCCCATTCCATGATTCCATTGCCGAGCGAGAAGACCCACATTATGAACCAGAAGTTGGTCCCTCGCCAGACACTAAGTCAGCTGGCAACTTGTTCTTTTTTAAAAAAAAAATAATTAGATAATTAATTAATTAATTTTTTGGCTGTGTTGGGTCTTTGGTGCGGTGCACGGGCTTCTCATTGAGTGGCTTCTCTTGTTGCGGAGCACGGGCTCTAGGCGTGTGAGTTTCAGTAGTTGTGGCTGACGGGCTCAGTAGTTGTGGCCTGTGGACTCTAGAGCACAGGCTCAGTATTTGTGGTGCACGGGCTTAGTTGTTCCATGGCATGTGGGATCTTCCTGGACCAGGGCTCGAACCCTTGTCCCTTTTATTGGTAGGCAGATTCTTAACCACTGCACCTCCAGGGAAGCCCCTGGTTACTTGTTCTTGAACTTTTCAGCCTCAGCAATTATGAGAAAACAAAAAATATTCTGTTGTTTATAAAATACCAAGTCTCTCGTATTTTGTTTTAGCAGTCAAAGAGCTGGCTGAGGAGAAATATCTGTGAGCTTGAAGACATATGAGGAGAAACCTTTAAATCTCAAAAGAAAAGAGAAAATGGGCAGGAAAGAAATCAACAGAACAGAGTAATCAATAATTGTGGAACAATGAAAAATGCTGTGACCTATACATAATGGGTATAGCAGGAGGAGAATAAAGATAATAAAGAACAGAAAATATTTTTTTAAAAATGACTGAGAATCTCTCCAAATGAATGTCTGACACTAAATCCACAACATCGAAACTTAAAAGAACATATGAATAGTAAAGAAAACTGACCAATATCTCTCAGGAACATCAATGCAAAAATCCTCAACAAAATATTACCAAATCGAATCCAACAATATTTTGAGAGAATTTTGTATCATGAATGAGAGGAAATAATCCCAGGTATGAAAGGCTGCTTCAACATTCTAGAATCAAATAATTATATCCATCATATCAACACCTTAAAGACAATCATTAGCATATCAATAGATTCAGAAGACCTTTGAAAAAATCTAACACCCATTCTTCATAAAAACTCTCAGTTAAAGAAATAGACTGGAGCTTTCTCAAGTTGATAACAAAGATTTACAGGAAACTTTTATCTTACATCATGATTAATGGTCAAAACCATGAAGCTTTTCCACTAAGTTCAGGTAAAAGCAAGGATGTCCCCTTTCATGACTCCTTTTCCATATTTTACTCCAAGTCCTTGCTAATGCAACAAGGCACGAAAATAAATAAAACAAATACAGATTGGGTAGAGAAAAATGAAAGCAACCTAAATAAAATGTGGACCAATATACTTTATGGACACCTCACCAAAGAAAATAGACACTATGCATATAAGTATACAGAAGAATAATCCAGATTACATGCTGCCATGAAAAAGCAAATTAAAAATACAATTACATACCACTATGTAACACTTAGAATGGCTAAAATGTGAACAATGACAAGAACAAATTCTGTAGGAGATGTGGAACAATAGGAAATGTCATTTGTCATTGGTAGAAATGAAAAATAATACAGCTACTTTGGTAGTCTGATTGACACTTGCTAGAATATTGAGCGTTCCCTCACTGTACAATCCGTCAAGTGTTCTCATGGATATTTACTGAAAGTAGTTTAAAACATACTTCCAGAGGAAAATCTGCATATGGATATTTATAGCACCTAATTCAATATTGCCAAAATGTGAATGAAACTAAGGTGTCCTCCAATAGGTGAATGAAATGATATAGTATTAATATATTCTGGGAATGGGATAATATTGAGCACTAAAAAAGTAAGCTATCAAGCCATATAAAGAGATGGGAATTCTTTTTTTTTCTTTTGAAATATAGGTGATTTTCTTTATTTTGAAATTTAAATTTTATTGGAGTATAGTTGACTTACAATGTTGTGTTCATTTCAGCTGCACAGCAAGTGATTCAGTTACACATATGCATATATTCATTCTTTTTCAGATTCTTTTCTGATAACAGTATTCCCAGAATACTGAGTAGAGCTCCCTGTGCTATACAGTAGGTCCTTGTTGCTTATCTGTTATATATAGTAGTATTCGTATGTTTACCCCAAGCTCCTGATTTATCCCTACACCCCACCTCTCCCCTTTGGTAACCGTAAGTTTGTTTTCCAAGTCTGTGAGTCTGCCTCTGTTTTGTAAGTTAGTTCATTTGTATCAATTTTTAGCTTCCACCTAGAAGTGATATCATCCAATATTTGTCTTACTCTGTCTGACTTACTTCACTTAGTTCAATCATCTCTAGGTCCATCCATGTTACTGCAGCTGGCATTATTTTCTTCTATTTTATGGCTGAGTCATATTCCATTATATATATGTATCACATATTCTTTACCTATATTCATATGTTGATGGACATTTTGGTTGCTTCCATGTCTTCGCTATTGTAAAGAGTGTTGCAGTGAACATTGGGGAAGATGTGTCTTTTCGATTTATGCTTTCCTCCAGATATGCACACAGGAGTGAACTTGCTGGATCATCTGGTAGCTCTATTTTATTTTATTTTACTTCATTTCATTTCAATTTCAATTTTTTTGGAATAGAGTTGATTTACAATGTTGTGTGTTACAGCACAGTGAAGCAGTTATACATATATCCAATCCTTTTTGGATTCCTTTCCCATACAGGTCATTACAGAGTATTGAGTAGAGTTCCCTGTGCTATACAGTAAGCCCTTATTTGTTATCTCTTTTATATATAGTGGTGTGTATATGTCAATCCCAATTTCCAATTTATCCCTCCCACCTCCCCTTACTCTGGTAACCTCCATTCTGTGCTCCATAGTGGCTGTTACCAATTGGCATTGCCACCGATAGCATAGAATTGGTGGCACAGGGGTTAAGAATCTGCCTGCCAGTTCAGGGGACACAGGTTCGAGCCCTGGCCCGGGAAGATCTCACATGTCACAGAACAAGTAAGCCCGTGCACCACAACTACTCAGTCTGCGCTCTAGAGCCCACGAGCCACAACTACTGAAGCCTGTGTGCCTACAGCTTGTGCTCCACAACAAGAGAAGCCACCACAAAGAGAAGGCTTCGTACCACAACGATGAGTAGCCCCCGCTTGCTGCAAATATAGAAAAGCCGCGCGCAGCAACGAAGACCCAACGCAGATTAAAAAAAAAAAATAAGTAGTAGGTTTCTCTTTTTTCCACACCCTCTGAAGCATTTCTTGTTTGTAGACATTGTGATGATGGCTATTCTGAGTGGTTCCAGGTGATACTTCTTTGTACATCTGATTTGCATTTGTCTAACATAAAGCAATGGTGAGTATCTTCATATGTGCTTTTTTTTTTTGAACAGTGTCAGTAAGATTTATCCCTTGAAAAAGGGTTATTGAAAGGTTGCCTTGTTTTGAAGTCTACTTCGATTACCTACCCCAAGACATTTTTTGAGGGCTGTTGTCATTTACAGCTCCCCAGGCATTGTGAATATGAAGTGCGTATAAGGTCCAGTTTTAGAATTGTTGTTATGGGAAACAGAAGGCGGCAGGATTTCTACTGCCCCTCTCTGGTTACTGACACAACCTTAGATGTAGGGCAAGTCCTGTTCTTGGGTATTAAATTAGAGTGGAATGTGCCTGACCACACATGTAAGGGCTTCTGTCCCATTCCTTCTTCCCCCTTACCCTTCATCCCCCGAACAAGTATAAACCCCTGCAAAATCACCTGTTGAGGGTGCCGTCTTGTAGAGTGGGATGACCCTTACGAAGGAGTCGGGAGGTCGGAACCCAAACACCAGGATATGTTGAGAGCAGGTGATTTTCCAAATGTCATCCAGCCCAGAGAGTCCACCATCCTTTGGGTGTCAGAGGGTTGGTTTAGTAGTATGAGGGCACACTTAGATCTGGAGATAGTGATCCCATGCAGAGGGGACCAGGTACTACATGTTCAAGGGGGGCGAATTAGCTGGCATATCCTCCCGAGGTCCTCAGGCCCACAACAGTCCAGCCTTGGGACCAAATTGTGTCTGTGTCCAGGGATGTGACCCTAGTACGTTCACTGCGACTAAACAAATTTAGTGATCATTTTTCTTTTCTTTAATTTAATTTTAAATTTATAATGGAGTATATAGTTGATTTATCATGTTGTGTTCATTTTTGACATACACCAACATGATTCATTTATACAGAGCTAACTATATATTCTTTTTAGAATTATTTTCCCATTGAGGTTACTAAAGGTTGTTGAGAAGAGTTCCAAGTGCTCTACAGCAGGTCCATGTTGATTACAAGTTTTCTCTCTGTAAATATGTATATACTAACTCCAACCTCATGATTTATGCCTCCAACACACCTTTCCAGTTTGGTAACCATAAGTTTGTGTTCTAAGTCTGGGACTCTGTTTCTGTGTTGTAAGATAGTACCTTTCTATCAATTTTTAGATTCCACCGATAAGTAATATCATATGATATTTTTCATTGCCTGATTTATGACACTTAGTATGAATGTATGTAGGTCCTTCTGAGTGGCCCTAAATGGCCTTATTTCATTCACTTCATGGCTGAGTAATATTCCATTGTACATATCTACCATAATTTCTTTATCCATTCTTCCTTCCAAGGACTTTTAGGTAGCTTCCGAGTAGAGGCTCTTGTACACAGGGCTGCATAAATTTTAGAGTGCCTGGGTCCTGTCAATTTACGTTTTTTCCAAGATACAGGCCCAGGAGTGGAAGCGCCATATGCTCTGAAGCTCTGGTTTTTAGATTTTTAAGGAATCACCACCCACTTCTCAAGAGTGGCTGTTAGCAATTTACATTCCCACCATCAGCTTGTCAGGGTTCCCTTTTCTCCACGCCCTGTCCTGCATTTCAGGTTTTACAGTTTGTGAGGTTGGCCATTCTGACTGGTGCGAAGTGATATCTCTTTGTAGTATTAATTTACATCGCCCGCCTGTTTTGTTGGCCAACAATGGAGTAAGGGTTTTTCCTGAATATATTAAGGAATAACGCATACGGCCTTTTTGACACACTGCATCATTGGCGATGTTCAGCAGCTTTGCATGTGCTTTAATGACGAGTGCAAACCACCCCTTGAAATCCCTTTCCTGCAATTCTGCCTTGCTTACAAGGCCTTTACGAATACTTGGCTCAAGAAATGACTCCATTAGAGGTGTCAATTACAACCCTGCATGTTTGTGAATTGCAGTGCCCCTGAGCACCGGTTTTCAACTTGTTTAGGGAAGCAGACACAAAGGGGCAGGATTTCTACAGACCCATTCCAGTTACTGGGGCACCTGAAGGATAGGGAATTTCTTCTTCCAGGTAGGAAACTAGAGTGGCATATGCCTGTCCAAACATCTAAGGCTTGTATCTCATTCCATCCCGCCATTCCCCTTCTTCACCGGAAAATTCCAAGCCGTGCAAAACCGGCTGTTGAGTGTGCAGCCTTCCCAAAGTGGGGAGACTCTAAGGAAAGGAGCTGGGGAACCCGACTACCAGGAGACGTGGAGATGAGGTGACTTTTCCAAACTCTTCCCGATCAGACGGTGTACCATCCTCTGGATGTGCCATGCATGTTTTAGCTGTAGGAAGGGTCCCCTGCACCTGGAGGTATGGGACCCATGGAATGGGGGCCAGGCAGTATTACTCTAAAAGTGCTGCATTTGCTGTCCCATCCTCACGAAGCCTCTCAGACCAACGAGTGTAGAGCCTTAGGTCCCATCCAGCTCTGTGTCTAGATATGGTCAGTCCAGGTTGCATCACAGCCCTTGAACAAATTTTGTAAGAATTTCTCTCTCTCTCACTGTCTTTATTTTGTTCTTGTTATTTAATTTTATAATGGGGTATAGCTGATTTTCAATACTGTGTTTCTTCCTGCTCTACATCTATCCACTTGATTCACTTAAAGAGAGACATCAATAAATTATTTTACAGATTCTTACCAGTCTTATATATCCTTTTCTGGTGACAACAGTGTGCTGAGTCCAGCTCTTTGAGCTATAGAGTAGGTCCTGTCGAATACCTATTTTGTTTATGGAACCGTATCTGTGCTAATTTCAACCTCCTGGTTTATGCATCACCCCGCCCCACCTTTCTCCTTTAGCAGCCATAAGTGTGTTTTCTAAATGCGTGACTCCGTTTCTGTTTTGTAATTGCGTTCATGTGAAGGCATTTTTAGATACTATCTATAAGTGATACCTTATGATAAGTCTCTTTTTTATGTCTGACTTAAGTCACTTAGAATGATCGTACCTCAGTCTCCACGAGTTGCTGCCACTGGCCTTATTTCATTGATTTAATTGCTGAGTAATATTCCATTGTACATAAGTACCACATCTTCTTTATCCATTTTTTCCTTCCAAGGACATGTAAGTTGTACCCAAATCGAGGCATTTCTAAACAGAGCAGCCCTAAACTTTGGGGTGCCTGTGTCTTGTCGATTTTTTGGTTTTCCCAAGATATACGCCCATGAGGGGAAGTGCTGTATGCTCTGTAGCTCTGTGTTTTAGAAGTTCTAAGATACAGCATACACTTCTCCAGAGTGGCCTGTGGCAATTTACATCCCGCCGATCAGCATAACAAGGCTCCCTTTTCTCCATGGCCTGTCCTGCATTTCTGGGTTTTACACTTTTTCAGCATGGGCCTTTTGACCAATGCAAAGTGAGACATTTTTGTAATGCTGATTTGCATTGCCCGCTAGTTTAGTTGGCCAAAAAGAGCATCTGCGTTTTTTCCAAAATTTATTCAGGAAAGAACGCAGACGCCCTTTTTGGCCAACTGCATCATTGTCGAAGTTCTGCGGAATTTCATGTGCTTTAAAGGCGAGTCCAATCCACCTGTGAAAAAGTGTTTCCTGCAATTCTGTCTTGCTTTGAAATCCTCTTCGTTGCCTTACCTCAATACATTTTTAGACGAGAGTGATCATTTATAACTCTGCAGATTTGTGAATTGCCGTGCTCCTGAGCTCCATTCTCCAAATCGCTTTTTTGGAAGCTGGCCGCAAACCAGGAGGATGGCTTCAGGCCCTATTCTGGTTGGGGGGACAGGCTGAGCCTGTGGTTAATTCTTCTTCCTGATGGAAATTAGAGTGACCTGTGCCTGTCCCAACACCTAGAGCTACCCTCTCATGGGTTCCCCCTCTTCCCGTTCATCCTCAGGACAAATTGCAACCTGTACGAAACAGGAGGTTAAAGGTGCTGATTCTCCAAGTGGGGAGATTGTTAGTAAAGCGGCTGGAATGGCGAACCCGAGCACCAGGGGATGAGGAATGAGGTGCGTTTCAGAAACCTTTCCCGATCACACTGTATACCATCCACTGTGTTTCCCATGCATTTTTTCGCTGTAAGAAGATTCCCTTGAACCTGGAGAGTTGGGACCCATAGAATGGGTACCACGCACTATTACTTTAAAGGGTAGGCATTTGCTCACCCAACCTCACCAATCCTCTCAGCCCAAAGAGTGTCCAGCCTTATATCTAATCCAGCAGTGGGTCTAGATATGGTCGATCCAGGTTGCTTCACAGCCCCTGAACGAACTTTGTACGAATTTCTCTCTCTTTCACTGTCTTTGTTGGGGTTTTTTTTTTGTAATCTATTTTTATAATGGGGTTTAGCTGATTTTTACTGCTGTGTTTATGCCGCTTTACACCCACTTGATTCATTTACAGAGAGATATCAATATATAGGTTTTAAGATTCTTACTAGTCAGATATACTCTTGTGCGGTGAATAGGGGGCGTTGAGTCCAGTTCACTGAGCAAGGGGTAGGTGTTGTCTGTTACATATTTGGTTTATGGAATGGTATGTGTGCTAATTCCAAACCCTTGTTTTATGCCTCACCCCACCTCACCTTTCCCGTTAAGCAGATATAGTGTGTTTTCTAAACGTGTGACTCTCTTCTGTTTTGTAATTCAGTTCAAGTGTAGCGGTTTTTACATTCCCTCTATAAGTGATATCTTATGATACGTGTCTTTTTCTGTGTGACATATTTCACTTAGAATCGTCGTACCTAAATCCACTCATCATGCTGCTAGTAGCCGTATGACATTGATTTCATGGCTGAGTGATATTCCATTGTACATAAGTACCACACTTCTTTATCCATTTTTCTCTATCCTGGCATATTTAAGGTGTACTGAAGTGGAGGTTCTTATAAACAGAGCAGACCTAAACTTTGGGGTGCCTGTGTCTTGTTGATTTTTAGTTTTCCCATTTTATACGCCCACGAGTGGAAGGGCCCTATGCTCTCTAGCTGTGTTTTTTAGATGCTTTAGGAAACACCATGCACTTCTCCAGAGTGGCCGTTGGCAATTTACATCCCGCCCATCAGCCTAACAAGGCTCCCTTTTCTCCCTGGCCTGTCCTGCACTTCTGGTTTTTACACTGCTTTGGATGGCCTTTGGACGGATGGGAAGTGAGACTTATTTGTAGTGCTGATTTGCCTTTCCGGCTTGCTTGGTTGGCCAAAAAGGGCATATGCGTTTTTTCCTGAATATATTCAGGAAAAAACGCATACGCCCATTTTGGCCAAGTGCATCATTGTCGACGTTTTGCCGCTTTTCATGTGCTCTAAAGGCGATTCGTATCTACCTCCTGAAATCGGGGGGCTTGTCCCCGCACATTCCTCTCTAATATACAACCTCAGAACACTACCTTCAGGAAGACTCTGTTGCCCTAGTAACAAGGGTTGAGAACGTAATAATCCTGCCGCCTTGTGGCTGTTTCTCACAACAGCAGCTTTAAACGCAGTGCTAATGGTTGCTTAATAGTCACAAGGACTGCAGGGCTGTAAATGACACCTCCCCTCAAAAAATGCCCTGGCGTAGGGAATAGGCAAGAAAATTCAACACATGGCAAATTTTTCAAGAAGTCAATATGAAGAGAGAAGTTGTACTCACTGTAAAAAAAAAAAAAAAGAGGAAAAGAAAAAAAGGATACGCCTAAAGCTCAGTATAAGGAATTATTAGCCACATGCAAATCCAACCTCCAAAAAGGTTTCAGCTCACACCAGTCAAATGACCATCAGCAAAACGTCTACAAACTCTAAATGCTGAAGGGGTTTTAGAGAACTTTGTACCTTGTAGCAGCTGGTGGGATGTAAAGTGGTAACAGCACTAACAAAAACTGAATGGACCTGCTTTAAAAGGTAAAAATTGAGCTACCAGATGATGTGGCAGGGCACCTTTTGGGCCTATAATCTAAGACCACCAGAATCGGAAAGACAGAGGCAGGCAAATGTGCACTGCAGCAATATTGAAATACCCAAGACATGGAAGCAAAAAAAAGGTCCATAAACAGATGAATTGACAAAGAAGTGGTATATGTACAGAATGGAATAGTAGCCTCGGGAAGAAAACGAAGAGTGCCGTTTTCAGGATTAAAACTGAGCCTAGAAATAGTCATATAAGGTAAAGTAAGTCAAAAGGGAATGACAAATATCCTATGATATCATTTATAAAAGTTATCCTAAGATTGCTACCAATGAACATACTTCCACAGAAAAAGACACACACAGACTTATAAAACAAACTAATGGTTAACCAAAATGAAAGGTGGAAGGATGGAAAAATTAGGATTATGGGGCTAACCTAAATAGGCTAATGTATGTTAAATGTATATAAACACTTAACATATAAACTATATAAATTTCCTGCAATTCTGCCTTGCTTTCAAATCCTCTTCGTTGCCTTCCTTCAGTATATTTTTGGACGAGAGTTACCATTTATAACACTACAGGATTGTGAATTGCAGTGCCCCTGAGCTCCATTTTTCAACTCGCTTTTTTGGAAGCTGGCCGCAAAACCGCAGGATTGTTTAAGGCCCTATTCTGGTTCCGTGGGGCAGGCTGAGCCTGTGCTTAATTCTTCTTCCTGATGGGAAATTAGAGTGACCTATACCTGTCCAAACACCTACAGCTAGCCTCTCATGGGTTCCCCCTCTTCCCATTCATCCTCAGGACAAACTGCAACCTGTACGAAACAGGAGGTTAAAAGTGCTGATTCTCCAAGTGGGGAGATTGTTAGTAAAGCGGCTGGAATGGCGAACCCGAGCACAAGGAGATGAGAAATGAGGTGCGTTTTAGAAAGCTTTCCCGATCACACGGTGTACCATCTTCTGGGTTCTTCATGCATGTTTTCGATGTTGGAAGATGCCCTTGAACCTGGAGATTTGGGACCCATGGGATGGGTACCACGCAGTATTACTTGAAAGGGTATGCGTTTGCTCACGCAACCTCACCAAACCTCTCAGCCCCAAGAGTGTCCACCCTTATGTCTCAATCAGCTCTGGGTCTAGATATGGTCAATCCAGGTGGCATCACAGCTCCTGAACGAATTTTGTAAGAATTTCTCTCCCTTTCACTGTGTTTGTTTCACGGGTTTTTAAAAGTAATTGATTTTTATAATGGGGTTTTGCTGCTTTTCAGTGCTGTGTTTATGACGCTTTACACCCACTTCACTCACTTACAGAGAGATTTCAATACATAGGTTTTAAGATTCTTACTAGTCAGACATATTCTTGGGCGGTGAATAGGGGGTGTTGGGTCCCGTTCACTGAGCAAGGAGTAGGTCTTGTCTATTACATATTGGGTTTATGGAACGGTATCTGAGCTAATTTGAAACCCTGGTTTTATTCATCACCCCACCTCACCTTTCCCGTTAAGCAGCCATAGTGTGTTTTCTAAACGTGTGACTCTCTTCTGTTTTGTAATTCAGTTCAAGTGTAGCGGTTTTTACATTCCCTCTATTAGTGATATCTTATGATAAGTTTTTTTTTTCTGTGTGACTTATTTCACGTAGAATCGTCGTACCTAAATCCACTCATCATGCTGCTACTAGGCTTATGACGTTGATTTCATGGCTGAGTGATATTCCATTGTACATAAGGACCACAACTTCTTTATCCATTTTTCTCTTTCCTTGGATATTAAAGTGCAACGAAGTGAAGTTTCTTGTCAACAGAGCAGCCCTAAAATTTGGGGTGCCTGTGTCTTACTGATTTTTAGTTTTCCCAATTTATACGCCCATGAGTGGAAGTGCCCTATGCTCTCTAAGCTGAGTTTTTTAGATGTTTCAGGACACACCGTACACTTCTCCAGAGTGGCTGTTGGCAATTTACATCCCGCCCATCAGCGTAGCAATGCTCCCGTTTCTCCATGGCGTGTCCTGCATTTCTGGTTTTGACACTTTATTCAGCATGGCCCTTTTCACCGATGGGAAGCGAGACTTCTTTGTAGCGCTGATTTGCCTTTCCAGGTTGCTTGGTTGGCCAAAAAGGGCGTATGCGTTTTTTCCTGAATATATTCAGGAAAAAACGCATACGCCCTTTTTGGCCAAGGGCATCATTGTCGAGGTTTTGCCGCTTTCCCTGTGCTTTAAAGGCGATTCGAATCTCCCTCCTGAAATCTGTTTCCTGCAAATCCGCCTTGCTTTCAAATCCTCTTCGTTGCCTTCCCTCAATATATTAGTGGACGAGAGTTATCATTTATAACTCTGCAGGTTTGTGAATTGCAGTGCCCCTGAGCTCCATTTTTCAACTCGCTTTCTTGGGAGCTGGCCGCAGAAGCGCAGGATTGCTTCAGGCCCTATTCTGCTTCCGGGCGGCAGGCTGAGCCTGTGGTTAATTCTTCTTCCTGATGCGAAAATAGAGTGACCTGTGCCTGTCCCAACACCTAGAGGTAGTCTCTCATTGGTTCCCCCTCTTCCCGTTCATCCTCAGGACAAATTGCAACCTTTACGGAACACGAGGTTAAAGGTGCTGTTTCTCCAAGGAGGGAGATTGCTAGGAAAGCGGCTGGAATGGCGAACCCGAGCACAAGGAGATGAGAAATGAGGTGCGTTTTAGAAACCTTTCCCGATCACACGGTGTACCATCTTCTGGGTTTCTCATGCATGTTTTCGATGTAGGAAGATGCCCTTGAACCTGGAGATTTGGGACCCATGGGATGGGTACCACGCAGTATTACTTTAAAGCGTCTGCGTTTGCTCACCCAACCTCACCAAACCTCTCAGCCACAAGAGTGTCCACCCTTATGTCTCAATCAGCTCTGGGTCTAGATATGGTCAACCCAGGTGGCATCACAGCCCTTGAACGAATTTTGTAAGAATTTCTCTCTCTTTCACTGTCTTTGTTTCACGGGTTTTTAAAAGTAATTGATTTTTATAATGGGGTTTAGCTGCTTTTCAGTGCTGTGTTTATGCCGCTTTACACCCACTTGACTCACTTACAGAGAGATTTCAATACCTAGGTTTTAAGATTCTTACTAGTCAGATATATTCTTGGGCGGTGAATAGGGGGTGTTGGGTCCCGTTCACTGACCAAGGAGTAGGTCTTGTCTATTACATATTGGGTTTATGGAACGGTATCTGAGCTAATTTGAAACCCTGGTTTTATGCATCACCCCACCTCACTTTTCCCGTTAAGCAGCCATAGTGTGTTTTCTAAACGTGTGACTCTCTTCTGTTTTGTAATTCAGTTCAAGTGTAGCGGTTTTTACATTCCCTCTATGAGTGATATCTTATGATAAGTGTCTTTTTCTGTGTGACTTATTCCACGTAGAATCGTCGTACCTAAATCCACTCATCATGCTGCTACTAGGCTTATGACGTTGATTTCATGGCTGAGTGATATTCCATTGTACATAAGGACCACAACTTCTTTATCCATTTTTCTGTTTCCTGGGATATTTAAGGTGTAACGAAGTGGAGGTTCTTGCCAACAGAGCAGCCCTAAACTTTGGGGTGCCTGTGTCTTGCTGATTTTTAGTTTTCACAATTTATACGCCCATGATTGGAAGTGCCCTATGCTCTCTAAGTTGAGTTTTTTAGATGTTTCAAGACGCACCGTACACCTCTCCAGAGTGGCTGTGGGCAATTTACATCCCGCCCATCAGCGTAGCAAGGCTCCCGTTTCTCCATGGCCTGTCCTGCATTTCTGGTTTTGACACTTTATTCAGCATGGCCCTTTTGACCGATGGGAAGCGAGACTTCTTTGTAGCGCTGATTTGCCTTTCCAGGTTGCTTGGTTGGCCAAAAAGGGCGTATGCGTTTTTTCCTGAATATATTCAGGAAAAAACGCATACGCCCTTTTTGGCCAAGGGCATCATTGTCGAGGTTTTGCCGCTTTTCCTGTGCTTTAAAGGCGATTCGAATCTCCCTCCTGAAATCTGTTTCCTGCAATTCTGCCTAGCTTTCAAATCCTCTTCGTTGCCTTCCTTCAATATATTTGTGGACGAGAGTTATCATTTATAACTCTGCAGGTTTTTGAATTGCAGTGCCCCTGAGCTCCATTTTTCAACTCGCTTTCTTGGGAGCTGGCCGCAGAAGCGCAGGATTGCTTCAGGCCCTATTCTCCTTAGGGGCGGCAGGCTGAGCCTGTGGTTAATTCTTCTTCCTGATGGGAAAAATAGAGTGACCTGTGCCTGTCCCAACACCTAGAGCTAGTCTCTCATTGGTTCCCTCTCTTCCCGTTCATCCTCAGGACAAATTGCAACCTGTATGGGACACGAGGTTAAAGGGGCTGATTCTCCAAGGAGGGAGATTGCTCGGAAAGCGGCTGGAATGGCGAATCTGAGCAGAAGGAGATGAGAAATGAGGTGCGTTTTAGAAACCTTTCCCGATCACACGGTGTACCATCTTCTGGGTTTCTCATGCATGTTTTCGATGTAGGAAGATGCCCTTGAACCTGGAGATTTGGGACCCATGGGATGGGTACCACGCAGTATTACTTTAAAGCGTCTGCATTTGCTCACCCAACCTCACCAAACCTCTCAGCCCCAAGAGTGTCCACCCTTATGTCTCAATCAGCTCTGGGTCTAGATATGGTCAACCCAGGTGGCATCACAGCCCTTGAACAAATTTTGTAAGAATTTCTCTCTCTTTCACTGTCTTTGTTTCACGGGTTTTTAAAAGTAATTGATTTTTATAATGGGGTTTAGCTGCTTTTCAGTGCTGTGTTTATGCCGCTTTACACCCACTTGATTCACTTACAGAGAGATTTCAATACCTAGGTTTTAAGATTCTTACTAGTCAGATATATTCTTGGGCGGTGAATAGGGGGTGTTGGGTCCCGTTCACTGAGCAAGGAGTAGGTCTTGTCTATTACATATTGGGTTTATGGAACGGTATCTGAGCTAATTTGAAACCCTGGTTTTATGCATCACCCCACCTCACTTTTCCCGTTAAGCAGCCATAGTGCGTTTTCTAAACGTGTGACTCTCTTCTGTTTTGTATTTCAGTTCAAGTGTAGCCGTTTTTACATTCCCTCTATAAGTGATATCTTATGATAAGTGTCTTTTTCTGTGTGACTTATTTCACGTAGAATCGTCGTACATAATCCACTCATCATGCTGCTACTAGGCTTATGACGTTGATTTCATGGCTGAGTGATATTCCATTGTACATAAGGACCACAACTTCTTTATCCATTTTTCTCTTTCCTGGGATATTTAAGGTGTAACGAAGTGGAGGTTCTTGTCAACAGAGCAGCCCTAAACTTTGGGGTGCTTGTGTCTTGCTGATTTTTAGTTTTCGCAATTTATACGCCCATGAGTGGAAGTGCCCTATGCTCTCTAAGCTGAGTTTTTTAAATGTTTCAAGACACACCGTACACCTTTCCAGAGTGGCTGTTGGCAATTTACATCCCGCCCATCAGCGTAGCAAGGCTCCCGTTTCTCCATGGCCTGTCCTGCATTTCTGGTTTTGACACTTTATTCAGCATGGCCCTTTTGACCGATGGGAAGCGAGAGTTCTTTGTAGCGCTGATTTGCCTTTCCAGGTTGCTTGGTTGGCCAAAAAGAGCGTATGCGTTTTTTCCTGAATATATTCAGGAAAAAACGCATACGCCCTTTTTGGCCAAGGGCATCATTGTCGAGGTTTTGCCGCTTTTCCTGTGCTTTAAAGGCGATTCGAATCTCCCTCCTGAAATCTGTTTCCTGCAATTCTGCCTTGCTTTCAAATCCTCTTTGTTGCCTTCCCTCAATATATTTGTGGACGAGAGTTATCATTTATAACTCTGCAGGTTTGTGAATTGCAGTGCCCCTGAGCTCCATTTTTCAACTCGCTTCCTTGGGAGCTGGCCGCAAAAGCGCAGGATTGCTTCAGGCCCTATTCTGCTTCCGGGCGGCAGGCTGAGCCTGTGGTTTATTCTTCTTCCTGATGGGAAAATAGAGTGACCTGAGCCTCTCCCAACACCTAGAGCTAGTCTCTCATTGGTACCCCCTCTTCGCGTTCATCCTCAGGACAAATTGCAACCTGTACGGAACAGGAGGTTAAAGGTGCTGATTCTCCAAGGAGGGAGATTGCTAGGAAAGCGGCTGGAATGGCGAACCCGAGCACAAGGAGATGAGAAATGAGGTGCGTTTTAGAAACCTTTCCCGAGCACACGGTGTCCCATCTTCTGGGTTTCTCATGCATGTTTTCGATGTAGGAAGATGCCCTTGAACCTGGAGATTTGGGACCCATGGGATGGGTACCACGCAGTATTACTTTAAAGGGTCTGCGTTTGCTCACCCACCCTCAACAAACCTCTCAGCCCAAGAGTGTCCCCCTTATGTCTCAATCAGCTGTGGGTCTAGATACGGTCAATCCAGGTGGCATCACAGCCCCTGACCGAATTTTGTAAGAATTTCTCTCTCTTTCACTGTCTTTGTTTCACGGGTTTTTAAAAGTAATTGATTTTTATAATGGGGTTTAGCTGCTTTTCAGTGCTGTGTTTATGCCTCTTTACACCCACTTGACTCACTTACAGAGAAATATGAACACATAGGTTTTAAGATTCTTACTAGTCAGATATATTCTTGGGCGGTGAATAGGAGGTGTTGGGTCCCGTTCACTGAGCAAGGAGTAGGTCTTGTCTATTACATATTGGGTTTATGGAACGGTATCTGAGCTAATTTGAAACCCTGGTTTTATGCATCACCCCACCTCACCTTTCCCGTTAAGCAGACATAGTGTGTTTTCTAAACGAGTGACTCTCTTCTGTTTTGTAATTCAGTTCAAGTGTAGCGGTTTTTGCATTCCCTCTATAAGTGATATGATAAGTGTCTTTTTCTATGTGACTTATTTCACGTAGAATCGTCGTACCTAAATCCACTCATCATTCTGCTACGAGCCTTATGACGTTGATTTCATGGCTGAGTGATATTCCATTGTACATAAGGACCACAAATTCTTTATGCATTTTTCTCTTTCCTGGGATATTAAAGTGCAACGAAGTGAAGTTTCTTGTCAACAGAGCAGCCCTAAAATTTGGGGTGCCTGTGTCTTTCTGATTTTTAGTTTTCCCAATTTATACGCCCATGAGTGGAAGTGCCCTATGCTCTCTAAGCTGAGTTTTTTAGATGTTTCAGGACACACCGTACACTTCTCCAGAGTGGCTGTTGGCAATTTACATCCCGCCCATCAGCGTAGCAATGCTCCCGTTTCTCCATGGCGTGTCCTGCATTTCTGGTTTTGACACTTTATTCAGCATGGCCCTTTTCACCGATGGGAAGCGAGACTTCTTTGTAGCGCTGATTTGCCTTTCCAGGTTGCTTGGTTGGCCAAAAAGGGCGTATGCGTTTTTTCCTGAATATATTCAGGAAAAAACGCATACGCCCTTTTTGGCCAAGGGCATCATTGTCGAGGTTTTGCCGCTTTCCCTGTGCTTTAAAGGCGATTCGAATCTCCCTCCTGAAATCTGTTTCCTGCAAATCCGCCTTGCTTTCAAATCCTCTTCGTTGCCTTCCCTCAATATATTAGTGGACGAGAGTTATCATTTATAACTCTGCAGGTTTGTGAATTGCAGTGCCCCTGAGCTCCATTTTTCAACTCGCTTTCTTGGGAGCTGGCCGCAGAAGCGCAGGATTGCTTCAGGCCCTATTCTGCTTCCGGGCGGCAGGCTGAGCCTGTGGTTAATTCTTTTCCTGATGCGAAAATAGCGTGACCTGTGCCTGTCCCAACACCTAGAGGTAGTCTCTCATTGGTTCCCCCTCTTCCCGTTCATCCTCAGGACAAATTGCAATCTTTACGGAACACGAGGTTAAAGGTGCTGATTCTCCAAGGAGGGAGATTGCTAGGAAAGCGGCTGGAATGGCGAATCTGAGCAGAAGGAGATGAGAAATGAGGTGCGTTTTAGAAACCTTTCCCGATCACACGGTGTACCATCTTCTGGGTTTCTCATGCATGTTTTCGATGTAGGAAGATGCCCTTGAACCTGGAGATTTGGGACCCATGGGATGGGTACCACGCAGTATTACTTTAAAGCGTCTGCGTTTGCTCACCCAACCTCACCAAACCTCTCAGCCACAAGAGTGTCAACCCTTATGTCTCAATCAGCTCTGGGTCTAGATATGGTCAACCCAGGTGGCATCACAGCCCTTGAACGAATTTTGTAAGAATTTCTCTCTCTTTCACTGTCTTTGTTTCACGGGTTTTAAAAAGTAATTGATTTTTATAATGGGGTTTAGCTGCTTTTCAGTGCTGTGTTTATGCCGCTTTACACCCACTTGACTCACTTACAGAGAGATTTCAATACCTAGGTTTTAAGATTCTTACTAGTCAGATATATTCTTGGGCGGTGAATAGGGGGTGTTGGGTCCCGTTCACTGACCAAGGAGTAGGTCTTGTCTATTACATATTGGGTTTATGGAACGGTATCTGAGCTAATTTGAAACCCTGGTTTTATGCATCACCCCACCTCACTTTTCCCGTTAAGCAGCCATAGTGTGTTTTCTAAACGTGTGACTCTCTTCTGTTTTGTAATTCAGTTCAAGTGTAGCGGTTTTTACATACCCTCTATAAGTGATATCTTATGATAAGTGTCTTTTTCTGTGTGAATTATTCCACGTAGAATCGTCGTACCTAAATCCACTCATCATGCTGCTACTAGGCTTATGACGTTGATTTCATGGCTGAGTGATATTCCATTGTACATAAGGACCACAACTTCTTTATCCATTTTTCTGTTTCCTGGGATATTTAAGGTGTAACGAAGTGGAGGTTCTTGCCAACAGAGCAGCCCTAAACTTTGGGGTGCCTGTGTCTTGCTGATTTTTAGTTTTCGCAATTTATACGCCCATGATTGGAAGTGCCCTATGCTCTCTAAGTTGAGTTTTTTAGATGTTTCAAGACACACCGTACACCTCTCCAGAGTGGCTGTTGGCAATTTACATCCCGCCCATCAGCGTAGCAAGGCTCCCGTTTCTCCATGGCCTGTCCTGCATTTCTGGTTTTGACACTTTATTCAGCATGGCCCTTTTGACCGATGGGAAGCGAGACTTCTTTGTAGCGCTGATTTGCCTTTCCAGGTTGCTTGGTTGGCCAAAAAGGGCGTATGCGTTTTTTCCTGAATATATTCAGGAAAAAATGCATACGCCCTTTTTGGCCAAGGGCATCATTGTCGAGGTTTTGCCGCTTTTCCTGTGCTTTAAATTCGATTCGAATCTCCCTCCTGAAATCTGTTTCCTGCAATTCTGCCTAGCTTTCAAATCCTCTTCGTTGCCTTCCTTCAATATATTTGTGGACGAGAGTTATCATTTATAACTCTGCAGGTTTTTGAATTGCAGTGCCCCTGAGCTCCATTTTTCAACTCGCTTTCTTGGGAGCTGGCCGCAGAAGCACAGGATTGCTTCAGGCCCTATTCTGCTTCCCGGCGGCAGGCTGAGCCTGTGGTTAATTCTTCTTCCTGATGGGAAAAATAGAGTGACCTGTGCCTGTCCCAACACCTAGAGCTAGTCTCTCATTGGTTCCCTCTCTTCCCGTTCATCCTCAGGACAAATTGCAACCTGTATGGGACACGAGGTTAAAGGTGCTGATTCTCCAAGGAGGGAGATTGCTAGGAAAGCGGCTGGAATGGCGAATCTGAGCAGAAGGAGATGAGAAATGAGGTGCGTTTTAGAAACCTTTCCCGATCACACGGTGTACCATCTTCTGGGTTTCTCATGCATGTTTTCGATGTAGGAAGATGCCCTTGAACCTGGAGATTTGGGACCCATGGGATGGGTACCACGCAGTATTACTTTAAAGCGTCTGCGTTTGCTCACCCAACCTCACCAAACCTCTCAGCCACAAGAGTGTCAACCCTTATGTCTCAATCAGCTCTGGGTCTAGATATGGTCAACCCAGGTGGCATCACAGCCCTTGAACGAATTTTGTAAGAATTTCTCTCTCTTTCACTGTCTTTGTTTCACGGGTTTTAAAAAGTAATTGATTTTTATAATGGGGTTTAGCTGCTTTTCAGTGCTGTGTTTATGCCGCTTTACACCCACTTGACTCACTTACAGAGAGATTTCAATACCTAGGTTTTAAGATTCTTACTAGTCAGATATATTCTTGGGCGGTGAATAGGGGGTGTTGGGTCCCGTTCACTGACCAAGGAGTAGGTCTTGTCTATTACATATTGGGTTTATGGAACGGTATCTGAGCTAATTTGAAACCCTGGTTTTATGCATCACCCCACCTCACTTTTCCCGTTAAGCAGCCATAGTGTGTTTTCTAAACGTGTGACTCTCTTCTGTTTTGTAATTCAGTTCAAGTGTAGCGGTTTTTACATACCCTCTATAAGTGATATCTTATGATAAGTGTCTTTTTCTGTGTGAATTATTCCACGTAGAATCGTCGTACCTAAATCCACTCATCATGCTGCTACTAGGCTTATGACGTTGATTTCATGGCTGAGTGATATTCCATTGTACATAAGGACCACAACTTCTTTATCCATTTTTCTGTTTCCTGGGATATTTAAGGTGTAACGAAGTGGAGGTTCTTGCCAACAGAGCAGCCCTAAACTTTGGGGTGCCTGTGTCTTGCTGATTTTTAGTTTTCGCAATTTATACGCCCATGATTGGAAGTGCCCTATGCTCTCTAAGTTGAGTTTTTTAGATGTTTCAAGACACACCGTACACCTCTCCAGAGTGGCTGTTGGCAATTTACATCCCGCCCATCAGCGTAGCAAGGCTCCCGTTTCTCCATGGCCTGTCCTGCATTTCTGGTTTTGACACTTTATTCAGCATGGCCCTTTTGACCGATGGGAAGCGAGACTTCTTTGTAGCGCTGATTTGCCTTTCCAGGTTGCTTGGTTGGCCAAAAAGGGCGTATGCGTTTTTTCCTGAATATATTCAGGAAAAAATGCATACGCCCTTTTTGGCCAAGGGCATCATTGTCGAGGTTTTGCCGCTTTTCCTGTGCTTTAAAGGCGATTCGAATCTCCCTCCTGAAATCTGTTTCCTGCAATTCTGCCTAGCTTTCAAATCCTCTTCGTTGCCTTCCTTCAATATATTTGTGGACGAGAGTTATCATTTATAACTCTGCAGGTTTTTGAATTGCAGTGCCCCTGAGCTCCATTTTTCAACTCGCTTTCTTGGGAGCTGGCCGCAGAAGCACAGGATTGCTTCAGGCCCTATTCTGCTTCCCGGCGGCAGGCTGAGCCTGTGGTTAATTCTTCTTCCTGATGGGAAAAATAGAGTGACCTGTGCCTGTCCCAACACCTAGAGCTAGTCTCTCATTGGTTCCCTCTCTTCCCGTTCATCCTCAGGACAAATTGCAACCTGTATGGGACACGAGGTTAAAGGGGCTGATTCTCCAAGGAGGGAGATTGCTCGGAAAGCGGCTGGAATGGCGAATCTGAGCAGAAGGAGATGAGAAATGAGGTGCGTTTTAGAAACCTTTCCCGATCACACGGTGTACCATCTTCTGGGTTTCTCATGCATGTTTTCGATGTAGGAAGATGCCCTTGAACCTGGAGATTTGGGACCCATGGGATGGGTACCACGCAGTATTACTTTAAAGCGTCTGCATTTGCTCACCCAACCTCACCAAACCTCTCAGCCCCAAGAGTGTCCACCCTTATGTCTCAATCAGCTCTGGGTCTAGATATGGTCAACCCAGGTGGCATCACAGCCCTTGAACAAATTTTGTAAGAATTTCTCTCTCTTTCACTGTCTTTGTTTCACGGGTTTTTAAAAGTAATTGATTTTTATAATGGGGTTTAGCTGCTTTTCAGTGCTGTGTTTATGTCGCTTTACACCCACTTGATTCACTTACAGAGAGATTTCAATACCTAGGTTTTAAGATTCTTACTAGTCAGATATATTCTTGGGCGGTGAATAGGGGGTGTTGGGTCCCGTTCACTGAGCAAGGAGTAGGTCTTGTCTATTACATATTGGGTTTATGGAACGGTATCTGAGCTAATTTGAAACCCTGGTTTTATGCATCACCCCACCTCACTTTTCCCGTTAAGCAGCCATAGTGCGTTTTCTAAACGTGTGACTCTCTTCTGTTTTGTATTTCAGTTCAAGTTTAGCGGTTTTTACATTCCCTCTATAAGTGATATCTTATGATAAGTGTCTTTTTCTGTGTGACTTATTTCACGAAGAATCGTTGTACATAATCCACTCATCATGCTGCTACTAGCCTTATGACGTTGATTTCATGGCTGAGTGATATTCCATTGTACATAAGGACCACAACTTCTTTATCCATTTTTCTGTTTCCTTGGATATTTAAGGTGTAACGAAGTGGAGGTTCTTGCCAACAGAGCAGCCCTAAACTTTGGGGTGCCTGTGTCTTGCTGATTTTTAGTTTTCGCAATTTATACGCCCATGATTGGAAGTGCCCTATGCTCTCTAAGTTGAGTTTTTTAGATGTTTCAAGACACACCGTACACCTCTCCAGAGTGGCTGTTGGCAATTTACATCCCGCCCATCAGCGTAGCAAGGCTCCCGTTTCTCCATGGCCTGTCCTGCATTTCTGGTTTTGACACTTTATTCAGCATGGCCCTTTTGACCGATGGGAAGCGAGACTTCTTTGTAGCGCTGATTTGCCTTTCCAGGTTGCTTGGTTGGCCAAAAAGGGCGTATGCGTTTTTTCCTGAATATATTCAGGAAAAAATGCATACGCCCTTTTTGGCCAAGGGCATCATTGTCGAGGTTTTGCCGCTTTTCCTGTGCTTTAAAGGCGATTCGAATCTCCCTCCTGAAATCTGTTTCCTGCAATTCTGCCTAGCTTTCAAATCCTCTTCGTTGCCTTCCTTCAATATATTTGTGGACGAGAGTTATCATTTATAACTCTGCAGGTTTTTGAATTGCAGTGCCCCTGAGCTCCATTTTTCAACTCGCTTTCTTGGGAGCTGGCCGCAGAAGCGCAGGATTGCTTCAGGCCCTATTCTGCTTCCCGGCGGCAGGCTGAGCCTGTGGTTAATTCTTCTTCCTGATGGGAAAAATAGAGTGACCTGTGCCTGTCCCAACACCTAGAGCTAGTCTCTCATTGGTTCCCTCTCTTCCCGTTCATCCTCAGGACAAATTGCAACCTGTATGGGACACGAGGTTAAAGGGGCTGATTCTCCAAGGAGGGAGATTGCTCGGAAAACGGCTGGAATGGCGAATCTGAGCAGAAGGAGATGAGAAATGAGGTGCGTTTTAGAAACCTTTCCCGATCACACGGTGTACCATCTTCTGGGTTTCTCATGCATGTTTTCGATGTAGGAAGATGCCCTTGAACCTGGAGATTTGGGACCCATGGGATGGGTACCACGCAGTATTACTTTAAAGCGTCTGCATTTGCTCACCCAACCTCACCAAACCTCTCAGCCCCAAGAGTGTCCACCCTTATGTCTCAATCAGCTCTGGGTCTAGATATGGTCAACCCAGGTGGCATCACAGCCCTTGAACAAATTTTGTAAGAATTTCTCTCTCTTTCACTGTCTTTGTTTCACGGGTTTTTAAAAGTAATTGATTTTTATAATGGGGTTTAGCTGCTTTTCAGTGCTGTGTTTATGCCGCTTTACACCCACTTGATTCACTTACAGAGAGATTTCAATACCTAGGTTTTAAGATTCTTACTAGTCAGATATATTCTTGGGCGGTGAATAGGGGGTGTTGGGTCCCGTTCACTGAGCAAGGAGTAGGTCTTGTCTATTACATATTGGGTTTATGGAACGGTATCTGAGCTAATTTGAAACCCTGGTTTTATGCATCACCCCACCTCACTTTTCCCGTTAAGCAGCCATACTGCGTTTTCTAAACGTGTGACTCTCTTCTGTTTTGTATTTCAGTTCAAGTGTAGCGGTTTTTACATTCCCTCTATAAGTGATATCTTATGATAAGTGTCTTTTTCTGTGTGACTTATTTCACGTAGAATCGTCGTACATAATCCACTCATCATGCTGCTACTAGCCTTATGACGTTGATTTCATGGCTGAGTGATATTCCATTGTACATAAGGACCACAACTTCTTTATCCATTTTTCTGTTTCCTGGGATATTTAAGGTGTAACGAAGTGGAGGTTCTTGCCAACAGAGCAGCCCTAAACTTTGGGGTGCCTGTGTCTTGCTGATTTTTAGTTTTCGCAATTTATACGCCCATGAGTGGAAGTGCCCTATGCTCTCTAAGCTGAGTTTTTTAGATGTTTCAAGACACACCGTACACCTTTCCAGAGTGGCTGTTGGCAATTTACATCCCGCCCATCAGCGTAGCAAGGCTCCCGTTTCTCCATGGCCTGTCCTGTATTTCTGGTTTTGACACTTTATTCAGCATGGCCCTTTTGACCGATGGGAAGCGAGAGTTCTTTGTAGCGCTGATTTGCCTTTCCAGGTTGCTTGGTTGGCCAAAAAGAGCGTATGCGTTTTTTCCTGAATATATTCAGGAAAAAACGCATACGCCCTTTTTGGCCAAGGGCATCATTGTCGAGGTTTTGCCGCTTTTCCTGTGCTTTAAAGGCGATTCGAATCTCCCTCCTGAAATCTGTTTCCTGCAATTCTGCCTTGCTTTCAAATCCTCTTTGTTGCCTTCCCTCAATATATTTGTGGACGAGAGTTATCATTTATAACTCTGCAGGTTTGTGAATTGCAGTGCCCCTGAGCTCCATTTTTCAACTCGCTTCCTTGGGAGCTGGCCGCAAAAGCGCAGGATTGCTTCAGGCCCTATTCTGCTTCCGGGCGGCAGGCTGAGCCTGTGGTTAATTCTTCTTCCTGATGGGAAAATAGAGTGACCTGAGCCTCTCCAACACCTAAAGCTAGTCTCTCATTGGTACCCCCTCTTCCCGTTCATCCTCAGGACAAATTGCAACCTGTACGGAACAGGAGGTTAAAGGTGCTGATTCTCCAAGGAGGGAGATTGCTAGGAAAGCGGCTGGAATGGCGAACCCGAGCACAAGGAGATGAGAAATGAGGTGCGTTTTAGAAACCTTTCCCGAGCACACGGTGTCCCATCTTCTGGGTTTCTCATGCATGTTTTCGATGTAGGAAGATGCCCTTGAACCTGGAGATTTGGGACCCTTGGGATGGGTACCACGCATTATTACTTTAAAGGGTCTGCGTTTGCTCACCCACCCTCAACAAACCTCTCAGCCCAAGAGTGTCCCCCTTATGTCTCAATCAGCTGTGGGTCTAGATACGGTCAATCCAGGTGGCATCACAGCCCCTGACCGAATTTTGTAAGAATTTCTCTCTCTTTCACTGTCTTTGTTTCACAGGTTTTTAAAAGTAATTGATTTTTATAATGGGGTTTAGCTGCTTTTCAGTGCTGTGTTTATGCCTCTTTACACCCACTTGACTCACTTACAGAGAAATATGAACACATAGGTTTTAAGATTCTTACTAGTCAGATATATTCTTGGGCGGTGAATAGGAGGTGTTGGGTCCCGTACACTGAGCAAGGAGTAGGTCTTGTCTATTACATATTGGGTTTATGGAACGGTATCTGAGGTAATTTGAAACCCTGGTTTTATGCATCACCCCACCTCACCTTTCCCGTTAAGCAGACATAGTGTGTTTTCTAAACGAGTGACTCTCTTCTGTTTTGTAATTCAGTTGAAGTGTAGCGGTTTTTGCATTCCCTCTATAAGTGATATGATAAGTGTCTTTTTCTATGTGACTTATTTCACGTAGAATCGTCGTAACTAAATCCACTCATCATTCTGCTACGAGCCTTATGACGTTGATTTCATGGCTGAGTGATATTCCATTGTACATAAGGACCACAACTTCTTTATCCATTTTTCTCTTTCCTGGGATATTAAAGTGCAACGAAGTGAAGTTTCTTGTCAACAGAGCAGCCCTAAAATTTGGGGTGCCTGTGTCTTTCTGATTTTTAGTTTTCCCAATTTATACGCCCATGAGTGGCAGTGCCCTATGCTCTCTAAGCTGAGTTTTTTAGATGTTTCAGGACACACCGTACACTTCTCCAGAGTGGCTGTTGGCAATTTACATCCCGCCCATCAGCATAGCAATGCTCCCGTTTCTCCATGGCGTGTCCTGCATTTCTGGTTTTGACACTTTATTCAGCATGGCCCTTTTCACCGATGGGAAGCGAGACTTCTTTGTAGCGCTGATTTGCCTTTCCAGGTTGCTTGGTTGGCCAAAAAGGGCGTATGCGTTTTTTCCTGAATATATTCAGGAAAAAACGCATACGCCCTTTTTGGCCAAGGGCATCATTGTCGAGGTTTTGCCGCTTTCCCTGTGCTTTAAAGGCGATTCGAATCTCCCTCCTGAAATCTGTTTCCTGCAAATCCGCCTTGCTTTCAAATCCTCTTCGTTGCCTTCCCTCAATATATTAGTGGACGAGAGTTATCATTTATAACTCTGCAGGTTTGTGAATTGCAGTGCCCCTGAGCTCCATTTTTCAACTCGCTTTCTTGGGAGCTGGCCACAGAAGCGCAGGATTGCTTCAGGCCCTATTCTGCTTCCGGGCGGCAGGCTGAGCCTGTGGTTAATTCTTCTTCCTGATGCGAAAATAGAGTGACCTGTGCCTGTCCCAACACCTAGAGGTAGTCTCTCATTGGTTCCCCCTCTTCCCGTTCATCCTCAGGACAAATTGCAACCTTTACGGAACACGAGGTTAAAGGTGCTGATTCTCCAAGGAGGGAGATTGCTAGGAAAGCGGCTGGAATGGCGAACCCGAGCACAAGGAGATGAGAAATGAGGTGCGTTTTAGAAACCTTTCCCGATCACACGGTGTACCATCTTCTGGGTTTCTCATGCATGTTTTCGATGTAGGAAGATGCCCTTGAACCTGGAGATTTGGGACCCATGGGATGGGTACCACGCAGTATTACTTTAAAGCGTCTGCGTTTGCTCACCCAACCTCACCAAACCTCTCAGCCACAAGAGTGTCCACCCTTATGTCTCAATCAGCTCTGGGTCTAGATATGGTCAACCCAGGTGGCATCACAGCCCTTGAACGAATTTTGTAAGAATTTCTCTCTCTTTCACTGTCTTTGTTTCACGGGTTTTTAAAAGTAATTGATTTTTATAATGGGGTTTAGCTGCTTTTCAGTGCTGTGTTTATGCCGCTTTACACCCACTTGACTCACTTACAGAGAGATTTCAATACCTAGGTTTTAAGATTCTTACTAGTCAGATATATTCTTGGGCGGTGAATAGGGGGTGTTGGGTCCCGTTCACTGACCAAGGAGTAGGTCTTGTCTATTACATATTGGGTTTATGGAACGGTATCTGAGCTAATTTGAAATCCTTGTTTTATGCATCACCCCACCTCACTTTTCCCGTTAAGCAGCCATAGTGTGTTTTCTAAACGTGTGACTCTCTTCTGTTTTGTAATTCAGTTCAAGTGTAGCGGTTTTTACATTCCCTCTATAAGTGATATCTTATGAAAAGTGTCTTTTTCTGTGTGACTTATTCCACG
The DNA here is from genome assembly GCF_028021215.1 of Eschrichtius robustus. Taxonomy (NCBI): domain Eukaryota; kingdom Metazoa; phylum Chordata; class Mammalia; order Artiodactyla; family Eschrichtiidae; genus Eschrichtius; species Eschrichtius robustus. The sequence continues at coordinate 87,195,719 of NC_090832.1, forward strand.
TAGAATCGTCGTACCTAAATCCACTCATCATGCTGCTACTAGGCTTATGACGTTGATTTCATGGCTGAGTGATATTCCATTGTACATAAGGACCACAACTTCTTTATCCATTTTTCTGTTTCCTGGGATATTTAAGGTGTAACGAAGTGGAGGTTCTTGTCAACAGAGCAGCCCTAAACTTTGGGGTGCCTGTGTCTTGCTGATTTTTAGTTTTCGCAATTTATACGCCCATGATTGGAAGTGCCCTATGCTCTCTAAGTTGAGTTTTTTAGATGTTTCAAGACACACCATACACCTCTCCAGAGTGGCTGTTGGCAATTTACATCCCGCCCATCAGCATAGCAAGGCTCCCGTTTCTCCATGGCCTGTCCTGCATTTCTGGTTTTGACACTTTATTCAGCATGGCCCTTTTGACCGATGGGAAGCGAGACTTCTTTGTAGCGCTGATTTGCCTTTCCAGGTTGCTTGGTTGGCCAAAAAGGGCGTATGCGTTTTTTCCTGAATATATTCAGGAAAAAATGCATACGCCCTTTTTGGCCAAGGGCATCATTGTTGAGGTTTTGCCGCTTTTCCTGTGCTTTAAAGGCGATTCGAATCTCCCTCCTGAAATCTGTTTCCTGCAATTCTGCCTAGCTTTCAAATCCTCTTCGTTGCCTTCCTTCAATATATTTGTGGACGAGAGTTATCATTTATAACTCTGCAGGTTTTTGAATTGCAGTGCCCCTGAGCTCCATTTTTCAACTCGCTTTCTTGGGAGCTGGCCGCAGAAGCACAGGATTGCTTCAGGCCCTATTCTGCTTCCCGGCGGCAGGTTGAGCCTGTGGTTAATTCTTCTTCCTGATGGGAAAAATAGAGTGACCTGTGCCTGTCCCAACACCTAGAGCTAGTCTCTCATTGGTTCCCTCTCTTCCCGTTCATCCTCAGGACAAATTGCAACCTGTATGGGGCACGAGGTTAAAGGGGCTGATTCTCCAAGGAGGAAGATTGCTCGGAAAGCGGCTGGAATGGCGAATCTGAGCAGAAGGAGATGAGAAATGAGGTGCGTTTTAGAAACCTTTCCCGATCACACGGTGTACCATCTTCTGGGTTTCTCATGCATGTTTTCGATGTAGGAAGATGCCCTTGAACCTGGAGATTTGGGACCCATGGGATGGGTACCACGCAGTATTACTTTAAAGCGTCTGCATTTGCTCACCTAACCTCACCAAACCTCTCAGCCCCAAGAGTGTCCACCCTTATGTCTCAATCAGCTCTGGGTCTAGATATGGTCAACCCAGGTGGCATCACAGCCCTTGAACAAATTTTGTAAGAATTTCTCTCTCTTTCACTGTCTTTGTTTCACGGGTTTTTAAAAGTAATTGATTTTTATAATGGGGTTTAGCTGCTTTTCAGTGCTGTGTTTATGCCGCTTTACACCCACTTGATTCACTTACAGAGAGATTTCAATACCTAGGTTTTAAGATTCTTACTAGTCAGATATATTCTTGGGCGGTGAATAGGGGGTGTTGGGTCCCGTTCACTGAGCAAGGAGTAGGTCTTGTCTATTACATATTGGGTTTATGGAACGGTATCTGAGCTAATTTGAAACCCTGGTTTTATGCATCACCCCACCTCACTTTTCCCGTTAAGCAGCCATAGTGCGTTTTCTAAACGTGTGACTCTCTTCTGTTTTGTATTTCAGTTCAAGTGTAGCGGTTTTTACATTCCCTCTATAAGTGATATCTTATGATAAGTGTCTTTTTCTGTGTGACTTATTTCACGTAGAATCGTCGTACATAATCCACTCATCATGCCGCTACTAGCCTTATGACGTAGATTTCATGGCTGAGTGATATTCCATTGTACATAAGGACCACAACTTCTTTATCCATTTTTCTCTTTCCTGGGATATTTAAGGTGTAACGAAGTGGAGGTTCTTGCCAACAGAGCAGCCCTAAACTTTGGGGTGCCTGTGTGTTGCTGACTTTTAGTTTTCCCAATTTATACGCCCATGAGTGGAAGTGCCCTATGCTCTCTAAGCTGAGTTTCTTAGATGTTTCAGGACACACCGTACACTTCTCCAGAGTGGCTGTTGGCAATTTACATCTCGCCCATCAGCGTAGCAAGGCTCCCGTTTCTCCATGGCCTGTCCTGTATTTCTGGTTTTGACACTTTATTCAGCATGGCCCTTTTGACCGATGGGAAGTGAGAGTTCTTTGTAGCGCTGATTTGCCTTTCCAGGTTGCTTGGTTGGCCAAAAAGGGCGTATGCGTTTTTTCCTGAATATATTCAGGAAAAAACGCATACGTCCTTTTTGGCCAAGGGCATCATTGTCGAGGTTTTGCCGCTTTTCCTGGGCTTTAAAGGCGATTCGAATCTCCCTCCTGAAATCTGTTTCCTGCAATTCTGCCTTGCTTTCAAATCCTCTTTGTTGCCTTCCCTCAATATATTTGTGGACGAGAGTTATCATTTATAACTCTGCAGGTTTGTGAATTGCAGTGCCCCTGAGCTCCATTTTTCAACTTGCTTCCTTGGGAGCTGGCCGCAAAAGCGCAGGATTGCTTCAGGCCCTATTCTGCTTCCGGGCGGCAGGCTGAGCCTGTGGTTAATTCTTCTTCCTGATAGGAAAATAGAGTGACCTGCGCCTATCCCAACACCTAGAGCTAGTCTCTCATTGGTTCCCCCTCTTCCCCTTCATCCTCAGGACAAATTGCAACCTGTACGGAACAGGAGGTTAAAGGTGCTGATTCTCCAAGGAGGGAGATTGCTAGGAAAGCGGCTGGAATGGCGAACCCGAGCACAAGGAGATGAGAAATGAGGTGCGTTTTAGAAAGCTTTCCCGAGCACACGGTGTCCCATCTTCTGGGTTTCTCATGCATGTTTTCGATGTAGGAAGATGCCCTTGAACCTGGAGATTTGGGACCCATGGGATGGGTACCACGCAGTATTACTTTAAAGGGTCTGCGTTTGCTCACCCACCCTCACCAAACCTCTCAGCCCAAGAGTGTCCCCCTTATGTCTCAATCAGCTGTGGGTCTAGATACGGTCAATCCAGGTGGCATCACAGCCCCTGACCGAATTTTGTAAGAATTTCTCTCTCTTTCACTGTCTTTGTTTCACGGGTTTTTAAAAGTAATTGATTTTTATAATGGGGTTTAGCTGCTTTTCAGTGCTGTGTTTATGCTGGTTTACACTCACTTGACCCCCTTACAGAGAGATTTCAATACATAGGTTTTAAGATTCTTACTAGTCAGATATATTCTTGGGCGGTGAATAGGAGGTGTTGGGTCCCGTTCACTGAGCAAGGAGTAGGTCTTGTCTATTACATATTGGGTTTATGGAACGGTTTCTGAGCTAATTTGTAACCCTTGTTTTATGCATCACCCCACCTCACCTTTCCCGTTAAGCAACCATAGTGTGTTTTCTAAACGTGTGACTCTCTTCTGTTTTGTAATTCAGTTCAAGTGTATCGGTTTTTACATTCTCTCTATAAGTGATATCTTATCAAAAGTGTCTTTTTCTGTGTGACTTATTTCATGTAGAATCGTCGTACCTAAATCCACTCATCATGCTGCTACGAGCCTTATGACGTAGATTTCATGGCTGAGTGATATTCCATTGTACATAAGGACCACAACTTCTTTATCCATTTTTTTCTTTCCTGGGATATTTAAGGTGTAACGAAGTGGAGGTTCTTGTCAACAGAGCATCCCTAAAATTTGGGGTGCCTGTGTCTTTCTGATTTTTAGTTTTCCCAATTTATACGCCCATGAGTGGCAGTGCCCTATGCTCTCTAAGCTGAGTTTTTTAGATGTTTCAGGACACACCGTACACTTCTCCAGAGTGGCTGTTGGCAATTTACATCCCGCCCATCAGCGTAGCAATGCTCCCGTTTCTCCATGGCGTGTCCTGCATTTCTGGTTTTGACACTTTATTCAGCATGGCCCTTTTCACCGATGGGAAGCGAGACTTCTTTGTAGCGCTGATTTGCCTTTCCAGGTTGCTTGGTTGGCCAAAAAGGGCGTATGCGTTTTTTCCTGAATATATTCAGGAAAAAACGCATACGCCCTTTTTGGCCAAGGGCATCATTGTCGAGGTTTTGCCGCTTTCCCTGTGCTTTAAAGGCGATTCGAATCTCCCTCCTGAAATCTGTTTCCTGCAAATCCGCCTTGCTTTCAAATCCTCTTCGTTGCCTTCCCTCAATATATTAGTGGACGAGAGTTATCATTTATAACTCTGCAGGTTTGTGAATTGCAGTGCCCCTGAGCTCCATTTTTCAACTCGCTTTCTTGGGAGCTGGCCGCAGAAGCGCAGGATTGCTTCAGGCCCTATTCTGCTTCCGGGCGGCAGGCTGAGCCTGTGGTTAATTCTTCTTCCTGATGCGAAAATAGAGTGACCTGTGCCTGTCCCAACACCTAGAGGTAGTCTCTCATTGGTTCCCCCTCTTCCCGTTCATCCTCAGGACAAATTGCAACCTTTACGGAACACGAGGTTAAAGGTGCTGATTCTCCAAGGAGGGAGATTGCTAGGAAAGCGGCTGGAATGGCGAACCCGAGCACAAGGAGATGAGAAATGAGGTGCGTTTTAGAAACCTTTCCCGATCACACGGTGTACCATCTTCTGGGTTTCTCATGCATGTTTTCGATGTAGGAAGATGCCCTTGAACCTGGAGATTTGGGACCCATGGGATGGGTACCACGCAGTATTACTTTAAAGCGTCTGCGTTTGCTCACCCAACCTCACCAAACCTCTCAGCCACAAGAGTGTCCACCCTTATGTCTCAATCAGCTCTGGGTCTAGATATGGTCAACCCAGGTGGCATCACAGCCCTTGAACGAATTTTGTAAGAATTTCTCTCTCTTTCACTGTCTTTGTTTCACGGGTTTTTAAAAGTAATTGATTTTTATAATGGGGTTTAGCTGCTTTTCAGTGCTGTGTTTATGCCGCTTTACACCCACTTGACTCACTTACAGAGAGATTTCAATACCTAGGTTTTAAGATTCTTACTAGTCAGATATATTCTTGGGCGGTGAATAGGGGGTGTTGGGTCCCGTTCACTGACCAAGGAGTAGGTCTTGTCTATTACATATTGGGTTTATGGAACGGTATCTGAGCTAATTTGAAATCCTTGTTTTATGCATCACCCCACCTCACTTTTCCCGTTAAGCAGCCATAGTGTGTTTTCTAAACGTGTGACTCTCTTCTGTTTTGTAATTCAGTTCAAGTGTAGCGGTTTTTACATTCCCTCTATAAGTGATATCTTATGAAAAGTGTCTTTTTCTGTGTGACTTATTCCACGTAGAATCGTCGTACCTAAATCCACTCATCATGCTGCTACTAGGCTTATGACGTTGATTTCATGGCTGAGTGATATTCCATTGTACATAAGGACCACAACTTCTTTATCCATTTTTCTGTTTCCTGGGATATTTAAGGTGTAACGAAGTGGAGGTTCTTGTCAACAGAGCAGCCCTAAACTTTGGGGTGCCTGTGTCTTGCTGATTTTTAGTTTTCGCAATTTATACGCCCATGATTGGAAGTGCCCTATGCTCTCTAAGTTGAGTTTTTTAGATGTTTCAAGACACACCATACACCTCTCCAGAGTGGCTGTTGGCAATTTACATCCCGCCCATCAGCATAGCAAGGCTCCCGTTTCTCCATGGCCTGTCCTGCATTTCTGGTTTTGACACTTTATTCAGCATGGCCCTTTTGACCGATGGGAAGCGAGACTTCTTTGTAGCGCTGATTTGCCTTTCCAGGTTGCTTGGTTGGCCAAAAAGGGCGTATGCGTTTTTTCCTGAATATATTCAGGAAAAAATGCATACGCCCTTTTTGGCCAAGGGCATCATTGTTGAGGTTTTGCCGCTTTTCCTGTGCTTTAAAGGCGATTCGAATCTCCCTCCTGAAATCTGTTTCCTGCAATTCTGCCTAGCTTTCAAATCCTCTTCGTTGCCTTCCTTCAATATATTTGTGGACGAGAGTTATCATTTATAACTCTGCAGGTTTTTGAATTGCAGTGCCCCTGAGCTCCATTTTTCAACTCGCTTTCTTGGGAGCTGGCCGCAGAAGCACAGGATTGCTTCAGGCCCTATTCTGCTTCCCGGCGGCAGGTTGAGCCTGTGGTTAATTCTTCTTCCTGATGGGAAAAATAGAGTGACCTGTGCCTGTCCCAACACCTAGAGCTAGTCTCTCATTGGTTCCCTCTCTTCCCGTTCATCCTCAGGACAAATTGCAACCTGTATGGGGCACGAGGTTAAAGGGGCTGATTCTCCAAGGAGGGAGATTGCTCGGAAAGCGGCTGGAATGGCGAATCTGAGCAGAAGGAGATGAGAAATGAGGTGCGTTTTAGAAACCTTTCCCGATCACACGGTGTACCATCTTCTGGGTTTCTCATGCATGTTTTCGATGTAGGAAGATGCCCTTGAACCTGGAGATTTGGGACCCATGGGATGGGTACCACGCAGTATTACTTTAAAGCGTCTGCATTTGCTCACCCAACCTCACCAAACCTCTCAGCCCCAAGAGTGTCCACCCTTATGTCTCAATCAGCTCTGGGTCTAGATATGGTCAACCCAGGTGGCATCACAGCCCTTGAACAAATTTTGTAAGAATTTCTCTCTCTTTCACTGTCTTTGTTTCACGGGTTTTTAAAAGTAATTGATTTTTATAATGGGGTTTAGCTGCTTTTCAGTGCTGTGTTTATGCCGCTTTACACCCACTTGATTCACTTACAGAGAGATTTCAATACCTAGGTTTTAAGATTCTTACTAGTCAGATATATTCTTGGGCGGTGAATAGGGGGTGTTGGGTCCCGTTCACTGAGCAAGGAGTAGGTCTTGTCTATTACATATTGGGTTTATGGTACGGTATCTGAGCTAATTTGAAACCCTGGTTTTATGCATCACCCCACCTCACTTTTCCCGTTAAGCAGCCATAGTGCGTTTTCTAAACGTGTGACTCTCTTCTGTTTTGTATTTCAGTTCAAGTGTAGCGGTTTTTACATTCCCTCTATAAGTGATATCTTATGATAAGTGTCTTTTTCTGTGTGACTTATTTCACGTAGAATCGTCGTACATAATCCACTCATCATGCCGCTACTAGCCTTATGACGTTGATTTCATGGCTGAGTGATATTCCATTGTACATAAGGACCACAACTTCTTTATCCATTTTTCTCTTTCCTGGGATATTTAAGGTGTAACGAAGTGGAGGTTCTTGCCAATAGAGCAGCCCTAAACTTTGGGGTGCCTGTGTCTTGCTGATTTTTAGTTTTCGCAATTTATACGCCCATGAGTGGAAGTGCCCTATGCTCTCTAAGCTGAGTTTTTTAGATGTTTCAAGACACACCGTACACCTTTCCAGAGTGGCTGTTGGCAATTTACATCCCGCCCATCAGCGTAGCAAGGCTCCCGTTTCTCCATGGCTTGTCCTGTATTTCTGGTTTTGACACTTTATTCAGCATGGCCCTTTTGACCGATGGGAAGCGATAGTTCTTTGTAGCGCTGATTTGCCTTTCCAGGTTGCTTGGTTGGCCAAAATGAGCGTATGCGTTTTTTCCTGAATATATTCAGGAAAAAACGCATACGCCCTTTTTGGCCAAGGGCATCATTGTCGAGGTTTTGCCGCTTTTCCTGTGCTTTAAAGGCGATTCGAATCTCCCTCCTGAAATCTGTTTCCTGCAATTCTGCCTTGCTTTCAAATCCTCTTTGTTGCCTTCCCTCAATATATTTGTGGACGAGAGTTATCATTTATAACTCTGCAGGTTTGTGAATTGCAGTGCCACTGAGCTCCATTTTTCAACTCGCTTCCTTGGGAGCTGGCCGCAAAAGCGCAGGATTGCTTCAGGCCCTATTCTGCTTCCGGGAGGCAGGCTAAGCCTGTGGTTAATTCTTCTTCCTGATGGGAAAATAGAGTGACCTGAGCCTCTCCCAACACCTAGAGCTAGTCTCTCATTGGTACCCCCTCTTCATCTTCATCCTCAGGACAAATTGCAACCTGTACGGAACAGGAGGTTAAAGGTGCTGATTCTCCAAGGAGGGAGATTGCTAGGAAAGCGGCTGGAATGGCGAACCCGAGCACAAGGAGATGAGAAATGAGGTGCGTTTTAGAAACCTTTCCCGAGCACACGGTGTCCCATCTTCTGGGTTTCTCATGCATGTTTTCGATGTAGGAAGATGCCCTTGAACCTGGAGATTTGGGACCCATGGGATGGGTACCACGCAGTATTACTTTAAAGGGTCTGCGTTTGCTCACCCACCCTCACCAAACCTCTCAGCCCAAGAGTGTCCCCCTTATGTCTCAATCAGCTCTGGGTCTAGATATGGTCAACCCAGGTGGCATCACAGCCCCTGAACGAATTTTGTAAGAATTTCTCTCTCTTTCACTGTCTTTGTTTCACGGGTTTTTAAAAGTAATTGATTTTTATAATGGGGTTTAGCTGCTTTTCAGTGCTGTGTTTATGCCGCTTTACACCCACTTGACTCACTTACAGAGAGATTTCAATACATAGGTTTTAAGATTCTTACTAGTCAGATATATTCTTGGGCGGTGAATTGGGGGTGTTGAGTCCCGTTCACTGAGCAAGGAGTAGGTCTTGTCTATTACATATTGGGTTTATGGAACGGTATCTGAGCTAATTTGAAACCCTGGTTTTATGCATCACCCCACCTCACCTTTCCCGTTAAGCAGACATAGTGTGTTTTCTAAACGTGTGACTCTCTTCTGTTTTGTAATTCAGTTCAAGTGTAGCGGTTTTTACATTCCCTCTATAAGTGATATCTTATGATAAGTGTCTTTTTCTATGTGACTTATTTTACGTAGAATCGTCGTACCTAAATCCACTCATCATGCTGCTACGAGCCTTATGACGTAGATTTCATGGCTGAGTGATATTCCATTGTACATAAGGACCACAACTTCTTTATCCATTTTTCTCTTTCCTGGGATATTTAAGGTGTAACGAAGTGGAGGTTCTTGCCAACAGAGCAGCCCTAAACTTTGGGGTGCCTGTGTGTTGCTGACTTTTAGTTTTCCCAATTTATACGCCCATGAGTGGAAGTGCCCTATGCTCTCTAAGCTGAGTTTCTTAGATGTTTCAGGACACACCGTACACTTCTCCAGAGTGGCTGTTGGCAATTTACATCTCGCCCATCAGCGTAGCAAGGCTCCCGTTTCTCCATGGCCTGTCCTGTATTTCTGGTTTTGACACTTTATTCAGCATGGCCCTTTTGACCGATGGGAAGTGAGAGTTCTTTGTAGCGCTGATTTGCCTTTCCAGGTTGCTTGGTTGGCCAAAAAGGGCGTATGCGTTTTTTCCTGAATATATTCAGGAAAAAACGCATACGTCCTTTTTGGCCAAGGGCATCATTGTCGAGGTTTTGCCGCTTTTCCTGGGCTTTAAAGGCGATTCGAATCTCCCTCCTGAAATCTGTTTCCTGCAATTCTGCCTTGCTTTCAAATCCTCTTTGTTGCCTTCCCTCAATATATTTGTGGACGAGAGTTATCATTTATAACTCTGCAGGTTTGTGAATTGCAGTGCCCCTGAGCTCCATTTTTCAACTTGCTTCCTTGGGAGCTGGCCGCAAAAGCGCAGGATTGCTTCAGGCCCTATTCTGCTTCCGGGCGGCAGGCTGAGCCTGTGGTTAATTCTTCTTCCTGATAGGAAAATAGAGTGACCTGCGCCTATCCCAACACCTAGAGCTAGTCTCTCATTGGTTCCCCCTCTTCCCCTTCATCCTCAGGACAAATTGCAACCTGTACGGAACAGGAGGTTAAAGGTGCTGATTCTCCAAGGAGGGAGATTGCTAGGAAAGCGGCTGGAATGGCGAACCCGAGCACAAGGAGATGAGAAATGAGGTGCGTTTTAGAAACCTTTCCCGAGCACACGGTGTCCCATCTTCTGGGTTTCTCATGCATGTTTTCGATGTAGGAAGATGCCCTTGAACCTGGAGATTTGGGACCCATGGGATGGGTACCACGCAGTATTACTTTAAAGGGTCTGCGTTTGCTCACCCACCCTCACCAAACCTCTCAGCCCAAGAGTGTCCCCCTTATGTCTCAATCAGCTGTGGGTCTAGATACGGTCAATCCAGGTGGCATCACAGCCCCTGACCGAATTTTGTAAGAATTTCTCTCTCTTTCACTGTCTTTGTTTCACGGGTTTTTAAAAGTAATTGATTTTTATAATGGGGTTTAGCTGCTTTTCAGTGCTGTGTTTATGCTGGTTTACACTCACTTGACCCCCTTACAGAGAGATTTCAATACATAGGTTTTAAGATTCTTACTAGTCAGATATATTCTTGGGCGGTGAATAGGAGGTGTTGGGTCCCGTTCACTGAGCAAGGAGTAGGTCTTGTCTATTACATATTGGGTTTATGGAACGTTTTCTGAGCTAATTTGTAACCCTTGTTTTATGCATCACCCCACCTCACCTTTCCCGTTAAGCAACCATAGTGTGTTTTCTAAACGTGTGACTCTCTTCTGTTTTGTAATTCAGTTCAAGTGTATCGGTTTTTACATTCTCTCTATAAGTGATATCTTATCAAAAGTGTCTTTTTCTGTGTGACTTATTTCATGTAGAATCGTCGTACCTAAATCCACTCATCATGCTGCTACGAGCTTTATGACGTAGATTTCATGGCTGAGTGATATTCCATTGTACATAAGGACCACAACTTCTTTATCCATTTTTTTCTTTCCTGGGATATTTAAGGTGTAACGAAGTGGAGGTTCTTGTCAACAGAGCAGCCCTAAACTTTGGGGTGCCTGTGTCTTGCTGATTTTTAGTTTTCCCAATTTATACGCCCATGAGTGGAAGTGCCCTATGCTCTCTAAGCTGAGTTTTTTAGATGTTTCAGGACACACCGTACACTTCTCCAGAGTGGCTGTTGGCAATTTACATCCCGCCCATCAGCGTAGCAAGGCTCCCGTTTCTCCATGGCCTGTCCTGCATTTCTGGTTTTGACACTTTATTCAGCATGGCCCTTTTGACCGATGGGAAGCGAGACTTCTTTGTAGCGCTGATTTGCCTTTCTAGGTTGCTTGGTTGGCCAAAAAGGGCGTATGCGTTTTTTCCTGAATATATTCAGGAAAAAACGCATACGCCCTTTTTGGCCAAGGGCATCATTGTCGAGGTTTTGCCGCTTTTCCTGTGCTTTAAAGGCGATTCGAATCTCCCTCCTGAAATCTGTTTCCTGCAATTCTGGCTTGCTTTCAAATCCTCTTCGTTGCCTTCCCTCAATATATTTGTGGACGAGAGTTATCATTTATAACTCTGCAGGTTTGTGAATTGTAGTGCCCCTGAGCTCCATTTTTCAACTCGCTTTCTTGGGAGCTGGCCGCAAAAGCGCAGGATTGCTTCAGGCCCTATTCTGCTTCCGGGCGGCAGGCTGAGCCTGTGGTTAATTCTTCTTCCTGATGGGAAAATAGAGTGACCTGTGCCTGTCCCAAGACCTAGAGCTAGTCTCTCATTGGTTCCCCCTCTTCCCGTTCCTCCTCAGGACAAATTGCAACCTGTACGGAACAGGAGGTTAAAGGTGCTGATTCTCCAAGGAGGGAGATTGCTAGGAAAGCGACTGGAATGGCGAACCCGAGCACAAGGAGATGAGAAATGAGGTGCGTTTTAGAAAGCTTTCCCGAGCACACGGTGTCCCATCTTCTGGGTTTCTCATGCATGTTTTCGATGTAGGAAGATGCCCTTGAACCTGGAGATTTGGGACCCATGGGATGGGTACCACGCAGTATTACTTTAAAGGGTCTGCGTTTGCTCACCCACCCTCACCAAACCTCTCAGCCCAAGAGTGTCCCCCTTATGTCTCAATCAGCTGTGGGTCTAGATACGGTCAATCCAGGTGGCATCACAGCCCCTGACCGAATTTTGTAAGAATTTCTCTCTCTTTCACTGTCTTTGTTTCACGGGTTTTTAAAAGTAATTGATTTTTATAATGGGGTTTAGCTGCTTTTCAGTGCTGTGTTTATGCTGGTTTACACTCACTTGACCCCCTTACAGAGAGATTTCAATACATAGGTTTTAAGATTCTTACTAGTCAGATATATTCTTGGGCGGTGAATAGGAGGTGTTGGGTCCCGTTCACTGAGCAAGGAGTAGGTCTTGTCTATTACATATTGGGTTTATGGAACGTTTTCTGAGCTAATTTGTAACCCTTGTTTTATGCATCACCCCACCTCACCTTTCCCGTTAAGCAACCATAGTGTGTTTTCTAAACGTGTGACTCTCTTCTGTTTTGTAATTCAGTTCAAGTGTATCGGTTTTTACATTCTCTCTATAAGTGATATCTTATCAAAAGTGTCTTTTTCTGTGTGACTTATTTCATGTAGAATCGTCGTACCTAAATCCACTCATCATGCTGCTACGAGCCTTATGACGTAGATTTCATGGCTGAGTGATATTCCATTGTACATAAGGACCACAACTTCTTTATCCATTTTTTTCTTTCCTGGGATATTTAAGGTGTAACGAAGTGGAGGTTCTTGTCAACAGAGCAGCCCTAAACTTTGGGGTGCCTGTGTCTTGCTGATTTTTAGTTTTCCCAATTTATACGCCCATGAGTGGAAGTGCCCTATGCTCTCTAAGCTGAGTTTTTTAGATGTTTCAGGACACACCGTACACTTCTCCAGAGTGGCTGTTGGCAATTTACATCCCGCCCATCAGCGTAGCAAGGCTCCCGTTTCTCCATGGCCTGTCCTGCATTTCTGGTTTTGACACTTTATTCAGCATGGCCCTTTTGACCGATGGGAAGCGAGACTTCTTTGTAGCGCTGATTTGCCTTTCCAGGTTGCTTGGTTGGCCAAAAAGGGCGTATGCGTTTTTTCCTGAATATATTCAGGAAAAAATGCATACGCCCTTTTTGGCCAAGGGCATCATTCTTGAGGTTTTGCCGCTTTTCCTGTGCTTTAAAGGCGATTCGAATCTCCCTCCTGAAATCTGTTTCCTGCAATTCTGCCTAGCTTTCAAATCCTCTTCGTTGCCTTCCTTCAATATATTTGTGGACGAGAGTTATCATTTATAACTCTGCAGGTTTTTGAATTGCAGTGCCCCTGAGCTCCATTTTTCAACTCGCTTTCTTGGGAGCTGGCCGCAGAAGCACAGGATTGCTTCAGGCCCTATTCTGCTTCCCGGCGGCAGGTTGAGCCTGTGGTTAATTCTTCTTCCTGATGGGAAAAATAGAGTGACCTGTGCCTGTCCCAACACCTAGAGCTAGTCTCTCATTGGTTCCCTCTCTTCCCGTTCATCCTCAGGACAAATTGCAACCTGTATGGGGCACGAGGTTAAAGGGGCTGATTCTCCAAGGAGGGAGATTGCTCGGAAAGCGGCTGGAATGGCGAATCTGAGCAGAAGGAGATGAGAAATGAGGTGCGTTTTAGAAACCTTTCCCGATCACACGGTGTACCATCTTCTGGGTTTCTCATGCATGTTTTCGATGTAGGAAGATGCCCTTGAACCTGGAGATTTGGGACCCATGGGATGGGTACCACGCAGTATTACTTTAAAGCGTCTGCATTTGCTCACCCAACCTCACCAAACCTCTCAGCCCCAAGAGTGTCCACCCTTATGTCTCAATCAGCTCTGGGTCTAGATATGGTCAACCCAGGTGGCATCACAGCCCTTGAACAAATTTTGTAAGAATTTCTCTCTCTTTCACTGTCTTTGTTTCACGGGTTTTTAAAAGTAATTGATTTTTATAATGGGGTTTAGCTGCTTTTCAGTGCTGTGTTTATGCCGCTTTACACCCACTTGATTCACTTACAGAGAGATTTCAATACCTAGGTTTTAAGATTCTTACTAGTCAGATATATTCTTGGGCGGTGAATAGGGGGTGTTGGGTCCCGTTCACTGAGCAAGGAGTAGGTCTTGTCTATTACATATTGGGTTTATGGAACGGTATCTGAGCTAATTTGAAACCCTGGTTTTATGCATCACCCCACCTCACTTTTCCCGTTAAGCAGCCATAGTGCGTTTTCTAAACGTGTGACTCTCTTCTGTTTTGTATTTCAGTTCAAGTGTAGCGGTTTTTACATTCCCTCTATAAGTGATATCTTATGATAAGTGTCTTTTTCTGTGTGACTTATTTCACGTAGAATCGTCGTACATAATCCACTCATCATGCCGCTACTAGCCTTATGACGTTGATTTCATGGCTGAGTGATATTCCATTGTACATAAGGACCACAACTTCTTTATCCATTTTTCTCTTTCCTGGGATATTTAAGGTGTAACGAAGTGGAGGTTCTTGCCAATAGAGCAGCCCTAAACTTTGGGGTGCCTGTGTCTTGCTGATTTTTAGTTTTCGCAATTTATACGCCCATGAGTGGAAGTGCCCTATGCTCTCTAAGCTGAGTTTTTTAGATGTTTCAAGACACACCGTACACCTTTCCAGAGTGGCTGTTGGCAATTTACATCCCGCCCATCAGCGTAGCAAGGCTCCCGTTTCTCCATGGCTTGTCCTGTATTTCTGGTTTTGACACTTTATTCAGCATGGCCCTTTTGACCGATGGGAAGCGATAGTTCTTTGTAGCGCTGATTTGCCTTTCCAGGTTGCTTGGTTGGCCAAAATGAGCGTATGCGTTTTTTCCTGAATATATTCAGGAAAAAACGCATACGCCCTTTTTGGCCAAGGGCATCATTGTCGAGGTTTTGCCGCTTTTCCTGTGCTTTAAAGGCGATTCGAATCTCCCTCCTGAAATCTGTTTCCTGCAATTCTGCCTTGCTTTCAAATCCTCTTTGTTGCCTTCCCTCAATATATTTGTGGACGAGAGTTATCATTTATAACTCTGCAGGTTTGTGAATTGCAGTGCCACTGAGCTCCATTTTTCAACTCGCTTCCTTGGGAGCTGGCCGCAAAAGCGCAGGATTGCTTCAGGCCCTATTCTGCTTCCGGGAGGCAGGCTAAGCCTGTGGTTAATTCTTCTTCCTGATGGGAAAATAGAGTGACCTGAGCCTCTCCCAACACCTAGAGCTAGTCTCTCATTGGTACCCCCTCTTCATCTTCATCCTCAGGACAAATTGCAACCTGTACGGAACAGGAGGTTAAAGGTGCTGATTCTCCAAGGAGGGAGATTGCTAGGAAAGCGGCTGGAATGGCGAACCCGAGCACAAGGAGATGAGAAATGAGGTGCGTTTTAGAAACCTTTCCCGAGCACACGGTGTCCCATCTTCTGGGTTTCTCATGCATGTTTTCGATGTAGGAAGATGCCCTTGAACCTGGAGATTTGGGACCCATGGGATGGGTACCACGCAGTATTACTTTAAAGGGTCTGCGTTTGCTCACCCACCCTCACCAAACCTCTCAGCCCAAGAGTGTCCCCCTTATGTCTCAATCAGCTCTGGGTCTAGATATGGTCAACCCAGGTGGCATCACAGCCCCTGAACGAATTTTGTAAGAATTTCTCTCTCTTTCACTGTCTTTGTTTCACGGGTTTTTAAAAGTAATTGATTTTTATAATGGGGTTTAGCTGCTTTTCAGTGCTGTGTTTATGCCGCTTTACACCCACTTGACTCACTTACAGAGAGATTTCAATACATAGGTTTTAAGATTCTTACTAGTCAGATATATTCTTGGGCGGTGAATTGGGGGTGTTGAGTCCCGTTCACTGAGCAAGGAGTAGGTCTTGTCTATTACATATTGGGTTTATGGAACGGTATCTGAGCTAATTTGAAACCCTGGTTTTATGCATCACCCCACCTCACCTTTCCCGTTAAGCAGACATAGTGTGTTTTCTAAACGTGTGACTCTCTTCTGTTTTGTAATTCAGTTCAAGTGTAGCGGTTTTTACATTCCCTCTATAAGTGATATCTTATGATAAGTGTCTTTTTCTATGTGACTTATTTTACGTAGAATCGTCGTACCTAAATCCACTCATCATGCTGCTACGAGCCTTATGACGTAGATTTCATGGCTGAGTGATATTCCATTGTACATAAGGACCACAACTTCTTTATCCATTTTTCTCTTTCCTGGGATATTTAAGGTGTAACGAAGTGGAGGTTCTTGCCAACAGAGCAGCCCTAAACTTTGGGGTGCCTGTGTGTTGCTGACTTTTAGTTTTCCCAATTTATACGCCCATGAGTGGAAGTGCCCTATGCTCTCTAAGCTGAGTTTCTTAGATGTTTCAGGACACACCGTACACTTCTCCAGAGTGGCTGTTGGCAATTTACATCTCGCCCATCAGCGTAGCAAGGCTCCCGTTTCTCCATGGCCTGTCCTGTATTTCTGGTTTTGACACTTTATTCAGCATGGCCCTTTTGACCGATGGGAAGTGAGAGTTCTTTGTAGCGCTGATTTGCCTTTCCAGGTTGCTTGGTTGGCCAAAAAGGGCGTATGCGTTTTTTCCTGAATATATTCAGGAAAAAACGCATACGTCCTTTTTGGCCAAGGGCATCATTGTCGAGGTTTTGCCGCTTTTCCTGGGCTTTAAAGGCGATTCGAATCTCCCTCCTGAAATCTGTTTCCTGCAATTCTGCCTTGCTTTCAAATCCTCTTTGTTGCCTTCCCTCAATATATTTGTGGACGAGAGTTATCATTTATAACTCTGCAGGTTTGTGAATTGCAGTGCCCCTGAGCTCCATTTTTCAACTTGCTTCCTTGGGAGCTGGCCGCAAAAGCGCAGGATTGCTTCAGGCCCTATTCTGCTTCCGGGCGGCAGGCTGAGCCTGTGGTTAATTCTTCTTCCTGATAGGAAAATAGAGTGACCTGCGCCTATCCCAACACCTAGAGCTAGTCTCTCATTGGTTCCCCCTCTTCCCCTTCATCCTCAGGACAAATTGCAACCTGTACGGAACAGGAGGTTAAAGGTGCTGATTCTCCAAGGAGGGAGATTGCTAGGAAAGCGGCTGGAATGGCGAACCCGAGCACAAGGAGATGAGAAATGAGGTGCGTTTTAGAAAGCTTTCCCGAGCACACGGTGTCCCATCTTCTGGGTTTCTCATGCATGTTTTCGATGTAGGAAGATGCCCTTGAACCTGGAGATTTGGGACCCATGGGATGGGTACCACGCAGTATTACTTTAAAGGGTCTGCGTTTGCTCACCCACCCTCACCAAACCTCTCAGCCCAAGAGTGTCCCCCTTATGTCTCAATCAGCTGTGGGTCTAGATACGGTCAATCCAGGTGGCATCACAGCCCCTGACCGAATTTTGTAAGAATTTCTCTCTCTTTCACTGTCTTTGTTTCACGGGTTTTTAAAAGTAATTGATTTTTATAATGGGGTTTAGCTGCTTTTCAGTGCTGTGTTTATGCTGGTTTACACTCACTTGACCCCCTTACAGAGAGATTTCAATACATAGGTTTTAAGATTCTTACTAGTCAGATATATTCTTGGGCGGTGAATAGGAGGTGTTGGGTCCCGTTCACTGAGCAAGGAGTAGGTCTTGTCTATTACATATTGGGTTTATGGAACGTTTTCTGAGCTAATTTGTAACCCTTGTTTTATGCATCACCCCACCTCACCTTTCCCGTTAAGCAACCATAGTGTGTTTTCTAAACGTGTGACTCTCTTCTGTTTTGTAATTCAGTTCAAGTGTATCGGTTTTTACATTCTCTCTATAAGTGATATCTTATCAAAAGTGTCTTTTTCTGTGTGACTTATTTCATGTAGAATCGTCGTACCTAAATCCACTCATCATGCTGCTACGAGCCTTATGACGTAGATTTCATGGCTGAGTGATATTCCATTGTACATAAGGACCACAACTTCTTTATCCATTTTTTTCTTTCCTGGGATATTTAAGGTGTAACGAAGTGGAGGTTCTTGTCAACAGAGCAGCCCTAAACTTTGGGGTGCCTGTGTCTTGCTGATTTTTAGTTTTCCCAATTTATACGCCCATGAGTGGAAGTGCCCTATGCTCTCTAAGCTGAGTTTTTTAGATGTTTCAGGACACACCGTACACTTCTCCAGAGTGGCTGTTGGCAATTTACATCCCGCCCATCAGCGTAGCAAGGCTCCCGTTTCTCCATGGCCTGTCCTGCATTTCTGGTTTTGACACTTTATTCAGCATGGCCCTTTTGACCGATGGGAAGCGAGTTTTCTTTGTAGCGCTGATTTGCCTTTCTAGGTTGCTTGGTTGGCCAAAAAGGGCGTATGCGTTTTTTCCTGAATATATTCAGGAAAAAACGCATACGCCCTTTTTGGCCAAGGGCATCATTGTCGAGGTTTTGCCGCTTTTCCTGTGCTTTAAAGGCGATTCGAATCTCCCTCCTGAAATCTGTTTCCTGCAATTCTGGCTTGCTTTCAAATCCTCTTCGTTGCCTTCCCTCAATATATTTGTGGACGAGAGTTATCATTTATAACTCTGCAGGTTTGTGAATTGTAGTGCCCCTGAGCTCCATTTTTCAACTCGCTTTCTTGGGAGCTGGCCGCAAAAGCGCAGGATTGCTTCAGGCCCTATTCTGCTTCCGGGCGGCAGGCTGAGCCTGTGGTTAATTCTTCTTCCTGATGGGAAAATAGAGTGACCTGTGCCTGTCCCAAGACCTAGAGCTAGTCTCTCATTGGTTCCCCCTCTTCCCGTTCCTCCTCAGGACAAATTGCAACCTGTACGGAACAGGAGGTTAAAGGTGCTGATTCTCCAAGGAGGGAGATTGCTAGGAAAGCGACTGGAATGGCGAACCCGAGCACAAGGAGATGAGAAATGAGGTGCGTTTTAGAAAGCTTTCCCGAGCACACGGTGTCCCATCTTCTGGGTTTCTCATGCATGTTTTCGATGTAGGAAGATGCCCTTGAACCTGGAGATTTGGGACCCATGGGATGGGTACCACGCAGTATTACTTTAAAGGGTCTGCGTTTGCTCACCCACCCTCACCAAACCTCTCAGCCCAAGAGTGTCCCCCTTATGTCTCAATCAGCTGTGGGTCTAGATACGGTCAATCCAGGTGGCATCACAGCCCCTGACCGAATTTTGTAAGAATTTCTCTCTCTTTCACTGTCTTTGTTTCACGGGTTTTTAAAAGTAATTGATTTTTATAATGGGGTTTAGCTGCTTTTCAGTGCTGTGTTTATGCTGGTTTACACTCACTTGACCCCCTTACAGAGAGATTTCAATACATAGGTTTTAAGATTCTTACTAGTCAGATATATTCTTGGGCGGTGAATAGGAGGTGTTGGGTCCCGTTCACTGAGCAAGGAGTAGGTCTTGTCTATTACATATTGGGTTTATGGAACGTTTTCTGAGCTAATTTGTAACCCTTGTTTTATGCATCACCCCACCTCACCTTTCCCGTTAAGCAACCATAGTGTGTTTTCTAAACGTGTGACTCTCTTCTGTTTTGTAATTCAGTTCAAGTGTATCGGTTTTTACATTCTCTCTATAAGTGATATCTTATCAAAAGTGTCTTTTTCTGTGTGACTTATTTCATGTAGAATCGTCGTACCTAAATCCACTCATCATGCTGCTACGAGCCTTATGACGTAGATTTCATGGCTGAGTGATATTCCATTGTACATAAGGACCACAACTTCTTTATCCATTTTTTTCTTTCCTGGGATATTTAAGGTGTAACGAAGTGGAGGTTCTTGTCAACAGAGCAGCCCTAAACTTTGGGGTGCCTGTGTCTTGCTGATTTTTAGTTTTCCCAATTTATACGCCCATGAGTGGAAGTGCCCTATGCTCTCTAAGCTGAGTTTTTTAGATGTTTCAGGACACACCGTACACTTCTCCAGAGTGGCTGTTGGCAATTTACATCCCGCCCATCAGCGTAGCAAGGCTCCCGTTTCTCCATGGCCTGTCCTGCATTTCTGGTTTTGACACTTTATTCAGCATGGCCCTTTTGACCGATGGGAAGCGAGACTTCTTTGTAGCGCTGATTTGCCTTTCTAGGTTGCTTGGTTGGCCAAAAAGGGCGTATGCGTTTTTTCCTGAATATATTCAGGAAAAACGCATACGCCCTTTTTGGCCAAGGGCATCATTGTCGAGGTTTTGCCGCTTTTCCTGTGCTTTAAAGGCGATTCGAATCTCCCTCCTGAAATCTGTTTCCTGCAATTCTGCCTTGCTTTCAAATCCTCTTCGTTGCCTTCCCTCAATATATTTTTGGACGAGAGTTATCATTTATAACTCTGCAGGTTTGTGAATTGTAGTGCCCCTGAGCTCCATTTTTCAACTCGCTTTATTGGGAGCTGGCCGCAAAAGCGCAGGATTGCTTCAGGCCCTATTCTGCTTCCGGGCGGCAGGCTGAGCCTGTGGTTAATTCTTCTTCCTGATGGGAAAATAGAGTGACCTGTGCCTGTCCCAAGACCTAGAGCTAGTCTCTCATTGGTTCCCCCTCTTCCCGTTCCTCCTCAGGACAAATTGCAACCTGTACGGAACAGGAGGTTAAAGGTGCTGATTCTCCAAGGAGGGAGATTGCTAGGAAAGCGACTGGAATGGCGAACCCGAGCACAAGGAGATGAGAAATGAGGTGCGTTTTAGAAACCTTTCCCGATCACACGGTGTAACATCTTCTGGGTTTCTCATGCATGTTTTCGATGTAGGAAGATGCCCTTGAACCTGGAGATTTGGGACCCATGGGATGGGTACCACGCAGTATTACTTTAAAGGGTCTGCGTTTGCTCACCCAACCTCACCAAACCTCTCAGCCCCAGGAGTGTCCACCCTTATGTCTCAATCAGTTGTGGGTCTAGATATGGTCAACCCAGGTGGCATCACAGCCCCTGAACGAATTTTGTAAGAATTTCTCTCTCTTTCACTGTCTTTGTTTCACGGGTTTTAAAAAGTAATTGATTTTTATAATGGGGTTTAGCTGCTTTTCACTGCTGTGTTTATGCCGCTTTACACCCACTTGAGTCACTTACAGAGAGATATCAACACATAGGTTTTAAGATTCTTACTAGGCCGATATATTCTTGGGCGGTGAATAGGGGGTGTTGAGTCCCGTTCACTGAGCAAGGAGTAGGTCTTGTCTATTACATATTGGGTTTATGGAACGGTATCTGAGCTAATTTGAAACCCTTGTTTTATGCATAACCCCACCTCACCTTTCCCGTTAAACAGCCATAGTGTGTTTTCTAAACGTGTGACTCTCTTCTGTTTTGTAATTCAGTTCAAGTGTAGCGGTTTTTACATTCCCTCTGTAAGTGATATCTTATGATAAGTGTCTTTTTCTGTGTGACTTATTTCACGTAGAATCGTCGTACCTAAATCCACTCATCATGCTGCTACGAGCCGTATGACGTAGATTTCATGGCTGAGTGATATTCCATTGTACATAAGGACCACAACTTCTTTATCCATTTTTCTCTTTCTTGGGATATTTAAGGTGTGACGAAGTGGAGGTTCTTGTCAACAGAGCAGCCCTAAACTTTGGGGTGCCTGTGTCTTGCTGATTTTTAGTTTTCCCAATTTATACGCCCACGAGTGGAAGTGCCCTATGCTCTCTAAGCTGAGTTTTTTAGATGTTTCAAGACACAGCGTACACCTCTCCAGAGTGGCTGTTGGCAATTTACATCCTGCACATCAGCGTAGCAAGGCTCCCGTTTCTCCATGGCCTGTCCTGCATTGCTGGTTTTGACACTTTATTCAGCATGGCCCTTTTGACCGATGGGAAGCGAGACTTCTTTGTAGCGCTGATTTGCCTTTCCAGGTTGCTTGGTTGGCCAAAAAGGGCGTATGCGTTTTTTCCTGAATATATTCAGGAAAAAACGCATACGCCCTTTTTGGCCAAGGGCATCATTGTCGAGGTTTTGCCGCTTTTCCTGTGCTTTAAAGGCGATTCGAATCCTCCTCCTGAAACCTGTTTCCTGCAATTCTGCCTTGCTTTCAAATCCTCTTCGTTGCCTTCCCTCAGTATATTTGTGGACGAGAGTTATCATTTATAACTCTGCAGGTTTGTGAATTGCAGTGCCCCTGAGCTCCATTTTTCAACTCGCTTTCTTGGGAGCTGGCCGCAAATGTGCAGGATTGCTTCAGGCCCTATTCTCCTTAGGGGCGGCAGGCTGAGCCTGTGGTTAATTCTTCTTCCTGAAGGGAAAATAGAGTGACCTGTGCCTGTCCCAAGACCTAGAGCTAGTCTCTCATTGGTTCCCCCTCTTCCCGTTCCTCCTCAGGACAAATTGCAACCTGTACGGAATAGGAGGTTAAAGGTGCTGATTCTCCAAGGAGGGAGATTGCTAGGAAAGCGGCTGGAATGGCGAACCCGAGCACAAGGAGATGAGAAATGAGGTGCGTTCTAGAAACCTTTCCCGATCACACAGTGTACCATCTTCTGGGTTTCTCATGCATGTTTTCGATGTAGGAAGATGCCCTTGAACCTGGAGATTTGGGACCCATGGGATGGGTACCACGCAGTATTACTTTAAAGGGTCTGCGTTTGCTCACCCACCCTCACCAAACCTCTCAGCCCAAGAGTGTCCCCCTTATGTCTCAATCAGCTGTGGGTCTAGATACGGTCAATCCAGGTGGCATCACAGCCCCTGACCGAATTTTGTAAGAATTTCTCTCTCTTTCACTGTCTTTGTTTCACGGGTTTTAAAAAGTAATTGATTTTTATAATGGGGTTTAGCTGCTTTTCACTGCTGTGTTTATGCCGCTTTACACCCACTTGAGTCACTTACAGAGAGATATCAACACATAGGTTTTAAGATTCTTACTAGGCCGATATATTCTTGGGCGGTGAATAGGGGGTGTTGAGTCCCGTTCACTGAGCAAGGAGTAGGTCTTGTCTATTACATATTGGGTTTATGGAACGGTATCTGAGCTAATTTGAAACCCTTGTTTTATGCATCACCCCACCTCACCTTTCCCGTTAAGCAGCCATAGCGTGTTTTCTAAACGTGTGACTCTCTTCTGTTTTGTAATTCAGTTCAAGTGTAGCGGTTTTTACATTCCCTCTGTAAGTGATATCTTATGATAAGTGTCTTTTTCTGTGTGACTTATTTCACGTAGAATCATCGTACCTAAATCCACTCATCATGCTGCTACGAGCCGTATGACGTAGATTTCATGGCTGAGTGATATTCCATTGTACATAAGGACCACAACTTCTTTATCCATTTTTCTCTTTCTTGGGATATTTAAGGTGTGACGAAGTGGAGGTTCTTGTCAACAGAGCAGCCCTAAACTTTGGGGTGCCTGTGTCTTGCTGATTTTTAGTTTTCCCAATTTATACGCCCACGAGTGGAAGTGCCCTATGCTCTCTAAGCTGAGTTTTTTAGATGTTTCAGGACACACCGTACACTTCTCCAGAGTGGCTGTTGGCAATTTACATCCCGCCCATCAGCGTAGCAAGGCTCCCGTTTCTCCATGGCCTGTCCTGCATTTCTGGTTTTGACACTTTATTCAGCATGGCCCTTTTGACCGATGGGAAGCGAGACTTCTTGGTAGTGCTGATTTGCCTTTCCAGGTTGCTTGGTTGGCCAAAAAGGGCGTATGCGTTTTTTCCTGAATATATTCAGGAAAAAACGCATACGCCCTTTTTGGCCAAGGGCATCATTGTCGAGGTTTTGCCGCTTTTCCTGTGCTTTAAATTCGATTCGAATCTCCCTCCTGAAATCTGTTTCCTGCAATTCTGCCTTGCTTTCAAATCCTCTTCGTTGCCTTCCCTCAATATATTTGTGGACGAGAGTTATCATTTATAACTCTGCAGGTTTGTGAATTGCAGTGCCCCTGAGCTCCATTTTTCAACTCGCTTTCTTGGGAGCTTGCCGCAAAAGCGCAGGATTGCTTCAGGCCCTATTCTGCTTCCGGGTGGCAGGCCGAGCCTGTGGTTAATTCTTCTTCCTGATGGGAAAATAGAGTGACCTGTGCCTGTCCCAAGACCTAGAGCTAATCGCTCATTGGTTCCCCCTCTTCCCGTTCATCCTCAGGACAAATTGCAACCTGTACGGAACAGGAGTTTAAAGGTGCTGATTCTCCAAGGAGGGAGAATGCTAGGAAAGCGGCTGGAATGGCGAACCCGAGCACAAGGAGATGAGACATGATGTGCGTTTTAGAAACCTATCCCGAGCACACGGTGTCCCATCTTCTGGGTTTCTCATGCATGTTTTCGATGTAGGAAGATGCCCTTGAACCTGGAGATTTGGGACCCATGGGATGGGTACCACGCAGTATTACTTTAAAGGGTCTGCGTTTCCTCACCCAACCTCACCGAACCTCTCAGCCCCAAGAGTGTCCGCCCTTATGTCTCAATCAGCTCTGGGTCTAGATATGGCCAACCCAGGTGGCATCACAGCCCCTGAACGAATTTTGTAAGAATTTCTCTCTCTTTCACTGTCTTTGTTTCACGGGTTTTAAAAAGTAATTGATTTTTATAATGGGGTTTAGCTGCTTTTCACTGCTGTGTTTATGCCGCTTTACACCCACTTGAGTCACTTACAGAGAGATATCAACACATAGGTTTTAAGATTCTTACTAGTCAGATATATTCTTGGGCGGTGAATAGGGGGTGTTGAGTCCCGTTCACTGAGCAAGGAGTAGGTCTTGTCTATTACATATTGGGTTTATGGAACGGTATCTGAGCTAATTTGAAACCCTTGTTTTATGCATCACCCCACCTCACCTTTCCCGTTAAGCAGCCATAGTGTGTTTTCTAAACGTGTGACTCTCTTCTGTTTTGTAATTCAGTTCAAGTGTAGCGGTTTTTACATTCCCTCTGTAAGTGATATCTTATGATAAGTGTCTTTTTCTGTGTGACTTATTTCACGTAGAATCGTCGTACCTAAATCCACTCATCATGCTGCTACGAGCCGTATGACGTAGATTTCATGGCAGAGTGATATTCCATTGTACATAAGGACCACAACTTCTTTATCCATTTTTCTCTTTCTTGGGATATTTAAGGTGTGACGAAGTGGAGGTTCTTGTCAACAGAGCAGCCCTAAACTTTGGGGTGCCTGTGTCTTGCTGATTTTTAGTTTTCCCAATTTATACGCCCATGAGTGGAAGTGCCCTATGCTCTCTAAGCTGAGTTTTTTAGATGTTTCAAGACACACCGTACACCTCTCCAGAGTGGCTGTTGGCAATTTACATCCCGCCCATCAGCGTAGCAAGGCTCCCGTTTCTCCATGGCCTGTCCTGCATTTCTGGTTTTGACACTTTATTCAGCATGGCCCTTTTGACCGATGGGAAGCGAGACTTCTTTGTAGCGCTGATTTGCCTTTCCAGGTTGCTTGGTTGGCCAAAAAGGGCGTATGCGTTTTTTCCTGAATATATTCAGGAAAAAACGCATACGCCCTTTTTGGCCAAGGGCATCATTGTCGAGGTTTTGCCGCTTTTCCTGTGCTTTAAAGGCGATTCGAATCCTCCTCCTGAAACCTGTTTCCTGCAATTCTGCCTTGCTTTCAAATCGTCTTCGTTGCCTTCCCTCAGTATATTTGTGGACGAGAGTTATCATTTATAACTCTGCAGGTTTGTGAATTGCAGTGCCCCTGAGCTCCATTTTTCAACTCGCTTTCTTGGGAGCTGGCTGGAAATGTGCAGGATTGCTTCAGGCCCTATTCTCCTTAGGGGCGGCAGGCAGAGCCTGTGGTTAATTCTTCTTCCTGAAGGGAAAATAGAGTGACCTGTGCCTGTCCCAAGACCTAGAGCTAGTCTCTCATTGGTTCCCCTTCTTCCCGTTCCTCCTCAAGACAAATTGCAACGTGTACAGAACAGGAGGTTAAAGGTGCTGATTCTCCAAGGAGGGAGATTGCGAGGAAAGCGGCTGGAATGGCGAACCCGAGCACAAGGAGATGAGAAATGAGGTGCGTTTTAGAAGCCTTTCCCGATCACACGGTGTACCATCTTCTGGGTTTCTCATGCATGTTTTCGATGTAGGAAGATGCCCTTGAACCTGGAGATTTGGGACCCATGGGATGGGTACCACGCAGTATTACTTTCAAGGGTCTGCGTTTGCTCACCCAACCTCACCAAACCTCTCAGCCCTCAAAGGGGTCCACCCTTATGTCTCAATTAGCTGTGGGTCTAGATATGTTCAATCCAGGTGGCATCACAGCCCCTGAACGAATTTTCTAAGAATTTCTCTCTCTTTCACTGTCTTTGCTTCACGGGTTTTTAAAAGTAATTGATTTTTATAATGGGGTTTAGCTGCTTTTCAGTGCTGTGTTTATGCCGCTTTACACCCACTTTAGTCACTTACAGAGAGATATCAACACATAAGTTTTAAGATTCTTACTAGTCAGATATATTCTTGGGCGGTGAATAGGGGGTGTTGAGTCCCGTTCACTGAGCAAGGAGTAGGTCTTGTCTATTACATATTGGGTTTATGGAACGGTATCTGAGCTAATTTGAAACCCTTGTTTTATGCATCACCCACCTCACCTTTCCCGTTAAGCAGCCATAGTGTGTTTTCTAAACGTGTGACTCTCTTCTGTTTTGTAATTCAGTTCAAGTGTAGCGGTTTTTACATTCCCTCTGTAAGTGATATCTTATGATAAGTGTCGTTTTCTTTGTGACTTATTTCACGTAGAATCGTCGTACCTAAATCCACTCATCATGCTGCTACGAGCCGTATGACGTAGATTTCATGGCTGAGTGATATTCCATTGTACATAAGGACCACAACTTCTTTATCCATTTTTCTCTTTCTTGGGATATTTAAGGTGTGACAAAGTGGAGGTTCTTGTCAACAGAGCAGCCCTAAACTTTGGGGTGCCTGTGTCTTGCTGATTTTTAGTTTTCCCAATTTATACGCCCACGAGTGGAAGTGCCCTATGCTCTCTAAGCTGAGTTTTTTAGATGTTTCAAGACACACCGTACACCTCTCCAGAGTGGCTGTTGGCAATTTACATCCCGCCCATCAGCGTAGCAAGGCTCCCGTTTCTCCATGGCCTGTCCTGCATTGCTGGTTTTGACACTTTATTCAGCATGGCCCTTTTGACCGATGGGAAGCGAGACTTCTTGGTAGCGCTGATTTGCCTTTCCAGGTTGCTTGGTTGGCCAAAAAGGGCGTATGCGTTTTTTCCTGAATATATTCAGGAAAAAACGCATACGCCCTTTTTGGCCAAGGGCATCATTGTCGAGGTTTTGCCGCTTTTCCTGTGCTTTAAATTCGATTCGAATCTCCCTCCTGAAATCTGTTTCCTGCAATTCTGCCTTGCTTTCAAATCCTCTTCGTTGCCTTCCCTCAATATATTTGTGGACGAGAGTTATCATTTATAACTCTGCAGGTTTGTGAATTGCAGTGCCCCTGAGCTCCATTTTTCAACTCGCTTTCTTGGGAGCTTGCCGCAAAAGCGCAGGATTGCTTCAGGCCCTATTCTGCTTCCGGGTGGCAGGCTGAGCCTGTGGTTAATTCTTCTTCCTGATGGGAAAATAGAGTGACCTGTGCCTGTCCCAAGACCTAGAGCTAATCGCTCATTGGTTCCCCCTCTTCCCGTTCATCCTCAGGACAAATTGCAACCTGTACGGAACAGGAGTTTAAAGGTGCTGATTCTCCAAGGAGGGAGATTGCTAGGAAAGCGGCTGGAATGGCGAACCCGAGCACAAGGAGATGAGAAATGAGGTGCGTTCTAGAAACCTTTCCCGATCACACAGTGTACCATCTTCTGGGTTTCTCATGCATGTTTTCGATGTAGGAAGATGCCCTTGAACCTGGAGATTTGGGACCCATGGGATGGGTACCACGCAGTATTACTTTCAAGGGTCTGCGTTTGCTCACCCAACCTCACCAAACCTCTCAGCCCCAGGAGTGTCCACCCTTATGTCTCAATCAGCTGTGGGTCTAGATATGGTCAACCCAGGTGGCATCACAGCCCCTGAACGAATTTTGTAAGAATTTCTCTCTCTTTCACTGTCTTTGTTTCACGGGTTTTAAAAAGTAATTGATTTTTATAATGGGGTTTAGCTGCTTTTCACTGCTGTGTTTATGCCGCTTTACACCCACTTGAGTCACTTACAGAGAGATATCAACACATAGGTTTTAAGATTCTTACTAGGCCGATATATTCTTGGGCGGTGAATAGGGGGTGTTGAGTCCCGTTCACTGAGCAAGGAGTAGGTCTTGTCTATTACATATTGGGTTTATGGAACGGTATCTGAGCTAATTTGAAACCCTTGTTTTATGCATCACCCCACCTCACCTTTCCCGTTAAGCAGCCATAGTGTGTTTTCTAAACGTGTGACTCTCTTCTGTTTTGTAATTCAGTTCAAGTGTAGCGGTTTTTACATTCCCTCTGTAAGTGATAAATTATGATAAGTGTCTTTTTCTGTGTGACGTATTTCACGTAGAATCGTCGTACCTAAATCCACTCATCATGCTGCTACGAACCGTATGACGTAGATTTCATGGCTGAGTGATATTCCATTGTACATAAGGACCACAACTTCTTTATCCATTTTTCTCTTTCTTGGGATATTTAAGGTGTGACGAAGTGGAGGTTCTTGTCAACAGAGCAGCCCTAAACTTTGGGGTGCCTGTGTCTTGCTGATTTTTAGTTTTCCCAATTTATACGCCCACGAGTGGAAGTGCCCTATGCTCTCTAAGCTGAGTTTTTTAGATGTTTCAGGACACACCGTACACTTCTCCAGAGTGGCTGTTCGCAATTTACATCCCGCCCATCAGCGTAGCAAGGCTCCCGTTTCTCCATGGCCTGTCCTGCATTTCTGGTTTTGACACTTTATTCAGCATGGCCCTTTTGACCGATGGGAAGCGAGACTTCTTGGTATCGCTGATTTGCCTTTCCAGGTTGCTTGGTTGGCCAAAAAGGGCGTATGCGTTTTTTCCTGCAGTTTTGTGAATTGCAGTGCCCCTGAGCTCCATTTTTCAACTCGCTTTCTTGGGAGCTGGCCGCAAATGTGCAGGATTGCTTCAGGCCCTATTCTCCTTAGGGGCGGCAGGCTGAGCCTGTGGTTAATTCTTCTTCCTGAAGGGAAAATAGAGTGACCTGTGCCTGTCCCAAGACCTAGAGCTAGTCTCTCATTGGTTCCCCCTCTTCCCGTTCATCCTCAGGACAAATTGCAACCTGTACGGAAGAGGAGTTTAAAGGTGCTGATTCTCCAAGGAGGGAGATTGCGAGGAAAGCGGCTGGAATGGCGAACCCGAGCACAAGGAGATGAGAAATGAGGTGCGTTTTAGAAACCTTTCCCGATCACACAGTGTAACATCTTCTGGGTTTCTCATGCATGTTTTCGATGTAGGAAGATGCCCTTGAACCTGGAGATTTGGGACCCATGGGATGGGTACCACGCAGTATTACTTTAAAGGGTCTGCGTTTGCTCACCCAACCTCACCAAACCTCTCAGCCCCAGGAGTGTCCACCCTTATGTCTCAATCAGTTGTGGGTCTAGATATGGTCAACCCAGGTGGCATCACAGCCCCTGAACGAATTTTGTAAGAATTTCTCTCTCTTTCACTGTCTTTGTTTCACGGGTTTTAAAAAGTAATTGATTTTTATAATGGGGTTTAGCTGCTTTTCACTGCTGTGTTTATGCCGCTTTACACCCACTTGAGTCACTTACAGAGAGATATCAACACATAGGTTTTAAGATTCTTACTAGGCCGATATATTCTTGGGCGGTGAATAGGGGGTGTTGAGTCCCGTTCACTGAGCAAGGAGTAGGTCTTGTCTATTACATATTGGGTTTATGGAACGGTATCTGAGCTAATTTGAAACCCTTGTTTTATGCATCACCCACCTCACCTTTCCCGTTAAGCAGCCATAGTGTGTTTTCTAAACGTGTGACTCTCTTCTGTTTTGTAATTCAGTTCAAGTGTAGCGGTTTTTACATTCCCTCTGTAAGTGATATCTTATGATAAGTGTCGTTTTCTGTGTGACTTATTTCACGTAGAATCGTCGTACCTAAATCCACTCATCATGCTGCTACGAGCCGTATGACGTAGTTTTCAAGGCTGAGTGATATTCCATTGTACATAAGGACCACAACTTCTTTATCCATTTTTCTCTTTCTTGGGATATTTAAGGTGTGACGAAGTGGAGGTTCTTGTCAACAGAGCAGCCCTAAACTTTGGGGTGCCTGTGTCTTGCTGATTTTTAGTTTTCCCAATTTATACGCCCACGAGTGGAAGTGCCCTATGCTCTCTAAGCTGAGTTTTTTAGATGTTTCAAGACACACCGTACACCTCTCCAGAGTGGCTGTTGGCAATTTACATCCCGCCCATCAGCGTAGCAAGGCTCCCGTTTCTCCATGGCCTGTCCTGCATTGCTGGTTTTGACACTTTATTCAGCATGGCCCTTTTGACCGATGGGAAGCGAGACTTCTTTGTAGCGCTGATTTGCCTTTGCAGGTTGCTTGGTTGGCCAAAAAGGGCGTATGCGTTTTTTCCTGAATATATTCAGGAAAAAACGCATACGCCCTTTTTGGCCAAGGGCATCATTGTCGAGGTTTTGCCGCTTTTCCTGTGCTTTAAATTCGATTCGAATCTCCCTCCTGAAATCTGTTTCCTGCAATTCTGCCTTGCTTTCAAATCCTCTTCGTTGCCTCCCCTCAATATATTTGTGGACGAGAGTTATCATTTATAACTCTGCAGGTTTGTGAATTGCAGTGCCCCTGAGCTCCATTTTTCAACTCGCTTTCTTGGGAGTTGGCCGCAAATGTGCAGGATTGCTTCAGGCCCTATTCTCCTTAGGGGCGGCAGGCTGAGCCTGTGGTTAATTCTTCTTCCTGAAGGGAAAATAGAGTGACCTGTGCCTGTCCCAAGACCTAGAGGTAGTCTCTCATTGGTTCCCCCTCTTCCCGTTCCTCCTCAGGACAAATTGCAACGTGTACAGAACAGGAGGTTAAAGGTGCTGATTCTCCAAGGAGGGAGATTGCGAGGAAAGCGGCTGGAATGGCGAACCCGAGCACAAGGAGATGAGAAATGAGGTGCGTTTTAGAAGCCTTTCCCGATCACACGGTGTACCATCTTCTGGGTTTCTCATGCATGTTTTCGATGTAGGAAGATGCCCTTGAACCTGGAGATTTGGGACCCATGGGATGGGTACCACGCAGTATTACTTTCAAGAGTCTGCGTTTGCTCACCCAACCTCACCAAACCTCTCAGCCCTCAAAGGGGTCCACCCTTATGTCTTAATCAGCTGTGGGTCTAGATATGGTCAATCCAGGTGGCATCACAGTCCCTGAACGAATTTTCTAAGAATTTCTCTCTCTTTCACTGTCTTTGCTTCACGGGTTTTTAAAAGTAATTGATTTTTATAATGGGGTTTAGCTGCTTTTCACTGCTGTGTTTATGCCGCTTTACACCCACTTGAGTCACTTACAGAGAGATATCAACACATAGGTTTTAAGATTCTTACTAGGCCGATATATTCTTGGGCGGTGAATAGGGGGTGTTGAGTCCCGTTCACTGAGCAAGGAGTAGGTCTTGTCTATTACATATTGGGTTTATGGAACGGTATCTGAGCTAATTTGAAACCCTTGTTTTATGCATCACCCCACCTCACCTTTCCCGTTAAGCAGCCATAGTGTGTTTTCTAAACGTGTGACTCTCTTCTGTTTTGTAATTCAGTTCAAGTGTAGCGGTTTTTACATTCCCTCTGTAAGTGATAAATTATGATAAGTGTCTTTTTCTGTGTGACTTATTTCACGTAGAATCGTCGTACCTAAATCCACTCATCATGCTGCTACGAACCGTATGACGTAGATTTCATGGCTGAGTGATATTCCATTGTACATAAGGACCACAACTTCTTTATCCATTTTTCTCTTTCTTGGGATATTTAAGGTGTGACGAAGTGGAGGTTCTTGTCAACAGAGCAGCCCTAAACTTTGGGGTGCCTGTGTCTTGCTGATTTTTAGTTTTCCCAATTTATACGCCCACGAGTGGAAGTGCCCTATGCTCTCTAAGCTGAGTTTTTTAGATGTTTCAGGACACACCGTACACTTCTCCAGAGTGGCTGTTGGCAATTTACATCCCGCCCATCAGCGTAGCAAGGCTCCCATTTCTCCATGGCCTGTCCTGCATTTCTGGTTTTGACACTTTATTCAGCATGGCCCTTTTGACCGATGGGAAGCGAGACTTCTTGGTATCGCTGATTTGCCTTTCCAGGTTGCTTGGTTGGCCAAAAAGGGCGTATGCGTTTTTTCCTGAATATATTCAGGAAAAAACGCATACGCCCTTTTTGGCCAAGGGCATTATTGTCGAGGTTTTGCCGCTTTTCCTGTGCTTTAAATTCGATTCGAATCTCCCTCCTGAAATATGTTTCCTGCAATTCTGCCTTGCTTTCAAATCCTCTTCGTTGCCTTCCCTCAATATATTTGTGGACGAGAGTTATCATTTATAACTCTGCAGGTTTGTGAATTGCAGTGCCCCTGAGCTCCATTTTCCAACTCGCTTTCTTGGGAGCTTGCCGCAAAAGCGCAGGATTGCTTCAGGCCCTATTCTGCTTCCGGGTGGCAGGCCGAGCCTGTGGTTAATTCTTCTTCCTGATGGGAAAATAGAGTGACCTGTGCCTGTCCCAAGACCTAGAGCTAATCGCTCATTGGTTCCCCCTCTTCCCGTTCATCCTCAGGACAAATTGCAACCTGTACGGAACAGGAGTTTAAAGGTGCTGATTCTCCAAGGAGGGAGATTGCTAGGAAAGCGGCTGGAATGGCGAACCCGAGCACAAGGAGATGAGACATGATGTGCGTTTTAGAAACCTTTCCCGAGCACACGGTGTCCCATCTTCTGGGTTTCTCATGCATGTTTTCGATGTAGGAAGATGCCCTTGAACCTGGAGATTTGGGACCCATGGGATGGGTACCACGCAGTATTACTTTAAAGGGTCTGCGTTTCCTCACCCAACCTCACCGAACCTCTCAGCCCCAAGAGTGTCCGCCCTTATGTCTCAATCAGCTCTGGGTCTAGATATGGTCAACCCAGGTGGCATCACAGCCCCTGAACGAATTTTGTAAGAATTTCTCTCTCTTTCACTGTCTTTGTTTCACGGGTTTTAAAAAGTAATTGATTTTTATAATGGGGTTTAGCTGCTTTTCACTGCTGTGTTTATGCCGCTTTACACCCACTTGAGTCACTTACAGAGAGATATCAACACATAGGTTTTAAGATTCTTACTAGGCCGATATATTCTTGGGCGGTGAATAGGGGGTGTTGAGTCCCGTTCACTGAGCAAGGAGTAGGTCTTGTCTATTACATATTGGGTTTATGGAACGGTATCTGAGCTAATTTGAAACCCTTGTTTTATGCATCACCCCACCTCACCTTTCCCGTTAAGCAGCCATAGTGTGTTTTCTAAACGTGTGACTCTCTTCTGTTTTGTAATTCAGTTCAAGTGTAGCGGTTTTTACATTCCCTCTGTAAGTGATATCTTATGATAAGTGTCTTTTTCTGTGTGACTTATTTCACGTAGAATCGTCGTACCTAAATCCACTCATCATGCTGCTACGAGCCGTATGACGTAGATTTCATGGCTGAGTGATATTCCATTGTACATAAGGACCACAACTTCTTTATCCATTTTTCTCTTTCTTGGGATATTTAAGGTGTGACGAAGTGGAGGTTCTTGTCAACAGAGCAGCCCTAAACTTTGGGGTGCCTGTGTCTTGCTGATTTTTAGTTTTCCCAATTTATACGCCCACGAGTGGAAGTGCCCTATGCTCTCTAAGCTGAGTTTTTTAGATGTTTCAAGACACACCGTACACCTCTCCAGAGTGGCTGTTGGCAATTTACATCCCGCCCATCAGCGTAGCAAGGCTCCCGTTTCTCCATGGCCTGTCCTGCATTGCTGGTTTTGACACTTTATTCAGCATGGCCCTTTTGACCGATGGGAAGCGAGACTTCTTTGTAGCGCTGATTTGCCTTTCCAGGTTGCTTGGTTGGCCAAAAAGGGCGTATGCGTTTTTTCCTGAATATATTCAGGAAAAAACGCATACGCCCTTTTTGGCCAAGGGCATCATTGTCGAGGTTTTGCCGCTTTTCCTGTGCTTTAAAGGCGATTCGAATCCTCCTCCTGAAACCTGTTTCCTGCAATTCTGCCTTGCTTTCAAATCCTCTTCGTTGCCTTCCCTCAGTATATTTGTGGACGAGAGTTATCATTTATAACTCTGCAGGTTTGTGAATTGCAGTGCCCCTGAGCTCCATTTTTCAACTCGCTTTCTTGGGAGTTGGCCGCAAATGTGCAGGATTGCTTCAGGCCCTATTCTCCTTAGGGGCGGCAGGCTGAGCCTGTGGTTAATTCTTCTTCCTGAAGGGAAAATAGAGTGACCTGTGCCTGTCCCAAGACCTAGAGCTAGTCTCTCATTGGTTCCCCTTCTTCCCGTTCCTCCTCAGGACAAATTGCAACGTGTACAGAACAGGAGGTTAAAGGTGCTGATTCTCCAAGGAGGGAGATTGCGAGGAAAGCGGCTGGAATGGCGAACCCGAGCACAAGGAGATGAGACATGAGGTGCGTTTTAGAAGCCTTTCCCGATCACACGGTGTACCATCTTCTGGGTTTCTCATGAATGTTTTCGATGTAGGAAGATGCCCTTGAACCTGGAGATTTGGGACCCATGGGATGGGTACCACGCAGTATTACTTTCAAGGGTCTGCGTTTGCTCACCCAACCTCACCAAACCTCTCAGCCCCAGGAGTGTCCACCCTTATGTCTCAATCAGTTGTGGGTCTAGATATGGTCAACCCAGGTGGCATCACAGCCCCTGAACGAATTTTGTAAGAATTTCTCTCTCTTTCACTGTCTTTGTTTCACGGGTTTTAAAAAGTAATTGATTTTTATAATGGGGTTTAGCTGCTTTTCAGTGCTGTGTTTATGCCGCTTTACACCCACTTGAGTCACTTACAGAGAGATATCAACACATAGGTTTTAAGATTGTTACTAGGCCGATATATTCTTGGGCGGTGAATAGGGGGTGTTGAGTCCCGTTCACTGAGCAAGGAGTAGGTCTTGTCTATTACATATTGGGTTTATGGAACGGTATCTGAGCTAATTTGAAACCCTTGTTTTATGCATCACCCACCTCACCTTTCCCGTTAAGCAGCCATAGTGTGTTTTCTAAACGTGTGACTCTCTTCTGTTTTGTAATTCAGTTCAAGTGTAGCGGTTTTTACATTCCCTCTGTAAGTGATATCTTATGATAAGTGTCGTTTTCTGTGTGACTTATTTCACGTAGAATCGTCGTACCTAAATCCACTCATCATGCTGCTACGAGCCGTATGACGTAGATTTCATGGCAGAGTGATATTCCATTGTACATAAGGACCACAACTTCTTTATCCATTTTTCTCTTTCTTGGGATATTTAAGGTGTGACGAAGTGGAGGTTCTTGTCAACAGAGCAGCCCTAAACTTTGGGGTGCCTGTGTCTTGCTGATTTTTAGTTTTCCCAATTTATACGCCCATGAGTGGAAGTGCCCTATGCTCTCTAAGCTGAGTTTTTTAGATGTTTCAAGACACACCGTACACCTCTCCAGAGTGGCTGTTGGCAATTTACATCCCGCCCATCAGCGTAGCAAGGCTCCCGTTTCTCCATGGCCTGTCCTGCATTGCTGGTTTTGACACTTTATTCAGCATGGCCCTTTTGACCGATGGGAAGCGAGACTTCTTTGTAGCGCTGATTTGCCTTTCCAGGTTGCTTGGTTGGCCAAAAAGGGCGTATGCGTTTTTTCCTGAATATATTCAGGAAAAAACGCATACGCCCTTTTTGGCCAAGGGCATCATTGTCGAGGTTTTGCCGCTTTTCCTGTGCTTTAAATTCGATTCGAATCTCCCTCCTGAAATCTGTTTCCTGCAATTCTGCCTTGCTTTCAAATCCTCTTCGTTGCCTTCCCTCAATATATTTGTGGACGAGAGTTATCATTTATAACTCTGCAGGTTTGTGAATTGCAGTGCCCCTGAGCTCCATTTTTCAACTCGCTTTCTTGGGAGCTGGCCGCAAATGTGCAGGATTGCTTCAGGCCCTATTCTCCTTAGGGGCGGCAGGCTGAGCCTGTGGTTAATTCTTCTTCCTGAAGGGAAAATAGAGTGACCTGTGCCTGTCCCAAGACCTAGAGCTAGTCTCTCATTGGTTCCCCCTCTTCCCGTTCATCCTCAGGACAAATTGCAACCTGTACAGAACAGGAGGTTAAAGGTGCTGATTCTCCAAGGAGGGAGATTGCGAGGAAAGCGGCTGGAATGGCGAACCCGAGCACAAGGAGATGAGAAATGAGGTGCGTTTTAGAAGCCTTTCCCGATCACACGGTGTACCATCTTCTGGGTTTCTCATGCATGTTTTCGATGTAGGAAGATGCCCTTGAACCTGGAGATTTGGGACCCATGGGATGGGTACCACGCAGTATTACTTTCAAGGGTCTGCGTTTGCTCACCCAACCTCACCAAACCTCTCAGCCCTCAAACGGGTCCACCCTTATGTCTCAATCAGCTGTGGGTCTAGATATGGTCAATCCAGGTGGCATCACAGCCCCTGAACGAATTTTCTAAGAATTTCTCTCTCTTTCACTGTCTTTGCTTCACGGGTTTTTAAAAGTAATTGATTTTTATAATGGGGTTTAGCTGCTTTTCAGTGCTGTGTTTATGCCGCTTTACACCCACTTGAGTCACTTACAGAGAGATATCAACACATAAGTTTTAAGATTCTTACTAGTCAGATATATTCTTGGGCGGTGAATAGGGGGTGTTGAGTCCCGTTCACTGAGCAAGGAGTAGGTCTTGTCTATTACATATTGGGTTTATGGAACGGTATCTGAGCTAATTTGAAACCCTTGTTTTATGCATCACCCACCTCACCTTTCCCGTTAAGCAGCCATAGTGTGTTTTCTAAACGTGTGACTCTCTTCTGTTTTGTAATTCAGTTCAAGTGTAGCGGTTTTTACATTCCCTCTGTAAGTGATAAATTATGATAAGTGTCTTTTTCTGTGTGACTTATTTCACGTAGAATCGTCGTACCTAAATCCACTCATCATGCTGCTACGAACCGTATGACGTAGATTTCATGGCTGAGTGATATTCCATTGTACATAAGGACCACAACTTCTTTATCCATTTTTCTCTTTCTTGGGATATTTAAGGTGTGACGAAGTGGAGGTTCTTGTCAACAGAGCAGCCCTAAACTTTGGGGTGCCTGTGTCTTGCTGATTTTTAGTTTTCCCAATTTATACGCCCACGAGTGGAAGTGCCCTATGCTCTCTAAGCTGAGTTTTTTAGATGTTTCAGGACACACCGTACACTTCTCCAGAGTGGCTGTTGGCAATTTACATCCCGCCCATCAGCGTAGCAAGGCTCCCATTTCTCCATGGCCTGTCCTACATTTCTGGTTTTGACACTTTATTCAGCATGGCCCTTTTGACCGATGGGAAGCGAGACTTCTTGGTATCGCTGATTTGCCTTTCCAGGTTGCTTGGTTGGCCAAAAAGGGCGTATGCGTTTTTTCCTGAATATATTCAGGAAAAAACGCATACGCCCTTTTTGGCCAAGGGCATCATTGTCGAGGTTTTGCCGCTTTTCCTGTGCTTTAAATTCGATTCGAATCTCCCTCCTGAAATCTGTTTCCTGCAATTCTGCCTTGCTTTCAAATCCTCTTCGTTGCCTTCCCTCAATATATTTGTGGACGAGAGTTATCATTTATAACTCTGCAGGTTTGTGAATTGCAGTGCCCCTGAGCTCCATTTTTCAACTCGCTTTCTTGGGAGCTTGCCGCAAAAGCGCAGGATTGCTTCAGGCCCTATTCTGCTTCCGGGTGGCAGGCCGAGCCTGTGGTTAATTCTTCTTCCTGATGGGAAAATAGAGTGACCTGTGCCTGTCCCAAGACCTAGAGCTAATCGCTCATTGGTTCCCCTTCTTCCCGTTCATCCTCAGGACAAATTGCAACCTGTACGGAACAGGAGTTTAAAGGTGCTGATTCTCCAAGGAGGGAGATTGCTAGGAAAGCGGCTGGAATGGCGAACCCGAGCACAAGGAGATGAGACATGATGTGCGTTTTAGAAACCTTTCCCGAGCACACGGTGTCCCATCTTCTGGGTTTCTCATGCATGTTTTCGATGTAGGAAGATGCCCTTGAACCTGGAGATTTGGGACCCATGGGATGGGTACCACGCAGTATTACTTTAAAGGGTCTGCGTTTCCTCACCCAACCTCACCGAACCTCTCAGCCCCAAGAGTGTCCGCCCTTATGTCTCAATCAGCTCTGGGTCTAGATATGGTCAACCCAGGTGGCATCACAGCCCCTGAACGAATTTTGTAAGAATTTCTCTCTCTTTCACTGTCTTTGTTTCACGGGTTTTAAAAAGTAATTGATTTTTATAATGGGGTTTAGCTGCTTTTCAGTGCTGTGTTTATGCCGCTTTACACCCACTTGAGTCACTTACAGAGAGATATCAACACATAGGTTTTAAGATTCTTACTAGGCCGATATATTCTTGGGCGGTGAATAGGGGGTGTTGAGTCCCGTTCACTGAGCAAGGAGTAGGTCTTGTCTATTACATATTGGGTTTATGGAACGGTATCTGAGCTAATTTGAAACCCTTGTTTTATGCATCACCCACCTCACCTTTCCCGTTAAGCAGCCATAGTGTGTTTTCTAAACGTGTGACTCTCTTCTGTTTTGTAATTCAGTTCAAGTGTAGCGGTTTTTACATTCCCTCTGTAAGTGATATCTTATGATAAGTGTCGTTTTCTGTGTGACTTATTTCACGTAGAATCGTCGTACCTAAATCCACTCATCATGCTGCTACGAGCCGTATGACGTAGATTTCATGGCAGAGTGATATTCCATTGTACATAAGGACCACAACTTCTTTATCCATTTTTCTCTTTCTTGGGATATTTAAGGTGTGACGAAGTGGAGGTTCTTGTCAACAGAGCAGCCCTAAACTTTGGGGTGCCTGTGTCTTGCTGATTTTTAGTTTTCCCAATTTATACGCCCATGAGTGGAAGTGCCCTATGCTCTCTAAGCTGAGTTTTTTAGATGTTTCAAGACACACCGTACACCTCTCCAGAGTGGCTGTTGGCAATTTACATCCCGCCCATCAGCGTAGCAAGGCTCCCGTTTCTCCATGGCCTGTCCTGCATTGCTGGTTTTGACACTTTATTCAGCATGGCCCTTTTGACCGATGGGAAGCGAGACTTCTTTGTAGCGCTGATTTGCCTTTCCAGGTTGCTTGGTTGGCCAAAAAGGGCGTATGCGTTTTTTCCTGAATATATTCAGGAAAAAACGCATACGCCCTTTTTGGCCAAGGGCATCATTGTCGAGGTTTTGCCGCTTTTCCTGTGCTTTAAATTCGATTCGAATCTCCCTCCTGAAATCTGTTTCCTGCAATTCTGCCTTGCTTTCAAATCCTCTTCGTTGCCTTCCCTCAATATATTTGTGGACGAGAGTTATCATTTATAACTCTGCAGGTTTGTGAATTGCAGTGCCCCTGAGCTCCATTTTTCAACTCGCTTTCTTGGGAGCTGGCCGCAAATGTGCAGGATTGCTTCAGGCCCTATTCTCCTTAGGGGCGGCAGGCTGAGCCTGTGGTTAATTCTTCTTCCTGAAGGGAAAATAGAGTGACCTGTGCCTGTCCCAAGACCTAGAGCTAGTCTCTCATTGGTTCCCCCTCTTCCCGTTCATCCTCAGGACAAATTGCAACCTGTACAGAACAGGAGGTTAAAGGTGCTGATTCTCCAAGGAGGGAGATTGCGAGGAAAGCGGCTGGAATGGCGAACCCGAGCACAAGGAGATGAGAAATGAGGTGCGTTTTAGAAGCCTTTCCCGATCACACGGTGTACCATCTTCTGGGTTTCTCATGCATGTTTTCGATGTAGGAAGATGCCCTTGAACCTGGAGATTTGGGACCCATGGGATGGGTACCACGCAGTATTACTTTCAAGGGTCTGCGTTTGCTCACCCAACCTCACCAAACCTCTCAGCCCTCAAACGGGTCCACCCTTATGTCTCAATCAGCTGTGGGTCTAGATATGGTCAATCCAGGTGGCATCACAGCCCCTGAACGAATTTTCTAAGAATTTCTCTCTCTTTCACTGTCTTTGCTTCACGGGTTTTTAAAAGTAATTGATTTTTATAATGGGGTTTAGCTGCTTTTCAGTGCTGTGTTTATGCCGCTTTACACCCACTTGAGTCACTTACAGAGAGATATCAACACATAAGTTTTAAGATTCTTACTAGTCAGATATATTCTTGGGCGGTGAATAGGGGGTGTTGAGTCCCGTTCACTGAGCAAGGAGTAGGTCTTGTCTATTACATATTGGGTTTATGGAACGGTATCTGAGCTAATTTGAAACCCTTGTTTTATGCATCACCCACCTCACCTTTCCCGTTAAGCAGCCATAGTGTGTTTTCTAAACGTGTGACTCTCTTCTGTTTTGTAATTCAGTTCAAGTGTAGCGGTTTTTACATTCCCTCTGTAAGTGATAAATTATGATAAGTGTCTTTTTCTGTGTGACTTATTTCACGTAGAATCGTCGTACCTAAATCCACTCATCATGCTGCTACGAACCGTATGACGTAGATTTCATGGCTGAGTGATATTCCATTGTACATAAGGACCACAACTTCTTTATCCATTTTTCTCTTTCTTGGGATATTTAAGGTGTGACGAAGTGGAGGTTCTTGTCAACAGAGCAGCCCTAAACTTTGGGGTGCCTGTGTCTTGCTGATTTTTAGTTTTCCCAATTTATACGCCCACGAGTGGAAGTGCCCTATGCTCTCTAAGCTGAGTTTTTTAGATGTTTCAGGACACACCGTACACTTCTCCAGAGTGGCTGTTGGCAATTTACATCCCGCCCATCAGCGTAGCAAGGCTCCCATTTCTCCATGGCCTGTCCTACATTTCTGGTTTTGACACTTTATTCAGCATGGCCCTTTTGACCGATGGGAAGCGAGACTTCTTGGTATCGCTGATTTGCCTTTCCAGGTTGCTTGGTTGGCCAAAAAGGGCGTATGCGTTTTTTCCTGAATATATTCAGGAAAAAACGCATACGCCCTTTTTGGCCAAGGGCATCATTGTCGAGGTTTTGCCGCTTTTCCTGTGCTTTAAATTCGATTCGAATCTCCCTCCTGAAATCTGTTTCCTGCAATTCTGCCTTGCTTTCAAATCCTCTTCGTTGCCTTCCCTCAATATATTTGTGGACGAGAGTTATCATTTATAACTCTGCAGGTTTGTGAATTGCAGTGCCCCTGAGCTCCATTTTTCAACTCGCTTTCTTGGGAGCTTGCCGCAAAAGCGCAGGATTGCTTCAGGCCCTATTCTGCTTCCGGGTGGCAGGCCGAGCCTGTGGTTAATTCTTCTTCCTGATGGGAAAATAGAGTGACCTGTGCCTGTCCCAAGACCTAGAGCTAATCGCTCATTGGTTCCCCTTCTTCCCGTTCATCCTCAGGACAAATTGCAACCTGTACGGAACAGGAGTTTAAAGGTGCTGATTCTCCAAGGAGGGAGATTGCTAGGAAAGCGGCTGGAATGGCGAACCCGAGCACAAGGAGATGAGACATGATGTGCGTTTTAGAAACCTTTCCCGAGCACACGGTGTCCCATCTTCTGGGTTTCTCATGCATGTTTTCGATGTAGGAAGATGCCCTTGAACCTGGAGATTTGGGACCCATGGGATGGGTACCACGCAGTATTACTTTCAAGGGTCTGCGTTTCCTCACCCAACCTCACCGAACCTCTCAGCCCCAAGAGTGTCCGCCCTTATGTCTCAATCAGCTCTGGGTCTAGATATGGTCAACCCAGGTGGCATCACAGCCCCTGAACGAATTTTGTAAGAATTTCTCTCTCTTTCACTGTCTTTGTTTCACGGGTTTTAAAAAGTAATTGATTTTTATAATGGGGTTTAGCTGCTTTTCACTGCTGTGTTTATGCCGCTTTACACCCACTTGAGTCACTTACAGAGAGATATCAACACATAGGTTTTAAGATTCTTACTAGGCCGATATATTCTTGGGCGGTGAATAGGGGGTGTTGAGTCCCGTTCACTGAGCAAGGAGTAGGTCTTGTCTATTACATATTGGGTTTATGGAACGGTATCTGAGCTAATTTGAAACCCTTGTTTTATGCATCACCCCACCTCACCTTTCCCGTTAAGCAGCCATAGTGTGTTTTCTAAACGTGTGACTCTCTTCTGTTTTGTAATTCAGTTCAAGTGTAGCGGTTTTTACATTCCCTCTGTAAGTGATATCTTATGATAAGTGTCTTTTTCTGTGTGACTTATTTCACGTAGAATCGTCGTACCTAAATCCACTCATCATGCTGCTACGAGCCGTATGACGTAGATTTCATGGCTGAGTGATATTCCATTGTACATAAGGACCACAACTTCTTTATCCATTTTTCTCTTTCTTGGGATATTTAAGGTGTGACGAAGTGGAGGTTCTTGTCAACAGAGCAGCCCTAAACTTTGGGGTGCCTGTGTCTTGCTGATTTTTAGTTTTCCCAATTTATACGCCCACGAGTGGAAGTGCCCTATGCTCTCTAAGCTGAGTTTTTTAGATGTTTCAAGACACACCGTACACCTCTCCAGAGTGGCTGTTGGCAATTTACATCCCGCCCATCAGCGTAGCAAGGCTCCCGTTTCTCCATGGCCTGTCCTGCATTGCTGGTTTTGACACTTTATTCAGCATGGCCCTTTTGACCGATGGGAAGCGAGACTTCTTTGTAGCGCTGATTTGCCTTTCCAGGTTGCTTGATTGGCCAAAAAGGGCGTATGCGTTTTTTCCTGAATATATTCAGGAAAAAAACGCATACGCCCTTTTTGGCCAAGGGCATCATTGTCGAGGTTTTGCCGCTTTTCCTGTGCTTTAAAGGCGATTCGAATCCTCCTCCTGAAACCTGTTTCCTGCAATTCTGCCTTGCTTTCAAATCCTCTTCGTTGCCTTCCCTCAGTATATTTGTGGACGAGAGTTATCATTTATAACTCTGCAGGTTTGTGAATTGCAGTGCCCCTGAGCTCCATTTTTCAACTCGCTTTCTTGGGAGCTGGCCGCAAATGTGCAGGATTGCTTCAGGCCCTATTCTCCTTCGGGGCGGCAGGCTGAGCCTGTGGTTAATTCTTCTTCCTGAAGGGAAAATAGAGTGACCTGTGCCTGTCCCAAGACCTAGAGCTAGTCTCTCATTGGTTCCCCTTCTTCCCGTTCCTCCTCAGGACAAATTGCAACGTGTACAGAACAGGAGGTTAAAGGTGCTGATTCTCCAAGGAGGGAGATTGCGAGGAAAGCGGCCGGAATGGCGAACCCGAGCACAAGGAGATGAGAAATGAGGTGCGTTTTAGAAGCCTTTCCCGATCACACGGTGTACCATCTTCTGGGTTTCTCATGCATGTTTTCGATGTAGGAAGATGCCCTTGAACCTGGAGATTTGGGACCCATGGGATGGGTACCACGCAGTATTACTTTAAAGGGTCTGCGTTTGCTCACCCAACCTCACCAAACCTCTCAGCCCTCAAAGGGGTCCACCCTTATGTCTCAATCAGCTGTGGGTCTAGATATGGTCAATCCAGGTGGCATCACAGCCCCTGAACGAATTTTCTAAGAATTTCTCTCTCTTTCACTGTCTTTGCTTCACGGGTTTTTAAAAGTAATTGATTTTTATAATGGGGTTTAGCTGCTTTTCAGTGCTGTGTTTATGCCGCTTTACACCCACTTTAGTCACTTACAGAGAGATATCAACACATAAGTTTTAAGATTCTTACTAGTCAGATATATTCTTGGGCGGTGAATAGGGGGTGTTGAGTCCCGTTCACTGAGCAAGGAGTAGGTCTTGTCTATTACATATTGGGTTTATGGAACGGTATCTGAGCTAATTTGAAACCCTTGTTTTATGCATCACCCACCTCACCTTTCCCGTTAAGCAGCCATAGTGTGTTTTCTAAACGTGTGACTCTCTTCTGTTTTGTAATTCAGTTCAAGTGTAGCGGTTTTTACATTCCCTCTGTAAGTGATATCTTATGATAAGTGTCGTTTTCTTTGTGACTTATTTCACGTAGAATCGTCGTACCTAAATCCACTCATCATGCTGCTACGAGCCGTATGACGTAGATTTCATGGCTGAGTGATATTCCATTGTACATAAGGACCACAACTTCTTTATCCATTTTTCTCTTTCTTGGGATATTTAAGGTGTGACGAAGTGGAGGTTCTTGTCAACAGAGCAGCCCTAAACTTTGGGGTGCCTGTGTCTTGCTGATTTTTAGTTTTCCCAATTTATACGCCCATGAGTGGAAGTGCCCTATGCTCTCTAAGCTGAGTTTTTTAGATGTTTTAAGACACACCGTACACCTCTCCAGAGTGGCTGTTGGCAATTTACATCCCGCCCATCAGCGTAGCAAGGCTCCCGTTTCTCCATGGCCTGTCCTGCATTGCTGGTTTTGACACTTTATTCAGCATGGCCCTTTTGACCGATGGG
The DNA here is from genome assembly GCF_028021215.1 of Eschrichtius robustus. Lineage (NCBI taxonomy): Eukaryota > Metazoa > Chordata > Mammalia > Artiodactyla > Eschrichtiidae > Eschrichtius > Eschrichtius robustus. The sequence continues at coordinate 87,239,924 of NC_090832.1, forward strand.
AAGCGAGACTTCTTTGTAGCGCTGATTTGCCTTTCCAGGTTGCTTGATTGGCCAAAAAGGGCGTATGCGTTTTTTCCTGAATATATTCAGGAAAAAACGCATACGCCCTTTTTGGCCAAGGGCATCATTGTCGAGGTTTTGCCGCTTTTCCTGTGCTTTAAAGGCGATTCGAATCCTCCTCCTGAAACCTGTTTCCTGCAATTCTGCCTTGCTTTCAAATCCTCTTCGTTGCCTTCCCTCAGTATATTTGTGGACGAGAGTTATCATTTATAACTCTGCAGGTTTGTGAATTGCAGTGCCCCTGAGCTCCATTTTTCAACTCGCTTTCTTGGGAGCTGGCCGCAAATGTGCAGGATTGCTTCAGGCCCTATTCTCCTTAGGGGCGGCAGGCTGAGCCTGTGGTTAATTCTTCTTCCTGAAGGGAAAATAGAGTGACCTGTGCCTGTCCCAAGACCTAGAGCTAGTCTCTCATTGGTTCCCCCTCTTCCCGTTCATCCTCAGGACAAATTGCAACCTGTACGGAAGAGGAGTTTAAAGGTGCTGATTCTCCAAGGAGGGAGATTGCGAGGAAAGCGGCTGGAATGGCGAACCCGAGCACAAGGAGATGAGAAATGAGGTGCGTTTTAGAAACCTTTCCCGATCACACAGTGTAACATCTTCTGGGTTTCTCATGCATGTTTTCGATGTAGGAAGATGCCCTTGAACCTGGAGATTTGGGACCCATGGGATGGGTACCACGCAGTATTACTTTAAAGGGTCTGCGTTTGCTCACCCAACCTCACCAAACCTCTCAGCCCCAGGAGTGTCCACCCTTATGTCTCAATCAGTTGTGGGTCTAGATATGGTCAACCCAGGTGGCATCACAGCCCCTGAACGAATTTTGTAAGAATTTCTCTCTCTTTCACTGTCTTTGTTTCACGGGTTTTAAAAAGTAATTGATTTTTATAATGGGGTTTAGCTGCTTTTCACTGCTGTGTTTATGCCGCTTTACACCCACTTGAGTCACTTACAGAGAGATATCAACACATAGGTTTTAAGATTCTTACTAGGCCGATATATTCTTGGGCGGTGAATAGGGGGTGTTGAGTCCCGTTCACTGAGCAAGGAGTAGGTCTTGTCTATTACATATTGGGTTTATGGAACGGTATCTGAGCTAATTTGAAACCCTTGTTTTATGCATCACCCACCTCACCTTTCCCGTTAAGCAGCCATAGTGTGTTTTCTAAACGTGTGACTCTCTTCTGTTTTGTAATTCAGTTCAAGTGTAGCGGTTTTTACATTCCCTCTGTAAGTGATATCTTATGATAAGTGTCGTTTTCTGTGTGACTTATTTCACGTAGAATCGTCGTACCTAAATCCACTCATCATGCTGCTACGAGCCGTATGACGTAGTTTTCAAGGCTGAGTGATATTCCATTGTACATAAGGACCACAACTTCTTTATCCATTTTTCTCTTTCTTGGGATATTTAAGGTGTGACGAAGTGGAGGTTCTTGTCAACAGAGCAGCCCTAAACTTTGGGGTGCCTGTGTCTTGCTGATTTTTAGTTTTCCCAATTTATACGCCCACGAGTGGAAGTGCCCTATGCTCTCTAAGCTGAGTTTTTTAGATGTTTCAAGACACACCGTACACCTCTCCAGAGTGGCTGTTGGCAATTTACATCCCGCCCATCAGCGTAGCAAGGCTCCCGTTTCTCCATGGCCTGTCCTGCATTGCTGGTTTTGACACTTTATTCAGCATGGCCCTTTTGACCGATGGGAAGCGAGACTTCTTTGTAGCGCTGATTTGCCTTTGCAGGTTGCTTGGTTGGCCAAAAAGGGCGTATGCGTTTTTTCCTGAATATATTCAGGAAAAAACGCATACGCCCTTTTTGGCCAAGGGCATCATTGTCGAGGTTTTGCCGCTTTTCCTGTGCTTTAAATTCGATTCGAATCTCCCTCCTGAAATCTGTTTCCTGCAATTCTGCCTTGCTTTCAAATCCTCTTCGTTGCCTCCCCTCAATATATTTGTGGACGAGAGTTATCATTTATAACTCTGCAGGTTTGTGAATTGCAGTGCCCCTGAGCTCCATTTTTCAACTCGCTTTCTTGGGAGTTGGCCGCAAATGTGCAGGATTGCTTCAGGCCCTATTCTCCTTAGGGGCGGCAGGCTGAGCCTGTGGTTAATTCTTCTTCCTGAAGGGAAAATAGAGTGACCTGTGCCTGTCCCAAGACCTAGAGGTAGTCTCTCATTGGTTCCCCCTCTTCCCGTTCCTCCTCAGGACAAATTGCAACGTGTACAGAACAGGAGGTTAAAGGTGCTGATTCTCCAAGGAGGGAGATTGCGAGGAAAGCGGCTGGAATGGCGAACCCGAGCACAAGGAGATGAGAAATGAGGTGCGTTTTAGAAGCCTTTCCCGATCACACGGTGTACCATCTTCTGGGTTTCTCATGCATGTTTTCGATGTAGGAAGATGCCCTTGAACCTGGAGATTTGGGACCCATGGGATGGGTACCACGCAGTATTACTTTCAAGAGTCTGCGTTTGCTCACCCAACCTCACCAAACCTCTCAGCCCTCAAAGGGGTCCACCCTTATGTCTTAATCAGCTGTGGGTCTAGATATGGTCAATCCAGGTGGCATCACAGTCCCTGAACGAATTTTCTAAGAATTTCTCTCTCTTTCACTGTCTTTGCTTCACGGGTTTTTAAAAGTAATTGATTTTTATAATGGGGTTTAGCTGCTTTTCACTGCTGTGTTTATGCCGCTTTACACCCACTTGAGTCACTTACAGAGAGATATCAACACATAGGTTTTAAGATTCTTACTAGGCCGATATATTCTTGGGCGGTGAATAGGGGGTGTTGAGTCCCGTTCACTGAGCAAGGAGTAGGTCTTGTCTATTACATATTGGGTTTATGGAACGGTATCTGAGCTAATTTGAAACCCTTGTTTTATGCATCACCCCACCTCACCTTTCCCGTTAAGCAGCCATAGTGTGTTTTCTAAACGTGTGACTCTCTTCTGTTTTGTAATTCAGTTCAAGTGTAGCGGTTTTTACATTCCCTCTGTAAGTGATAAATTATGATAAGTGTCTTTTTCTGTGTGACTTATTTCACGTAGAATCGTCGTACCTAAATCCACTCATCATGCTGCTACGAACCGTATGACGTAGATTTCATGGCTGAGTGATATTCCATTGTACATAAGGACCACAACTTCTTTATCCATTTTTCTCTTTCTTGGGATATTTAAGGTGTGACGAAGTGGAGGTTCTTGTCAACAGAGCAGCCCTAAACTTTGGGGTGCCTGTGTCTTGCTGATTTTTAGTTTTCCCAATTTATACGCCCACGAGTGGAAGTGCCCTATGCTCTCTAAGCTGAGTTTTTTAGATGTTTCAGGACACACCGTACACTTCTCCAGAGTGGCTGTTGGCAATTTACATCCCGCCCATCAGCGTAGCAAGGCTCCCATTTCTCCATGGCCTGTCCTGCATTTCTGGTTTTGACACTTTATTCAGCATGGCCCTTTTGACCGATGGGAAGCGAGACTTCTTGGTATCGCTGATTTGCCTTTCCAGGTTGCTTGGTTGGCCAAAAAGGGCGTATGCGTTTTTTCCTGAATATATTCAGGAAAAAACGCATACGCCCTTTTTGGCCAAGGGCATTATTGTCGAGGTTTTGCCGCTTTTCCTGTGCTTTAAATTCGATTCGAATCTCCCTCCTGAAATCTGTTTCCTGCAATTCTGCCTTGCTTTCAAATCCTCTTCGTTGCCTTCCCTCAATATATTTGTGGACGAGAGTTATCATTTATAACTCTGCAGGTTTGTGAATTGCAGTGCCCCTGAGCTCCATTTTCCAACTCGCTTTCTTGGGAGCTTGCCGCAAAAGCGCAGGATTGCTTCAGGCCCTATTCTGCTTCCGGGTGGCAGGCCGAGCCTGTGGTTAATTCTTCTTCCTGATGGGAAAATAGAGTGACCTGTGCCTGTCCCAAGACCTAGAGCTAATCGCTCATTGGTTCCCCCTCTTCCCGTTCATCCTCAGGACAAATTGCAACCTGTACGGAACAGGAGTTTAAAGGTGCTGATTCTCCAAGGAGGGAGATTGCTAGGAAAGCGGCTGGAATGGCGAACCCGAGCACAAGGAGATGAGACATGATGTGCGTTTTAGAAACCTTTCCCGAGCACACGGTGTCCCATCTTCTGGGTTTCTCATGCATGTTTTCGATGTAGGAAGATGCCCTTGAACCTGGAGATTTGGGACCCATGGGATGGGTACCACGCAGTATTACTTTAAAGGGTCTGCGTTTCCTCACCCAACCTCACCGAACCTCTCAGCCCCAAGAGTGTCCGCCCTTATGTCTCAATCAGCTCTGGGTCTAGATATGGTCAACCCAGGTGGCATCACAGCCCCTGAACGAATTTTGTAAGAATTTCTCTCTCTTTCACTGTCTTTGTTTCACGGGTTTTAAAAAGTAATTGATTTTTATAATGGGGTTTAGCTGCTTTTCACTGCTGTGTTTATGCCGCTTTACACCCACTTGAGTCACTTACAGAGAGATATCAACACATAGGTTTTAAGATTCTTACTAGGCCGATATATTCTTGGGCGGTGAATAGGGGGTGTTGAGTCCCGTTCACTGAGCAAGGAGTAGGTCTTGTCTATTACATATTGGGTTTATGGAACGGTATCTGAGCTAATTTGAAACCCTTGTTTTATGCATCACCCCACCTCACCTTTCCCGTTAAGCAGCCATAGTGTGTTTTCTAAACGTGTGATTCTCTTCTGTTTTGTAATTCAGTTCAAGTGTAGCGGTTTTTACATTCCCTCTGTAAGTGATATCTTATGATAAGTGTCTTTTTCTGTGTGACTTATTTCACGTAGAATCGTGGTACCTAAATCCACTCATCATGCTGCTACGAGCCGTATGACGTAGATTTCATGGCTGAGTGATATTCCATTGTACATAAGGACCACAACTTCTTTATCCATTTTTCTCTTTCTTGGGATATTTAAGGTGTGACGAAGTGGAGGTTCTTGTCAACAGAGCAGCCCTAAACTTTGGGGTGCCTGTGTCTTGCTGATTTTTAGTTTTCCCAATTTATACGCCCACGAGTGGAAGTGCCCTATGCTCTCTAAGCTGAGTTTTTTAGATGTTTCAAGACACACCGTACACCTCTCCAGAGTGGCTGTTGGCAATTTACATCCCGCCCATCAGCGTAGCAAGGCTCCCGTTTCTCCATGGCCTGTCCTGCATTGCTGGTTTTGACACTTTATTCAGCATGGCCCTTTTGACCGATGGGAAGCGAGACTTCTTTGTAGCGCTGATTTGCCTTTCCAGGTTGCTTGATTGGCCAAAAAGGGCGTATGCGTTTTTTCCTGAATATATTCAGGAAAAAACGCATACGCCCTTTTTGGCCAAGGGCATCATTGTCGAGGTTTTGCCGCTTTTCCTGTGCTTTAAAGGCGATTCGAATCCTCCTCCTGAAACCTGTTTCCTGCAATTCTGCCTTGCTTTCAAATCCTCTTCGTTGCCTTCCCTCAGTATATTTGTGGACGAGAGTTATCATTTATAACTCTGCAGGTTTGTGAATTGCAGTGCCCCTGAGCTCCATTTTTCAACTCGCTTTCTTGGGAGCTGGCCGCAAATGTGCAGGATTGCTTCAGGCCCTATTCTCCTTAGGGGCGGCAGGCTGAGCCTGTGGTTAATTCTTCTTCCTGAAGGGAAAATAGAGTGACCTGTGCCTGTCCCAAGACCTAGAGCTAGTCTCTCATTGGTTCCCCTTCTTCCCGTTCCTCCTCAGGACAAATTGCAACGTGTACAGAACAGGAGGTTAAAGGTGCTGATTCTCCAAGGAGGGAGATTGCGAGGAAAGCGGCTGGAATGGCGAACCCGAGCACAAGGAGATGAGAAATGAGGTGCGTTTTAGAAGCCTTTCCCGATCACACGGTGTACCATCTTCTGGGTTTCTCATGAATGTTTTCGATGTAGGAAGATGCCCTTGAACCTGGAGATTTGGGACCCATGGGATGGGTACCACGCAGTATTACTTTCAAGGGTCTGCGTTTGCTCACCCAACCTCACCAAACCTCTCAGCCCTCAAACGGGTCCACCCTTATGTCTCAATCAGCTGTGGGTCTAGATATGGTCAATCCAGGTGGCATCACAGCCCCTGAACGAATTTTCTAAGAATTTCTCTCTCTTTCACTGTCTTTGCTTCACGGGTTTTTAAAAGTAATTGATTTTTATAATGGGGTTTAGCTGCTTTTCAGTGCTGTGTTTATGCCGCTTTACACCCACTTGAGTCACTTACAGAGAGATATCAACACATAAGTTTTAAGATTCTTACTAGTCAGATATATTCTTGGGCGGTGAATAGGGGGTGTTGAGTCCCGTTCACTGAGCAAGGAGTAGGTCTTGTCTATTACATATTGGGTTTATGGAACGGTATCTGAGCTAATTTGAAACCCTTGTTTTATGCATCACCCACCTCACCTTTCCCGTTAAGCAGCCATAGTGTGTTTTCTAAACGTGTGACTCTCTTCTGTTTTGTAATTCAGTTCAAGTGTAGCGGTTTTTACATTCCCTCTGTAAGTGATAAATTATGATAAGTGTCTTTTTCTGTGTGACTTATTTCACGTAGAATCGTCGTACCTAAATCCACTCATCATGCTGCTACGAACCGTATGACGTAGATTTCATGGCTGAGTGATATTCCATTGTACATAAGGACCACAACTTCTTTATCCATTTTTCTCTTTCTTGGGATATTTAAGGTGTGACGAAGTGGAGGTTCTTGTCAACAGAGCAGCCCTAAACTTTGGGGTGCCTGTGTCTTGCTGATTTTTAGTTTTCCCAATTTATACGCCCACGAGTGGAAGTGCCCTATGCTCTCTAAGCTGAGTTTTTTAGATGTTTCAGGACACACCGTACACTTCTCCAGAGTGGCTGTTGGCAATTTACATCCCGCCCATCAGCGTAGCAAGGCTCCCGTTTCTCCATGGCCTGTCCTGCATTGCTGGTTTTGACACTTTATTCAGCATGGCCCTTTTGACCGATGGGAAGCGAGACTTCTTGGTAGCGCTGATTTGCCTTTCCAGGTTGCTTGGTTGGCCAAAAAGGGCGTATGCGTTTTTTCCTGAATATATTCAGGAAAAAACGCATACGCCCTTTTTGGCCAAGGGCATCATTGTCGAGGTTTTGCCGCTTTTCCTGTGCTTTAAATTGGATTCGAATCTCCCTCCTGAAATCTGTTTCCTGCAATTCTGTCTTGCTTTCAAATCCTCTTCGTTGCCTTCCCTCAATATATTTGTGGACGAGAGTTATCATTTATAACTCTGCAGGTTTGTGAATTGCAGTGCCCCTGAGCTCCATTTTTCAACTCGCTTTCTTGGGAGCTTGCCGCAAAAGCGCAGGATTGCTTCAGGCCCTATTCTGCTTCCGGGTGGCAGGCTGAGCCTGTGGTTAATTCTTCTTCCTGATGGGAAAATAGAGTGACCTGTGCCTGTCCCAAGACCTAGAGCTAATCGCTCATTGGTTCCCCCTCTTCCCGTTCATCCTCAGGACAAATTGCAACCTGTACGGAACAGGAGTTTAAAGGTGCTGATTCTCCAAGGAGGGAGATTGCTAGGAAAGCGGCTGGAATGGCGAACCCGAGCACAAGGAGATGAGAAATGAGGTGCGTTCTAGAAACCTTTCCCGATCACACAGTGTACCATCTTCTGGGTTTCTCATGCATGTTTTCGATGTAGGAAGATGCCCTTGAACCTGGAGATTTGGGACCCATGGGATGGGTACCACGCAGTATTACTTTCAAGGGTCTGCGTTTGCTCACCCAACCTCACCAAACCTCTCAGCCCCAGGAGTGTCCACCCTTATGTCTCAATCAGCTGTGGGTCTAGATATGGTCAACCCAGGTGGCATCACAGCCCCTGAACGAATTTTGTAAGAATTTCTCTCTCTTTCACTGTCTTTGTTTCACGGGTTTTAAAAAGTAATTGATTTTTATAATGGGGTTTAGCTGCTTTTCACTGCTGTGTTTATGCCGCTTTACACCCACTTGAGTCACTTACAGAGAGATATCAACACATAGGTTTTAAGATTCTTACTAGGCCGATATATTCTTGGGCGGTGAATAGGGGGTGTTGAGTCCCGTTCACTGAGCAAGGAGTAGGTCTTGTCTATTACATATTGGGTTTATGGAACGGTATCTGAGCTAATTTGAAACCCTTGTTTTATGCATCACCCCACCTCACCTTTCCCGTTAAGCAGCCATAGTGTGTTTTCTAAACGTGTGACTCTCTTCTGTTTTGTAATTCAGTTCAAGTGTAGCGGTTTTTACATTCCCTCTGTAAGTGATAAATTATGATAAGTGTCTATTTCTGTGTGACTTATTTCACGTAGAATCGTCGTACCTAAATCCACTCATCATGCTGCTACGAACCGTATGACTTAGATTTCATGGCTGAGTGATATTCCATTGTACATAAGGACCACAACTTCTTTATCCATTTTTCTCTTTCTTGGGATATTTAAGGTGTGACGAAGTGGAGGTTCTTGTCAACAGAGCAGCCCTAAACTTTGGGGTGCCTGTGTCTTGCTGATTTTTAGTTTTCCCAATTTATACGCCCACGAGTGGAAGTGCCCTATGCTCTCTAAGCTGAGTTTTTTAGATGTTTCAGGACACACCGTACACTTCTCCAGAGTGGCTGTTGGCAATTTACATCCCGCCCATCAGCGTAGCAAGGCTCCCGTTTCTCCATGGCCTGTCCTGCATTGCTGGTTTTGACACTTTATTCAGCATGGCCCTTTTGACCGATGGGAAGCGAGACTTCTTTGTAGCGCTGATTTGCCTTTCCAGGTTGCTTGGTTGGCCAAAAAGGGCGTATGCGTTTTTTCCTGAATATATTCAGGAAAAAACGCATACGCCCTTTTTGGCCAAGGGCATCATTGTCGAGGTTTTGCCGCTTTTCCTGTGCTTTAAATTCGATTCGAATCTCCCTCCTGAAATCTGTTTCCTGCAATTCTGCCTTGCTTTCAAATCCTCTTCGTTGCCTTCCCTCAATATATTTGTGGACGAGAGTTATCATTTATAACTCTGCAGGTTTGTGAATTGCAGTGCCCCTGAGCTCCATTTTTCAACTCGCTTTCTTGGGAGCTGGCCGCAAATGTGCAGGATTGCTTCAGGCCCTATTCTCCTTAGGGGCGGCAGGCTGAGCCTGTGGTTAATTCTTCTTCCTGAAGGGAAAATAGAGTGACCTGTGCCTGTCCCAAGACCTAGAGCTAGTCTCTCATTGGTTCCCCCTCTTCCCGTTCATCCTCAGGACAAATTGCAACCTGTACAGAACAGGAGGTTAAAGGTGCTGATTCTCCAAGGAGGGAGATTGCGAGGAAAGCGGCTGGAATGGCGAACCCGAGCACAAGGAGATGAGAAATGAGGTGCGTTTTAGAAGCCTTTCCCGATCACACGGTGTACCATCTTCTGGGTTTCTCATGCATGTTTTCGATGTAGGAAGATGCCCTTGAACCTGGAGATTTGGGACCCATGGGATGGGTACCACGCAGTATTACTTTCAAGGGTCTGCGTTTGCTCACCCAACCTCACCAAACCTCTCAGCCCTCAAAGGGGTCCACCCTTATGTCTCAATCAGCTGTGGGTCTAGATATGGTCAATCCAGGTGGCATCACAGCCCCTGAACGAATTTTCTAAGAATTTCTCTCTCTTTCACTGTCTTTGCTTCAAGGGTTTTTAAAAGTAATTGATTTTTATAATGGGGTTTAGCTGCTTTTCAGTGCTGTGTTTATGCCGCTTTACACCCACTTGAGTCACTTACAGAGAGATATCAACACATAAGTTTTAAGATTCTTACTAGTCAGATATATTCTTGGGCGGTGAATAGGGGGTGTTGAGTCCCGTTCACTGAGCAAGGAGTAGGTCTTGTCTATTACATATTGGGTTTATGGAACGGTATCTGAGCTAATTTGAAACCCTTGTTTTATGCATCACCCACCTCACCTTTCCCGTTAAGCAGCCATAGTGTGTTTTCTAAACGTGTGACTCTCTTCTGTTTTGTAATTCAGTTCAAGTGTAGCGGTTTTTACATTCCCTCTGTAAGTGATAAATTATGATAAGTGTCTTTTTCTGTGTGACTTATTTCACGTAGAATCGTCGTACCTAAATCCACTCATCATGCTGCTACGAACCGTATGACGTAGATTTCATGGCTGAGTGATATTCCATTGTACATAAGGACCACAACTTCTTTATCCATTTTTCTCTTTCTTGGGATATTTAAGGTGTGACGAAGTGGAGGTTCTTGTCAACAGAGCAGCCCTAAACTTTGGGGTGCCTGTGTCTTGCTGATTTTTAGTTTTCCCAATTTATACGCCCACGAGTGGAAGTGCCCTATGCTCTCTAAGCTGAGTTTTTTAGATGTTTCAGGACACACCGTACACTTCTCCAGAGTGGCTGTTGGCAATTTACATCCCGCCCATCAGCGTAGCAAGGCTCCCGTTTCTCCATGGCCTGTCCTGCATTGCTGGTTTTGACACTTTATTCAGCATGGCCCTTTTGACCGATGGGAAGCGAGACTTCTTGGTAGCGCTGATTTGCCTTTCCAGGTTGCTTGGTTGGCCAAAAAGGGCGTATGCGTTTTTTCCTGAATATATTCAGGAAAAAACGCATACGCCCTTTTTGGCCAAGGGCATCATTGTCGAGGTTTTGCCGCTTTTCCTGTGCTTTAAATTGGATTCGAATCTCCCTCCTGAAATCTGTTTCCTGCAATTCTGTCTTGCTTTCAAATCCTCTTCGTTGCCTTCCCTCAATATATTTGTGGACGAGAGTTATCATTTATAACTCTGCAGGTTTGTGAATTGCAGTGCCCCTGAGCTCCATTTTTCAACTCGCTTTCTTGGGAGCTTGCCGCAAAAGCGCAGGATTGCTTCAGGCCCTATTCTGCTTCCGGGTGGCAGGCTGAGCCTGTGGTTAATTCTTCTTCCTGATGGGAAAATAGAGTGACCTGTGCCTGTCCCAAGACCTAGAGCTAATCGCTCATTGGTTCCCCCTCTTCCCGTTCATCCTCAGGACAAATTGCAACCTGTACGGAACAGGAGTTTAAAGGTGCTGATTCTCCAAGGAGGGAGATTGCTAGGAAAGCGGCTGGAATGGCGAACCCGAGCACAAGGAGATGAGAAATGAGGTGCGTTCTAGAAACCTTTCCCGATCACACAGTGTACCATCTTCTGGGTTTCTCATGCATGTTTTCGATGTAGGAAGATGCCCTTGAACCTGGAGATTTGGGACCCATGGGATGGGTACCACGCAGTATTACTTTCAAGGGTCTGCGTTTGCTCACCCAACCTCACCAAACCTCTCAGCCCCAGGAGTGTCCACCCTTATGTCTCAATCAGCTGTGGGTCTAGATATGGTCAACCCAGGTGGCATCACAGCCCCTGAACGAATTTTGTAAGAATTTCTCTCTCTTTCACTGTCTTTGTTTCACGGGTTTTAAAAAGTAATTGATTTTTATAATGGGGTTTAGCTGCTTTTCACTGCTGTGTTTATGCCGCTTTACACCCACTTGAGTCACTTACAGAGAGATATCAACACATAGGTTTTAAGATTCTTACTAGGCCGATATATTCTTGGGCGGTGAATAGGGGGTGTTGAGTCCCGTTCACTGAGCAAGGAGTAGGTCTTGTCTATTACATATTGGGTTTATGGAACGGTATCTGAGCTAATTTGAAACCCTTGTTTTATGCATCACCCCACCTCACCTTTCCCGTTAAGCAGCCATAGTGTGTTTTCTAAACGTGTGACTCTCTTCTGTTTTGTAATTCAGTTCAAGTGTAGCGGTTTTTACATTCCCTCTGTAAGTGATAAATTATGATAAGTGTCTATTTCTGTGTGACTTATTTCACGTAGAATCGTCGTACCTAAATCCACTCATCATGCTGCTACGAACCGTATGACTTAGATTTCATGGCTGAGTGATATTCCATTGTACATAAGGACCACAACTTCTTTATCCATTTTTCTCTTTCTTGGGATATTTAAGGTGTGACGAAGTGGAGGTTCTTGTCAACAGAGCAGCCCTAAACTTTGGGGTGCCTGTGTCTTGCTGATTTTTAGTTTTCCCAATTTATACGCCCACGAGTGGAAGTGCCCTATGCTCTCTAAGCTGAGTTTTTTAGATGTTTCAGGACACACCGTACACTTCTCCAGAGTGGCTGTTGGCAATTTACATCCCGCCCATCAGCGTAGCAAGGCTCCCGTTTCTCCATGGCCTGTCCTGCATTGCTGGTTTTGACACTTTATTCAGCATGGCCCTTTTGACCGATGGGAAGCGAGACTTCTTTGTAGCGCTGATTTGCCTTTCCAGGTTGCTTGGTTGGCCAAAAAGGGCGTATGCGTTTTTTCCTGAATATATTCAGGAAAAAACGCATACGCCCTTTTTGGCCAAGGGCATCATTGTCGAGGTTTTGCCGCTTTTCCTGTGCTTTAAATTCGATTCGAATCTCCCTCCTGAAATCTGTTTCCTGCAATTCTGCCTTGCTTTCAAATCCTCTTCGTTGCCTTCCCTCAATATATTTGTGGACGAGAGTTATCATTTATAACTCTGCAGGTTTGTGAATTGCAGTGCCCCTGAGCTCCATTTTTCAACTCGCTTTCTTGGGAGCTGGCCGCAAATGTGCAGGATTGCTTCAGGCCCTATTCTCCTTAGGGGCGGCAGGCTGAGCCTGTGGTTAATTCTTCTTCCTGAAGGGAAAATAGAGTGACCTGTGCCTGTCCCAAGACCTAGAGCTAGTCTCTCATTGGTTCCCCCTCTTCCCGTTCATCCTCAGGACAAATTGCAACCTGTACAGAACAGGAGGTTAAAGGTGCTGATTCTCCAAGGAGGGAGATTGCGAGGAAAGCGGCTGGAATGGCGAACCCGAGCACAAGGAGATGAGAAATGAGGTGCGTTTTAGAAGCCTTTCCCGATCACACGGTGTACCATCTTCTGGGTTTCTCATGCATGTTTTCGATGTAGGAAGATGCCCTTGAACCTGGAGATTTGGGACCCATGGGATGGGTACCACGCAGTATTACTTTCAAGGGTCTGCGTTTGCTCACCCAACCTCACCAAACCTCTCAGCCCTCAAAGGGGTCCACCCTTATGTCTCAATCAGCTGTGGGTCTAGATATGGTCAATCCAGGTGGCATCACAGCCCCTGAACGAATTTTCTAAGAATTTCTCTCTCTTTCACTGTCTTTGCTTCAAGGGTTTTTAAAAGTAATTGATTTTTATAATGGGGTTTAGCTGCTTTTCAGTGCTGTGTTTATGCCGCTTTACACCCACTTGAGTCACTTACAGAGAGATATCAACACATAAGTTTTAAGATTCTTACTAGTCAGATATATTCTTGGGCGGTGAATAGGGGGTGTTGAGTCCCGTTCACTGAGCAAGGAGTAGGTCTTGTCTATTACATATTGGGTTTATGGAACGGTATCTGAGCTAATTTGAAACCCTTGTTTTATGCATCACCCACCTCACCTTTCCCGTTAAGCAGCCATAGTGTGTTTTCTAAACGTGTGACTCTCTTCTGTTTTGTAATTCAGTTCAAGTGTAGCGGTTTTTACATTCCCTCTGTAAGTGATATCTTATGATAAGTGTCGTTTTCTTTGTGACTTATTTCACGTAGAATCGTCGTACCTAAATCCACTCATCATGCTGCTACGAGCCGTATGACGTAGATTTCATGGCTGAGTGATATTCCATTGTACATAAGGACCACAACTTCTTTATCCATTTTTCTCTTTCTTGGGATATTTAAGGTGTGACGAAGTGGAGGTTCTTGTCAACAGAGCAGCCCTAAACTTTGGGGTGCCTGTGTCTTGCTGATTTTTAGTTTTCCCAATTTATACGCCCACGAGTGGAAGTGCCCTATACTCTCTAAGCTGAGTTTTTTAGATGTTTCAAGACACACCGTACACCTCTCCAGAGTGGCTGTTGGCAATTTACATCCCGCCCATCAGCGTAGCAAGGCTCCCGTTTCTCCATGGCCTGTCCTGCATTGCTGGTTTTGACACTTTATTCAGCATGGCCCTTTTGACCGATGGGAAGCGAGACTTCTTGGTAGCGCTGATTTGCCTTTCCAGGTTGCTTGGTTGGCCAAAAAGGGCGTATGCGTTTTTTCCTGAATATATTCAGGAAAAAACGCATACGCCCTTTTTGGCCAAGGGCATCATTGTCGAGGTTTTGCCGCTTTTCCTGTGCTTTAAATTGGATTCGAATCTCCCTCCTGAAATCTGTTTCCTGCAATTCTGTCTTGCTTTCAAATCCTCTTCGTTGCCTTCCCTCAATATATTTGTGGACGAGAGTTATCATTTATAACTCTGCAGGTTTGTGAATTGCAGTGCCCCTGAGCTCCATTTTTCAACTCGCTTTCTTGGGAGCTTGCCGCAAAAGCGCAGGATTGCTTCAGGCCCTATTCTGCTTCCGGGTGGCAGGCTGAGCCTGTGGTTAATTCTTCTTCCTGATGGGAAAATAGAGTGACCTGTGCCTGTCCCAAGATCTAGAGCTAATCGCTCATTGGTTCCCCCTCTTCCCGTTCATCCTCAGGACAAATTGCAACCTGTACGGAACAGGAGTTTAAAGGTGCTGATTCTCCAAGGAGGGAGATTGCTAGGAAAGCGGCTGGAATGGCGAACCCGAGCACAAGGAGATGAGAAATGAGGTGCGTTCTAGAAACCTTTCCCGATCACACAGTGTACCATCTTCTGGGTTTCTCATGCATGTTTTCGATGTAGGAAGATGCCCTTGAACCTGGAGATTTGGGACCCATGGGATGGGTACCACGCAGTATTACTTTCAAGGGTCTGCGTTTGCTCACCCAACCTCACCAAACCTCTCAGCCCCAGGAGTGTCCACCCTTATGTCTCAATCAGCTGTGGGTCTAGATATGGTCAACCCAGGTGGCATCACAGCCCCTGAACGAATTTTGTAAGAATTTCTCTCTCTTTCACTGTCTTTGTTTCACGGGTTTTAAAAAGTAATTGATTTTTATAATGGGGTTTAGCTGCTTTTCACTGCTGTGTTTATGCCGCTTTACACCCACTTGAGTCACTTACAGAGAGATATCAACACATAGGTTTTAAGATTCTTACTAGGCCGATATATTCTTGGGCGGTGAATAGGGGGTGTTGAGTCCCGTTCACTGAGCAAGGAGTAGGTCTTGTCTATTACATATTGGGTTTATGGAACGGTATCTGAGCTAATTTGAAACCCTTGTTTTATGCATCACCCCACCTCACCTTTCCCGTTAAGCAGCCATAGTGTGTTTTCTAAACGTGTGACTCTCTTCTGTTTTGTAATTCAGTTCAAGTGTAGCGGTTTTTACATTCCCTCTGTAAGTGATAAATTATGATAAGTGTCTATTTCTGTGTGACTTATTTCACGTAGAATCGTCGTACCTAAATCCACTCATCATGCTGCTACGAACCGTATGACTTAGATTTCATGGCTGAGTGATATTCCATTGTACATAAGGACCACAACTTCTTTATCCATTTTTCTCTTTCTTGGGATATTTAAGGTGTGACGAAGTGGAGGTTCTTGTCAACAGAGCAGCCCTAAACTTTGGGGTGCCTGTGTCTTGCTGATTTTTAGTTTTCCCAATTTATACGCCCACGAGTGGAAGTGCCCTATGCTCTCTAAGCTGAGTTTTTTAGATGTTTCAGGACACACCGTACACTTCTCCAGAGTGGCTGTTGGCAATTTACATCCCGCCCATCAGCGTAGCAAGGCTCCCGTTTCTCCATGGCCTGTCCTGCATTTCTGGTTTTGACACTTTATTCAGCATGGCCCTTTTGACCGATGGGAAGCGAGACTTCTTGGTAGCGCTGATTTGCCTTTCCAGGTTGCTTGGTTGGCCAAAAAGGGCGTATGCGTTTTTTCCTGAATATATTCAAGAAAAAACGCATACGCCCTTTTTGGCCAAGGGCATCATTGTCGAGGTTTTGCCGCTTTTCCTGTGCTTTAAATTCGATTCGAATCTCCCTCCTGAAATCTTTTTCCTGCAATTCTGCCTTGCTTTCAAATCCTCTTCGTTGCCTTCCCTCAATATATTTGTGGACGAGAGTTATCATTTATAACTCTGCAGGTTTGTGAATTGCAGTGCCCCTGAGCTCCATTTTTCAACTCGCTTTCTTGGGAGCTTGCCGCAAAAGCGCAGGATTGCTTCAGGCCCTATTCTGCTTCCGGGTGGCAGGACGAGCCTGTGGTTAATTCTTCTTCCTGAAGGGAAAATAGAGTGACCTGTGCCTGTCCCAAGACCTAGAGCTAGTCTCTCATTGGTTCCCCTTCTTCCCGTTCCTCCTCAGGACAAATTGCAACGTGTACAGAACAGGAGGTTAAAGGTGCTGATTCTCCAAGGAGGGAGATTGCGAGGAAAGCGGCTGGAATGGCGAACCCGAGCCCAAGGAGATGAGAAATGAGGTGCGTTTTAGAAGCCTTTCCCGATCACACGGTGTACCATCTTCTGGGTTTCTCATGCATGTTTTCGATGTAGGAAGATGCCCTTGAACCTGGAGTTTTGGGACCCATGGGATGGGTACCACGCAGTATTACTTTCAAGGGTCTGCGTTTGCTCACCGAACCTCACCAAACCTCTCAGCCCTCAAAGGGGTCCACCCTTATGTCTCAATCAGCTGTGGGTCTAGATATGGTCAATCCAGGTGGCATCACAGCCCCTGAACGAATTTTCTAAAAATTTCTCTCTCTTTCACTGTCTTTGCTTCACGGGTTTTTAAAAGTAATTGATTTTTATAATGGGGTTTAGCTGCTTTTCAGTGCTGTGTTTATGCCGCTTTACACCCACTTGAGTCTCTTACAGAGAGATATCAACACATAAGTTTTAAGATTCTTACTAGTCAGATATATTCTTGGGCGGTGAATAGGGGGTGTTGAGTCCCGTTCACTGAGCAAGGAGTAGGTCTTGTCTATTACATATTGGGTTTATGGAACGGTATCTGAGCTAATTTGAAACCCTTGTTTTATGCATCACCCACCTCACCTTTCCCGTTAAGCAGCCATAGTGTGTTTTCTAAACGTGTGACTCTCTTCTGTTTTGTAATTCAGTTCAAGTGTAGCGGTTTTTACATTCCCTCTGTAAGTGATATCTTATGATAAGTGTCGTTTTCTGTGTGACTTATTTCACGTAGAATCGTCGTACCTAAATCCACTCATCATGCTGCTACGAGCCGTATGACGTAGATTTCATGGCTGAGTGATATTCCATTGTACATAAGGACCACAACTTCTTTATCCATTTTTCTCTTTCTTGGGATATTTAAGGTGTGACGAAGTGGAGGTTCTTGTCAACAGAGCAGCCCTAAACTTTGGGGTGCCTGTGTCTTGCTGATTTTTAGTTTTCCCAATTTATACGCCCATGAGTGGAAGTGCCCTATGCTCTCTAAGCTGAGTTTTTTAGATGTTTCAAGACACACCGTACACCTATCCAGAGTGGCTGTTGGCAATTTATATCCCGCCCATCAGCGTAGCAAGGCTCCCGTTTCTCCATGGCCTGTCCTGCATTGCTGGTTTTGACACTTTATTCAGCATGGCCCTTTTGACCGATGGGAAGCGAGACTTCTTTGTAGCGCTGATTTGCCTTTCCAGGTTGCTTGATTGGCCAAAAAGGGCGTATACGTTTTTTCCTGAATATATTCAGGAAAAAACGCATACGCCGTTTTTGGCCAAGGGCATCATTGTCGAGGTTTTGCCGCTTTTCCTGTGCTTTAAAGGCGATTCGAATCCTCCTCCTGAAACCTGTTTCCTGCAATTCTGCCTTGCTTTCAAATCCTCTTCGTTGCCTTCCCTCAGTATATTTGTGGACGAGAGTTATCATTTATAACTCTGCAGGTTTGTGAATTGCAGTGCCCCTGAGCTCCATTTTTCAACTCGCTTTCTTGGGAGCTGGCCGCAAATGTGCAGGATTGCTTCAGGCCCTATTCTCCTTAGGGGCGGCAGGCTGAGCCTGTGGTTAATTCTTCTTCCTGAAGGGAAAATAGAGTGACCTGTTGCCTGTCCCAAGACCTAGAGCTAGTCTCTCATTGGTTCCCCCTCTTCCCGTTCATCCTCAGGACAAATTGCAACCTGTACAGAACAGGAGGTTAAAGGTGCTGATTCTCCAAGGAGGGAGATTGCGAGGAAAGCGGCTGGAATGGCGAACCCGAGCACAAGGAGATGAGAAATGAGGTGCGTTTTAGAAGCCTTTCCCGATCACACGGTGTACCATCTTCTGGGTTTCTCATGCATGTTTTCGATGTAGGAAGATGCACTTGAACCTGGAGATTTGGGACCCATGGGATGGGTACCACGCAGTATTACTTTCAAGGGTCTGCGTTTGCTCACCCAACCTCACCAAACCTCTCAGCCCTCAAAGGGGTCCACCCTTATGTCTCAATCAGCTGTGGGTCTAGATATGGTCAATCCAGGTGGCATCACAGCCCCTGAACGAATTTTGTAAGAATTTCTCTCTCTTTCACTGTCTTTGCTTCACGGGTTTTTAAAAGTAATTGATTTTTATAATGGGGTTTAGCTGCTTTTCAGTGCTGTGTTTATGCCACTTTACACCCACTTGAGTCACTTACAGAGAGATATCAACACATAAGTTTTAAGATTCTTACTAGTCAGATATATTCTTGGGCGGTGAATAGGGGGTGTTGAGTCCCGTTCACTGAGCAAGGAGTAGGTCTTGTCTATTACATATTGGGTTTATGGAACGGTATCTGAGCTAATTTGAAACCCTTGTTTTATGCATCACCCACCTCACCTTTCCCGTTAAGCAGCCATAGTGTGTTTTCTAAACGTGTGTCTCTCTTCTGTTTTGTAATTCAGTTCAAGTGTAGCGGTTTTTACATTCCCTCTGTAAGTGATATCTTATGATAAGTGTCGTTTTCTTTGTGACTTATTTCACGTAGAATCGTCGTACCTAAATCCACTCATCATGCTGCTACGAGCCGTATGACGTAGATTTCATGGCTGAGTGATATTCCATTGTACATAAGGACCACAACTTCTTTATCCATTTTTCTCTTTCTTGGGATATTTAAGGTGTGACGAAGTGGAGGTTCTTGTCAACAGAGCAGCCCTAAACTTTGGGGTGCCTGTGTCTTGCTGATTTTTAGTTTTCCCAATTTATACGCCCACGAGTGGAAGTGCCCTATGCTCTCTAAGCTGAGTTTTTTAGATGTTTCAAGACACACCGTACACCTCTCCAGAGTGGCTGTTGGCAATTTACATCCCGCCCATCAGCGTAGCAAGGCTCCCGTTTCTCCATGGCCTGTCCTGCATTGCTGGTTTTGACACTTTATTCAGCATGGCCCTTTTGACCGATGGGAAGCGAGACTTCTTTGTAGCGCTGATTTGCCTTTCCAGGTTGCTTGGTTGGCCAAAAAGGGCGTATGCGTTTTTTCCTGAATATATTCAGGAAAAAAACGCATACGCCCTTTTTGGCCAAGGGCATCATTGTCGAGGTTTTGCCGCTTTTCCTGTGCTTTAAAGGCGATTCGAATCCTCCTCCTGAAACCTGTTTCCTGCAATTCTGCCTTGCTTTCAAATCCTCTTCCTTGCCTTCCCTCAGTATATTTGTGGACGAGAGTTATCATTTATAACTCTGCAGGTTTGTGAATTGCAGTGCCCCTGAGCTCCATTTTTCAACTCGCTTTCTTGGGAGCTGGCCGCAAATGTGCAGGATTGCTTCAGGCCCTATTCTCCTTAGGGGCGGCAGGCTGAGCCTGTGGTTAATTCTTCTTCCTGAAGGGAAAATAGAGTGACCTGTGCCTGTCCCAAGACCTAGAGCTAGTCTCTCATTGGTTCCCCCTCTTCCCGTTCCTCCTCAGGACAAATTGCAACCTGTACGGAATAGGAGGTTAAAGGTGCTGATTCTCCAAGGAGGGAGATTGCTAGGAAAGCGGCTGGAATGGCGAACCCGAGCACAAGGAGATGAGAAATGAGGTGCGTTCTAGAAACCTTTCCCGATCACACAGTGTACCATCTTCTGGGTTTCTCATGCATGTTTTCGATGTAGGAAGATGCCCTTGAACCTGGAGATTTGGGACCCATGGGATGGGTACCACGCAGTATTACTTTCAAGGGTCTGCGTTTGCTCACCCAACCTCACCAAACCTCTCAGCCCCAGGAGTGTCCACCCTTATGTCTCAATCAGTTGTGGGTCTAGATATGGTCAACCCAGGTGGCATCACAGCCCCTGAACGAATTTTGTAAGAATTTCTCTCTCTTTCACTGTCTTTGTTTCACGGGTTTTAAAAAGTAATTGATTTTTATAATGGGGTTTAGCTGCTTTTCACTGCTGTGTTTATGCCGCTTTACACCCACTTGAGTCACTTACAGAGAGATATCAACACATAGGTTTTAAGATTCTTACTAGGCCGATATATTCTTGGGCGGTGAATAGGGGGTGTTGAGTCCCGTTCACTGAGCAAGGAGTAGGTCTTGTCTATTACATATTGGGTTTATGGAACGGTATCTGAGCTAATTTGAAACCCTTGTTTTATGCATCACCCCACCTCACCTTTCCCGTTAAGCAGCCATAGTGTGTTTTCTAAACGTGTGACTCTCTTCTGTTTTGTAATTCAGTTCAAGTGTAGCGGTTTTTACATTCCCTCTGTAAGTGATATCTTATGATAAGTGTCTTTTTCTGTGTGACTTATTTCACGTAGAATCGTCGTACCTAAATCCACTCATCATGCTGCTACGAGCCGTATGACGTAGATTTCATGGCTGAGTGATATTCCATTGTACATAAGGACCACAACTTCTTTATCCATTTTTCTCTTTCTTGGGATATTTAAGGTGTGACGAAGTGGAGGTTCTTGTCAACAGAGCAGCCCTAAACTTTGGGGTGCCTGTGTCTTGCTGATTTTTAGTTTTCCCAATTTATACGCCCACGAGTGGAAGTGCCCTATGCTCTCTAAGCTGAGTTTTTTAGATGTTTCAGGACACACCGTACACTTCTCCAGAGTGGCTGTTGGCAATTTACATCCCGCCCATCAGCGTAGCAAGGCTCCCGTTTCTCCATGGCCTGTCCTGCATTTCTGGTTTTGACACTTTATTCAGCATGGCCCTTTTGACCGATGGGAAGCGAGACTTCTTGGTAGCGCTGATTTGCCTTTCCAGGTTGCTTGGTTGGCCAAAAAGGGCGTATGCGTTTTTTCCTGAATATATTCAGGAAAAAAACGCATACGCCCTTTTTGGCCAAGGGCATCATTGTCGAGGTTTTGCCGCTTTTCCTGTGCTTTAAATTCGATTCGAATCTCCCTCCTGAAATCTGTTTCCTGCAATTCTGCCTTGCTTTCAAATCCTCTTCGTTGCCTTCCCTCAATATATTTGTGGACGAGAGTTATCATTTATAACTCTGCAGGTTTGTGAATTGCAGTGCCCCTGAGCTCCATTTTTCAACTCGCTTTCTTGGGAGCTTGCCGCAAAAGCGCAGGATTGCTTCAGGCCCTATTCTGCTTCCGGGTGGCAGGCTGAGCCTGTGGTTAATTCTTCTTCCTGATGGGAAAATAGAGTGACCTGTGCCTGTCCCAAGACCTAGAGCTAATCGCTCATTGGTTCCCCCTCTTCCCGTTCATCCTCAGGACAAATTGCAACCTGTACGGAACAGGAGTTTAAAGGTGCTGATTCTCCAAGGAGGGAGATTGCTAGGAAAGCGGCTGGAATGGCGAACCCGAGCACAAGGAGATGAGACATGATGTGCGTTTTAGAAACCTTTCCCGAGCACACGGTGTCCCATCTTCTGGGTTTCTCATGCATGTTTTCGATGTAGGAAGATGCCCTTGAACCTGGAGATTTGGGACCCATGGGATGGGTACCACGCAGTATTACTTTAAAGGGTCTGCCTTTCCTCACCCAACCTCACCGAACCTCTCAGCCCCAAGAGTGTCCGCCCTTATGTCTCAATCAGCTCTGGGTCTAGATATGGCCAACCCAGGTGGCATCACAGCCCCTAAACGAATTTTGTAAGAATTTCTCTCTCTTTCACTGTCTTTGTTTCACGGGTTTTAAAAAGTAATTGATTTTTATAATGGGGTTTAGCTGCTTTTCACTGCTGTGTTTATGCCGCTTTACACCCACTTGAGTCACTTACAGAGAGATATCAACACATAGGTTTTAAGATTCTTACTAGTCAGATATATTCTTGGGCGGTGAATAGGGGGTGTTGAGTCCCGTTCACTGAGCAAGGAGTAGGTCTTGTCTATTACATATTGGGTTTATGGAACGGTATCTGAGCTAATTTGAAACCCTTGTTTTATGCATCACCCCACCTCACCTTTCCCGTTAAGCAGCCATAGTGTGTTTTCTAAACGTGTGACTCTCTTCTGTTTTGTAATTCAGTTCAAGTGTAGCGGTTTTTACATTCCCTCTGTAAGTGATATCTTATGATAAGTGTCTTTTTCTGTGTGACTTATTTCACGTAGAATCGTCGTACCTAAATCCACTCATCATGCTGCTACGAGCCGTATGACGTAGATTTCATGGCTGAGTGATATTCCATTGTACATAAGGACCACAACTTCTTTATCCATTTTTCTCTTTCTTGGGATATTTAAGGTGTGACGAAGTGGAGGTTCTTGTCAACAGAGCAGCCCTAAACTTTGGGGTGCCTGTGTCTTGCTGATTTTTAGTTTTCCCAATTTATACGCCCACGAGTGGAAGTGCCCTATGCTCTCTAAGCTGAGTTTTTTAGATGTTTCAAGACACACCGTACACCTCTCCAGAGTGGCTGTTGGCAATTTACATCCCGCCCATCAGTGTAGCAAGGCTCCCGTTTCTCCATGGCCTGTCCTGCATTGCTGGTTTTGACACTTTATTCAGCATGGCCCTTTTGACCGATGGGAAGCGAGACTTCTTGGTAGCGCTGATTTGCCTTTCCAGGTTGCTTGGTTGGCCAAAAAGGGCGTATGCGTTTTTTCCTGAATATATTCAGGAAAAAACGCATACGCCCTTTTTGGCCAAGGGCATCATTGTCGAGGTTTTGCCGCTTTTCCTGTGCTTTAAATTCGATTCGAATCTCCCTCCTGAAATCTGTTTCCTGCAATTCTGCCTTGCTTTCAAATCCTCTTCGTTGCCTTCCCTCAATATATTTGTGGACGAGAGTTATCATTTATAACTCTGCAGGTTTGTGAATTGCAGTGCCCCTGAGCTCCATTTTTCAACTCGCTTTCTTGGGAGCTTGCCGCAAAAGCGCAGGATTGCTTCAGGCCCTATTCTGCTTCCGGGTGGCAGGCTGAGCCTGTGGTTAATTCTTCTTCCTGATGGGAAAATAGAGTGACCTGTGCCTGTCCCAAGACCTAGAGCTAATCGCTCATTGGTTCCCCCTCTTCCCGTTCATCCTCAGGACAAATTGCAACCTGTACGGAACAGGAGTTTAAAGGTGCTGATTCTCCAAGGAGGGAGATTGCTAGGAAAGCGGCTGGAATGGCGAACCCGAGCACAAGGAGATGAGAAATGAGGTGCGTTCTAGAAACCTTTCCCGATCACACAGTGTACCATCTTCTGGGTTTCTCATGCATGTTTTCGATGTAGGAAGATGCCCTTGAACCTGGAGATTTGGGACCCATGGGATGGGTACCACGCAGTATTACTTTCAAGGGTCTGCGTTTGCTCACCCAACCTCACCAAACCTCTCAGCCCCAGGAGTGTCCACCCTTATGTCTCAATCAGCTGTGGGTCTAGATATGGTCAACCCAGGTGGCATCACAGCCCCTGAACGAATTTTGTAAGAATTTCTCTCTCTTTCACTGTCTTTGTTTCACGGGTTTTAAAAAGTAATTGATTTTTATAATGGGGTTTAGCTGCTTTTCACTGCTGTATTTATGCCGCTTTACACCCACTTGAGTCACTTACAGAGAGATATCAACACATAGGTTTTAAGATTCTTACTAGGCCGATATATTCTTGGGCGGTGAATAGGGGGTGTTGAGTCCCGTTCACTGAGCAAGGAGTAGGTCTTGTCTATTACATATTGGGTTTATGGAACGGTATCTGAGCTAATTTGAAACCCTTGTTTTATGCATCACCCCACCTCACCTTTCCCGTTAAGCAGCCATAGTGTGTTTTCTAAACGTGTGACTCTCTTCTGTTTTGTAATTCAGTTCAAGTGTAGCGGTTTTTACATTCCCTCTGTAAGTGATATCTTATGATAAGTGTCTTTTTCTGTGTGACTTATTTCACGTAGAATCGTCGTACCTAAATCCACTCATCATGCTGCTACGAGCCGTATGACGTAGATTTCATGGCTGAGTGATATTCCATTGTACATAAGGACCACAACTTCTGTATCCATTTTTCTCTTTCCTGGGATATTTAAGGTGTAACGAAGTGGAGGTTCTTGTCAACAGAGCAGCCCTAAACTTTGGGGTGCCTGTGTCTTGCTGATTTTTAGTTTTCCCAATTTATACGCCCACAAGTGGAAGTGCCCTATGCTCTCTAAGCTGAGTTTTTTAGATGTTTCAAGACACACCGTACACCTCTCCAGAGTGGCTGTTGGCAATTTACATCCTGCCCATCAGCGTAGCAAGGCTCCCGTTTCTCCATGGCCTGTCCTGCATTGCTGGTTTTGACACTTTATTCAGCATGGCCCTTTTGACCGATGGGAAGTGAGACTTCTTTGTAGCGCTGATTTGCCTTTCCAGGTTGCTTGGTTGGCCAAAAAGGGCGTATGCGTTTTTTCCTGAATATATTCAGGAAAAAACGCATACGCCCTTTTTGGCCAAGGGCATCATTGTCGAGGTTTTGCCGCTTTTCCTGTGCTTTAAAGGCGATTCGAATCCTCCTCCTGAAACCTGTTTCCTGCAATTCTGCCTTGCTTTCAAATCCTCTTCGTTGCCTTCCCTCAGTATATTTGTGGACGAGAGTTATCATTTATAACTCTGCAGGTTTGTGAATTGCAGTGCCCCTGAGCTCCATTTTTCAACTCGCTTTCTTGGGAGCTGGCCGCAAATGTGCAGGATTGCTTCAGGCCCTATTCTCCTTAGGGGCGGCAGGCTGAGCCTGTGGTTAATTCTTCTTCCTGAAGGGAAAATAGAGTGACCTGTGCCTGTCCCAAGACCTAGAGCTAGTCTCTCATTGGTTCCCCCTCTTCCCGTTCCTCCTCAGGACAAATTGCAACGTGTACAGAACAGGAGGTTAAAGGAGCTGATTCTCCAAGGAGGGAGATTGCGAGGAAAGCGGCTGGAATGGCGAACCCGAGCACAAGGAGATGAGAAATGAGGTGCGTTTTAGAAGCCTTTCCCGATCACACGGTGTACCATCTTCTGGGTTTCTCATGCATGTTTTCGATGTAGGAAGATGCCCTTGAACCTGGAGATTTGGGACCCATGGGATGGGTACCACGCAGTATTACTTTCAAGAGTCTGCGTTTGCTCACCCAACCTCACCAAACCTCTCAGCCCTCAAAGGGGTCCACCCTTATGTCTCAATCAGCTGTGGGTCTAGATATGGTCAATCCAGGTGGCATCACAGCCCCTGAACGAATTTTCTAAGAATTTCTCTCTCTTTCACTGTCTTTGCTTCACGGGTTTTTAAAAGTAATTGATTTTTATAATGGGGTTTAGCTGCTTTTCAGTGCTGTGTTTATGCCGCTTTACACCCACTTGAGTCACTTACAGAGAGATATCAACACATAAGTTTTAAGTTTCTTACTAGTCAGATATATTCTTGGGCGGTGAATAGGGGGTGTTGAGTCCCGTTCACTGAGCAAGGAGTAGGTCTTGTCTATTACATGTTGGGTTTATGGAACGGTATCTGAGCTAATTTGAAACCCTTGTTTTATGCATCACCCACCTCACCTTTCCCGTTAAGCAGCCATAGTGTGTTTTCTAAACGTGTGACTCTCTTCTGTTTTGTAATTCAGTTCAAGTGTAGCGGTTTTTACATTCCCTCTGTAAGTGATATCTTATGATAAGTGTCGTTTTCTGTGTGACTTATTTCACGTAGAATCGTCGTACCTAAATCCACTCATCATGCTGCTACGAGCCGTATGACGTAGTTTTCATGGCTGAGTGATATTCCATTGTACATAAGGACCACAACTTCTTTATCCATTTTTCTCTTTCTTGGGATATTTAAGGTGTGACGAAGTGGAGGTTCTTGTCAACAGAGCAGCCCTAAACTTTGGGGTGCCTGTGTCTTGCTGATTTTTAGTTTTCCCAATTTATACGCCCATGAGTGGAAGTGCCCTATGCTCTCTAAGCTGAGTTTTTTAGATGTTTCAAGACACACCGTACACCTCTCCAGAGTGGCTGTTGGCAATTTACATCCCGCCCATCAGCGTAGCAAGGCTCCCGTTTCGCCATGGCCTGTCCTGCATTGCTGGTTTTGACACTTTATTCAGCATGGCCCTTTTGACCGATGGGAAGCGAGACTTCTTTGTAGCGCTGATTTGCCTTTCCAGGTTGCTTGGTTGGCCAAAAAGGGCGTATGCGTTTTTTCCTGAATATATTCAGGAAAAAACGCATACGCCCTTTTTGGCCAAGGGCATCATTGTCGAGGTTTTGCCGCTTTTCCTGTGCTTTAAAGGCGATTCGAATCCTCCTCCTGAAACCTGTTTCCTGCAATTCTGCCTTGCTTTCAAATCCTCTTCGTTGCCTTCCCTCAGTATATTTGTGGACGAGAGTTATCATTTATAACTCTGCAGGTTTGTGAATTGCAGTGCCCCTGAGCTCCATTTTTCAACTCGCTTTCTTGGGAGCTGGCCGCAAATGTGCAGGATTGCTTCAGGCCCTATTCTACTTAGGGGCGGCAGGCTGAGCCTGTGGTTAATTCTTCTTCCTGTAGGGAAAATAGAGTGACCTGTGCCTGTCCCAAGACCTAGAGCTAGTCTCTCATTGGTTCCCCCTCTTCCCGTTCCTCCTCAGGACAAATTGCAACGTGTACGGAATAGGAGGTTAAAGGTGCTGATTCTCCAAGGAGGGAGATTGCTAGGAAAGCGGCTGGAATGGCGAACCCGAGCACAAGGAGATGAGAAATGAGGTGCGTTCTAGAAACCTTTCCCGATCACACAGTGTACCATCTTCTGGGTTTCTCATGCATGTTTTCGATGTAGGAAGATGCCCTTGAACCTGGAGATTTGGGACCCATGGGATGGGTACCACGCAGTATTACTTTAAAGGGTCTGCGTTTCCTCACCCAACCTCACCGAACCTCTCAGCCCCAAGAGTGTCCACCCTTATGTCTCAATCAGCTCTGGGTCTAGATATGGTCAACCCAGGTGGCATCACAGCCCCTGAACGAATTTTGTAAGGATTTCTCTCTCTTTCACTGTCTTTGTTTCACGGGTTTTAAAAAGTAATTGATTTTTATAATGGGGTTTAGCTGCTTTTCACTGCTGTGTTTATGCCGCTTTACACCCACTTGAGTCACTTACAGAGAGATATCAACACATAGGTTTTAAGATTCTTACTAGGCCGATATATTCTTGGGCGGTGAATAGGGGGTGTTGAGTCCCGTTCACTGAGCAAGGAGTAGGTCTTGTCTATTACATATTGGGTTTATGGAACGGTATCTGAGCTAATTTGAAACCCTTGTTTTATGCATCACCCCACCTCACCTTTCCCGTTAAGCAGCCATAGTGTGTTTTCTAAACGTGTGGCTCTCTTCTGTTTTGTAATTCAGTTCAAGTGTAGCGGTTTTTACATTCCCTCTGTAAGTGATATCTTATGATAAGTGTCTTTTTCTGTGTGACTTATTTCACGTAGAATCGTCGTACCTAAATCCACTCATCATGCTGCTACGAGCCGTATGACGTAGATTTCATGGCTGAGTGATATTCCATTGTACATAAGGACCACAACTTCTGTATCCATTTTTCTCTTTCCTGGGATATTTAAGGTGTAACGAAGTGGAGGTTCTTGTCAACAGAGCAGCCCTAAACTTTGGGGTGCCTGTGTCTTGCTGATTTTTAGTTTTCCCAATTTATACGCCCATGAGTGGAAGTGCCCTATGCTCTCTAAGCTGAGTTTTTTAGATGTTTCAAGACACACCGTACACCTCTCCAGAGTGGCTGTTGGCAATTTACATCCCGCCCATCAGCGTAGCAAGGCTCCCGTTTCGCCATGGCCTGTCCTGCATTGCTGGTTTTGACACTTTATTCAGCATGGCCCTTTTGACCGATGGGAAGCGAGACTTCTTTGTAGCGCTGATTTGCCTTTCCAGGTTGCTTGGTTGGCCAAAAAGGGCGTATGCGTTTTTTCCTGAATATATTCAGGAAAAAACGCATACGCCCTTTTTGGCCAAGGGCATCATTGTCGAGGTTTTGCCGCTTTTCCTGTGCTTTAAAGGCGATTCGAATCCTCCTCCTGAAACCTGTTTCCTGCAATTCTGCCTTGCTTTCAAATCCTCTTCGTTGCCTTCCCTCAGTATATTTGTGGACGAGAGTTATCATTTATAACTCTGCAGGTTTGTGAATTGCAGTGCCCCTGAGCTCCATTTTTCAACTCGCTTTCTTGGGAGCTGGCCGCAAATGTGCAGGATTGCTTCAGGCCCTATTCTCCTTAGGGGCGGCAGGCTGAGCCTGTGGTTAATTCTTCTTCCTGAAGGGAAAATAGAGTGACCTGTGCCTGTCCCAAGACCTAGAGCTAGTCTCTCATTGGTTCCCCCTCTTCCCGTTCCTCCTCAGGACAAATTGCAACGTGTACAGAACAGGAGGTTAAAGGAGCTGATTCTCCAAGGAGGGAGATTGCGAGGAAAGCGGCTGGAATGGCGAACCCGAGCACAAGGAGATGAGAAATGAGGTGCGTTTTAGAAGCCTTTCCCGATCACACGGTGTACCATCTTCTGGGTTTCTCATGCATGTTTTCGATGTAGGAAGATGCCCTTGAACCTGGAGATTTGGGACCCATGGGATGGGTACCACGCAGTATTACTTTCAAGAGTCTGCGTTTGCTCACCCAACCTCACCAAACCTCTCAGCCCTCAAAGGGGTCCACCCTTATGTCTCAATCAGCTGTGGGTCTAGATATGGTCAATCCAGGTGGCATCACAGCCCCTGAACGAATTTTCTAAGAATTTCTCTCTCTTTCACTGTCTTTGCTTCACGGGTTTTTAAAAGTAATTGATTTTTATAATGGGGTTTAGCTGCTTTTCAGTGCTGTGTTTATGCCGCTTTACACCCACTTGAGTCACTTACAGAGAGATATCAACACATAAGTTTTAAGTTTCTTACTAGTCAGATATATTCTTGGGCGGTGAATAGGGGGTGTTGAGTCCCGTTCACTGAGCAAGGAGTAGGTCTTGTCTATTACATGTTGGGTTTATGGAACGGTATCTGAGCTAATTTGAAACCCTTGTTTTATGCATCACCCACCTCACCTTTCCCGTTAAGCAGCCATAGTGTGTTTTCTAAACGTGTGACTCTCTTCTGTTTTGTAATTCAGTTCAAGTGTAGCGGTTTTTACATTCCCTCTGTAAGTGATATCTTATGATAAGTGTCGTTTTCTGTGTGACTTATTTCACGTAGAATCGTCGTACCTAAATCCACTCATCATGCTGCTACGAGCCGTATGACGTAGTTTTCATGGCTGAGTGATATTCCATTGTACATAAGGACCACAACTTCTTTATCCATTTTTCTCTTTCTTGGGATATTTAAGGTGTGACGAAGTGGAGGTTCTTGTCAACAGAGCAGCCCTAAACTTTGGGGTGCCTGTGTCTTGCTGATTTTTAGTTTTCCCAATTTATACGCCCACGAGTGCAAGTGCCCTATGCTCTCTAAGCTGAGTTTTTTAGATGTTTCAAGACACACCGTACACCTCTCCAGAGTGGCTGTTGGCAATTTACATCCTGCCCATCAGCGTAGCAAGGCTCCCGTTTCTCCATGGCCTGTCCTGCATTGCTGGTTTTGACACTTTATTCAGCATGGCCCTTTTGACCGATGGGAAGTGAGACTTCTTTGTAGCGCTGATTTGCCTTTCCAGGTTGCTTGGTTGGCCAAAAAGGGCGTATGCGTTTTTTCCTGAATATATTCAGGAAAAAACGCATACGCCCTTTTTGGCCAAGGGCATCATTGTCGAGGTTTTGCCGCTTTTCCTGTGCTTTAAAGGCGATTCGAATCCTCCTCCTGAAACCTGTTTCCTGCAATTCTGCCTTGCTTTCAAATCCTCTTCGTTGCCTTCCCTCAGTATATTTGTGGACGAGAGTTATCATTTATAACTCTGCAGGTTTGTGAATTGCAGTGCCCCTGAGCTCCATTTTTCAACTCGCTTTCTTGGGAGCTGGCCGCAAATGTGCAGGATTGCTTCAGGCCCTATTCTCCTTCGGGGCGGCAGGCTGAGCCTGCGGTTAATTCTTCTTCCTGAAGGGAAAATAGAGTGACCTGTGCCTGTCCCAAGACCTAGAGCTAGTCTCTCATTGGTTCCCCCTCTTCCCGTTCCTCCTCAGGACAAATTGCAACGTGTACAGAACAGGAGGTTAAAGGTGCTGATTCTCCAAGGAGGGAGATTGCGAGGAAAGCGGCTGGAATGGCGAACCCGAGCACAAGGAGATGAGAAATGAGGTGCGTTTTAGAAGCCTTTCCCGATCACACGGTGTACCATCTTCTGGGTTTCTCATGCATGTTTTCGATGTAGGAAGATGCCCTTGAACCTGGAGATTTGGGACCCATGGGATGGGTACCACGCAGTATTACTTTCAAGAGTCTGCGTTTGCTCACCCAACCTCACCAAACCTCTCAGCCCTCAAAGGGGTCCACCCTTATGTCTCAATCAGCTGTGGGTCTAGATATGGTCAATCCAGGTGGCATCACAGCCCCTGAACGAATTTTCTAAGAATTTCTCTCTCTTTCACTGTCTTTGCTTCACGGGTTTTTAAAAGTAATTGATTTTTATAATGGGGTTTAGCTGCTTTTCAGTGCTGTGTTTATGCCGCTTTACACCCACTTGAGTCACTTACAGAGAGATATCAACACATAAGTTTTAAGTTTCTTACTAGTCAGATATATTCTTGGGCGGTGAATAGGGGGTGTTGAGTCCCGTTCACTGAGCAAGGAGTAGGTCTTGTCTATTACATGTTGGGTTTATGGAACGGTATCTGAGCTAATTTGAAACCCTTGTTTTATGCATCACCCACCTCACCTTTCCCGTTAAGCAGCCATAGTGTGTTTTCTAAACGTGTGACTCTCTTCTGTTTTGTAATTCAGTTCAAGTGTAGCGGTTTTTACATTCCCTCTGTAAGTGATATCTTATGATAAGTGTCGTTTTCTGTGTGACTTATTTCACGTAGAATCGTCGTACCTAAATCCACTCATCATGCTGCTACGAGCCGTATGACGTAGTTTTCATGGCTGAGTGATATTCCATTGTACATAAGGACCACAACTTCTTTATCCATTTTTCTCTTTCTTGGGATATTTAAGGTGTGACGAAGTGGAGGTTCTTGTCAACAGAGCAGCCCTAAACTTTGGGGTGCCTGTGTCTTGCTGATTTTTAGTTTTCCCAATTTATACGCCCATGAGTGGAAGTGCCCTATGCTCTCTAAGCTGAGTTTTTTAGATGTTTCAAGACACACCGTACACCTCTCCAGAGTGGCTGTTGGCAATTTACATCCCGCCCATCAGCGTAGCAAGGCTCCCGTTTCGCCATGGCCTGTCCTGCATTGCTGGTTTTGACACTTTATTCAGCATGGCCCTTTTGACCGATGGGAAGCGAGACTTCTTTGTAGCGCTGATTTGCCTTTCCAGGTTGCTTGGTTGGCCAAAAAGGGCGTATGCGTTTTTTCCTGAATATATTCAGGAAAAAACGCATACGCCCTTTTTGGCCAAGGGCATCATTGTCGAGGTTTTGCCGCTTTTCCTGTGCTTTAAAGGCGATTCGAATCCTCCTCCTGAAACCTGTTTCCTGCAATTCTGCCTTGCTTTCAAATCCTCTTCGTTGCCTTCCCTCAGTATATTTGTGGACGAGAGTTATCATTTATAACTCTGCAGGTTTGTGAATTGCAGTGCCCCTGAGCTCCATTTTTCAACTCGCTTTCTTGGGAGCTGGCCGCAAATGTGCAGGATTGCTTCAGGCCCTATTCTACTTAGGGGCGGCAGGCTTAGCCTGTGGTTAATTCTTCTTCCTGTAGGGAAAATAGAGTGACCTGTGCCTGTCCCAAGACCTAGAGCTAGTCTCTCATTGGTTCCCCCTCTTCCCGTTCCTCCTCAGGACAAATTGCAACGTGTACGGAATAGGAGGTTAAAGGTGCTGATTCTCCAAGGAGGGAGATTGCTAGGAAAGCGGCTGGAATGGCGAACCCGAGCACAAGGAGATGAGAAATGAGGTGCGTTCTAGAAACCTTTCCCGATCACACAGTGTACCATCTTCTGGGTTTCTCATGCATGTTTTCGATGTAGGAAGATGCCCTTGAACCTGGAGATTTGGGACCCATGGGATGGGTACCACGCAGTATTACTTTAAAGGGTCTGCGTTTCCTCACCCAACCTCACCGAACCTCTCAGCCCCAAGAGTGTCCACCCTTATGTCTCAATCAGCTCTGGGTCTAGATATGGTCAACCCAGGTGGCATCACAGCCCCTGAACGAATTTTGTAAGAATTTCTCTCTCTTTCACTGTCTTTGTTTCACGGGTTTTAAAAAGTAATTGATTTTTATAATGGGGTTTAGCTGCTTTTCACTGCTGTGTTTATGCCGCTTTACACCCACTTGAGTCACTTACAGAGAGATATCAACACATAGGTTTTAAGATTCTTACTAGGCCGATATATTCTTGGGCGGTGAATAGGGGGTGTTGAGTCCCGTTCACTGAGCAAGGAGTAGGTCTTGTCTATTACATATTGGGTTTATGGAACGGTATCTGAGCTAATTTGAAACCCTTGTTTTATGCATCACCCACCTCACCTTTCCCGTTAAGCAGCCATAGTGTGTTTTCTAAACGTGTGACTCTCTTCTGTTTTGTAATTCAGTTCAAGTGTAGCGGTTTTTACATTCCCTCTGTAAGTGATATCTTATGATAAGTGTCGTTTTCTGTGTGACTTATTTCACGTAGAATCGTCGTACCTAAATCCACTCATCATGCTGCTACGAGCCGTATGACGTAGTTTTCATGGCTGAGTGATATTCCATTGTACATAAGGACCACAACTTCTTTATCCATTTTTCTCTTTCTTGGGATATTTAAGGTGTGACGAAGTGGAGGTTCTTGTCAACAGAGCAGCCCTAAACTTTGGGGTGCCTGTGTCTTGCTGATTTTTAGTTTTCCCAATTTATACGCCCATGAGTGGAAGTGCCCTATGCTCTCTAAGCTGAGTTTTTTAGATGTTTCAAGACACACCGTACACCTCTCCAGAGTGGCTGTTGGCAATTTACATCCCGCCCATCAGCGTAGCAAGGCTCCCGTTTCGCCATGGCCTGTCCTGCATTGCTGGTTTTGACACTTTATTCAGCATGGCCCTTTTGACCGATGGGAAGCGAGACTTCTTTGTAGCGCTGATTTGCCTTTCCAGGTTGCTTGGTTGGCCAAAAAGGGCGTATGCGTTTTTTCCTGAATATATTCAGGAAAAAACGCATACGCCCTTTTTGGCCAAGGGCATCATTGTCGAGGTTTTGCCGCTTTTCCTGTGCTTTAAAGGCGATTCGAATCCTCCTCCTGAAACCTGTTTCCTGCAATTCTGCCTTGCTTTCAAATCCTCTTCGTTGCCTTCCCTCAGTATATTTGTGGACGAGAGTTATCATTTATAACTCTGCAGGTTTGTGAATTGCAGTGCCCCTGAGCTCCATTTTTCAACTCGCTTTCTTGGGAGCTGGCCGCAAATGTGCAGGATTGCTTCAGGCCCTATTCTACTTAGGGGCGGCAGGCTGAGCCTGTGGTTAATTCTTCTTCCTGTAGGGAAAATAGAGTGACCTGTGCCTGTCCCAAGACCTAGAGCTAGTCTCTCATTGGTTCCCCCTCTTCCCGTTCCTCCTCAGGACAAATTGCAACGTGTACGGAATAGGAGGTTAAAGGTGCTGATTCTCCAAGGAGGGAGATTGCTAGGAAAGCGGCTGGAATGGCGAACCCGAGCACAAGGAGATGAGAAATGAGGTGCGTTCTAGAAACCTTTCCCGATCACACAGTGTACCATATTCTGGGTTTCTCATGCATGTTTTCGATGTAGGAAGATGCCCTTGAACCTGGAGATTTGGGACCCATGGGATGGGTACCACGCAGTATTACTTTAAAGGGTCTGCGTTTCCTCACCCAACCTCACCGAACCTCTCAGCCCCAAGAGTGTCCACCCTTATGTCTCAATCAGCTCTGGGTCTAGATATGGTCAACCCAGGTGGCATCACA
This sequence comes from Eschrichtius robustus, assembly GCF_028021215.1. Lineage (NCBI taxonomy): Eukaryota > Metazoa > Chordata > Mammalia > Artiodactyla > Eschrichtiidae > Eschrichtius > Eschrichtius robustus. Next base: position 87,274,231 of record NC_090832.1, read on the forward strand.
GCCCCTGAACGAATTTTGTAAGAATTTCTCTCTCTTTCACTGTCTTTGTTTCACGGGTTTTAAAAAGTAATTGATTTTTATAATGGGGTTTAGCTGCTTTTCACTGCTGTGTTTATGCCGCTTTACACCCACTTGAGTCACTTACAGAGAGATATCAACACATAGGTTTTAAGATTCTTACTAGGCCGATATATTCTTGGGCGGTGAATAGGGGGTGTTGAGTCCCGTTCACTGAGCAAGGAGTAGGTCTTGTCTATTACATATTGGGTTTATGGAACGGTATCTGAGCTAATTTGAAACCCTTGTTTTATGCATCACCCCACCTCACCTTTCCCGTTAAGCAGCCATAGTGTGTTTTCTAAACGTGTGGCTCTCTTCTGTTTTGTAATTCAGTTCAAGTGTAGCGGTTTTAACATTCCCTCTGTAAGTGATAAATTATGATAAGTGTCTTTTTCTGTGTGACTTATTTCACGTAGAATCGTCGTACCTAAATCCACTCATCATGCTGCTACGAACCGTATGACGTAGATTTCATGGCTGAGTGATATTCCATTGTACATAAGGACCACAACTTCTTTATCCATTTTTCTCTTTCTTGGGATATTTAAGGTGTGACGAAGTGGAGGTTCTTGTCAACAGAGCAGCCCTAAACTTTGGGGTGCCTGTGTCTTGCTGATTTTTAGTTTTCCCAATTTATACGCCCACGAGTGGAAGTGCCCTATGCTCTCTAAGCTGAGTTTTTTAGATGTTTCAGGACACACCGTACACTTCTCCAGAGTGGCTGTTGGCAATTTACATCCCGCCCATCAGCGTAGCAAGGCTCCCGTTTCTCCATGGCCTGTCCTGCATTTCTGGTTTTGACACTTTATTCAGCATGGCCCTTTTGACCGATGGGAAGCGAGACTTCTTGGTAGCGCTGATTTGCCTTTCCAGGTTGCTTGGTTGGCCAAAAAGGGCGTATGCGTTTTTTCCTGAATATATTCAGGAAAAAACGCATACGCCCTTTTTGGCCAAGGGCATCATTGTCGAGGTTTTGCCGCTTTTCCTGTGCTTTAAAGGCGATTCGAATCCTCCTCCTGAAACCTGTTTCCTGCAGTTCTGCCTTGCTTTCAAATCCTCTTCGTTGCCTTCCCTCAGTATATTTGTGGACGAGAGTTATCATTTATAACTCTGCAGGTTTGTGAATTGCAGTGCCCCTGAGCTCCATTTTTCAACTCGCTTTCTTGGGAGCTGGCCGCAAATGTGCAGGATTGCTTCAGGCCCTATTCTCCTTAGGGGCGGCAGGCTGAGCCTGTGGTTAATTCTTCTTCCTGAAGGGAAAATAGAATGACCTGTGCCTGTCCCAAGACCTAGAGCTAGTCTCTCATTGTTTCCCCCTCTTCCCGTTCCTCCTCAGGACAAATTGCAACGTGTACAGAACAGGAGGTTAAAGGTGCTGATTCTCCAAGGAGGGAGATTTCGAGGAAAGCGGCTGGAATGGCGAACCCGAGCACAAGGAGATGAGAAATGAGGTGCGTTTTAGAAGCCTTTCCCGATCACACGGTGTACCATCTTCTGGGTTTCTCATGCATGTTTTCGATGTAGGAAGATGCCCTTGAACCTGGAGATTTGGGACCCATGGGATGGGTACCACGCAGTATTACTTTCAAGAGTCTGCGTTTGCTCACCCAACCTCACCAAACCTCTCAGCCCTCAAAGGGGTCCACCCTTATGTCTCAATCAGCTGTGGGTCTAGATATGGTCAATCCAGGTGGCATCACAGCCCCTGAACGAATTTTCAAAGAATTTCTCTCTCTTTCACTGTCTTTGCTTCACGGGTTTTTAAAAGTAATTGATTTTTATAATGGGGTTTAGCTGCTTTTCAGTGCTGTGTTTATGCCGCTTTACACCCACTTGAGTCACTTACAGAGAGATATCAACACATAAGTTTTAAGATTCTTACTAGTCAGATATATTCTTGGGCGGTGAATAGGGGGTGTTGAGTCCCGTTCACTGAGCAAGGAGTAGGTCTTGTCTATTACATGTTGGGTTTATGGAACGGTATCTGAGCTAATTTGAAACCCTTGTTTTATGCATCACCCACCTCACCTTTCCCGTTAAGCAGCCATAGTGTGTTTTCTAAACGTGTGACTCTCTTCTGTTTTGTAATTCAGTTCAAGTGTAGCGGTTTTTACATTCCCTCTGTAAGTGATATCTTATGATAAGTGTCGTTTTCTGTGTGACTTATTTCACGTAGAATCGTCGTACCTAAATCCACTCAACATGCTGCTATGAGCCGTATGACGTAGTTTTCATGGCTGAGTGATATTCCATTGTACATAAGGACCACAACTTCTTTATCCATTTTTCTCTTTCTTGGGATATTTAAGGTGTGACGAAGTGGAGGTTCTTGTCAACAGAGCAGCCCTAAACTTTGGGGTGCCTGTGTCTTGCTGATTTTTAGTTTTCCCAATTTATACGCCCAGGAGTGGAAGTGCCCTATGCTCTCTAAGCTGAGTTTTTTAGATGTTTCAAGACACACCGTACACCTCTCCAGAGTGGCTGTTGGCAATTTACATCCCGCCCATCAGCGTAGCAAGGCTCCCGTTTCTCCATGGCCTGTCCTGCATTGCTGGTTTTGACACTTTATTCAGCATGGCCCTTTTGACCGATGGGAAGCGAGACTTCTTGGTAGCGCTGATTTGCCTTTCCAGGTTGCTTGGTTGGCCAAAAAGGGCGTATGCGTTTTTTCCTGAATATATTCAGGAAAAAACGCATACGCCCTTTTTGGCCAAGGGCATCATTGTCGAGGTTTTGCCGCTTTTCCTGTGCTTTAAAGGCGATTCGAATCCTCCTCCTGAAACCTGTTTCCTGCAATTCTGCCTTGCTTTCAAATCCTCTTCGTTGCCTTCCCTCAGTATATTTGTGGACGAGAGTTATCATTTATAACTCTGCAGGTTTGTGAATTGCAGTGCCCCTGAGCTCCATTTTTCAACTCGCTTTCTTGGGAGCTGGCCGCAAATGTGCAGGATTGCTTCAGGCCCTATTCTCCTTAGGGGCGGCAGGCTGAGCCTGTGGTTAATTCTTCTTCCTGAAGGGAAAATAGAGTGACCTGTGCCTGTCCCAAGACCTAGAGCTAGTCTCTCATTGGTTCCCCCTC